>NW_024412412.1:13097591-13236554 GCF_014898765.1 Herpailurus yagouaroundi
AAAAAAAAAAAAAAAAAAAAAAAAAAAAAAAAAAAAGTAATCACTATAGGAAATGCCAAAAAACTGGAATTTGAAATAAATGGTTCGTTTTTGTAACCTATAGAAGAATAAGACAAGATGAATAAAATATGTTTATAGGAATGAATCTTTATTTGAGTAAGGAGGATTATGCCTCAATTCGATGAAAATACTAGATGGAACTTGTACAGTTAACTTAGTTTAACATCTGAAATAGTATGGAGTTGCAGAAAATTAGGGTGAAATAGGTTTTCAAAGATTATAACTGCATTTTAGAGGAAACCAGGGTTTGATGAGAAATAATCAAAAGCTGCCTTCATCACCACAGAACCCACCAAGACGATGTTGCGTTGTTTTTAACCAGTTTGTTAGTGAAAGGGCTCAGTGCTTCTGTGCTCAAAAATGAGGGAGATGGAGGTCCTTGTCTGTATTTCTTGCTTGAGGAAAGGACCTTGATTATAATTCATTAATATGCAGTTGCAGAATGAGGGACGACTTTGGTAGAAATAATTTCTACTCCCATGAACTCAGGGGAAGTCTCCAAGAATGATAAGAAATGGATTGGGGAAGGATAATTTCCTTTCCTTCTTTTCTAGTTATTTCAGCTGAAGTTTAACATACTGAAAGACCAGATAACATATGTCCATTTTTTATCAGCATTTTCATTTGTACACCATGTCCTGAACTATGGGCATATTTACAGAACTGTCCTGAGGAGAAGCCTGCCAAGATTGTAGAAGGTTTTTTTTTTTTTTCTCTTGAAAAAGCAGCACACCTTATCTAGATCATAATCTCATACTACACCATGCATTTATTATACATATTTATTTTTATTTCTTTTTTTTTAATTCAAGTGGTCTGGTGAACTTGATCTTTTGTGGAGAATAAATAATAAACACATAAATGTCCTACAACATCCGAGTTTGGTAAAGTTGCAAAAATATAATCTGTATTAAAACTAAAAATGTAGTTTGCTACTTTTATATTAAAAAGCCAATAGTTATAAGTTTTCATCTTGATACAGAGAGTGGTAGTTCTATTTTATTATTCCAAAATAAATGCTTTATAAATTTTGCAAAATGCTGACCAGCAGTTTGATTCCCTCAACTTCAAAAAGTTCAATATTATAAGAAAGGGTTTGAAATTACAAGAGTGCTTTAGGTTAGACAAGCAGAATATTTTTGTACAACAAAGATTTTTAAACAGGCTGTGCCAGAAGGTTATTACAAGTGCATTCCCAGTAGATTCCCAGGTTTCTAAGACTGAAATTTCTGGGATAGAAGTTAATCAAATCCTTTTATTGAGTATGCAAATCACTGTGCTGGGCCCCTGGGGAGTTAAGTAGGATGTTTCTTTCCTTAAAGAGTTTACAATCGGATATAGATGCCAAGATGAGATCACGCGAGAGTACCAGAAATCTCTAAAAATGACCATTGTATCAAAGACGTTTATATTACAAAATATATCTGATGCTGCTGAAAATAGCATCATGGCAATAAAGGGATGCATGGTTGCATGTATTTTAGAAAAAGAGTAGATTCTTTTATGGCTTTAGTGCAGATTTTTAGTGTCTGAAAAATTGAAGTGTGTTTCAGGATTTAAATAAACCTTTTCAAAATAAACAGAGGCAGTCTATTTCTGTTATTGGTCGTTACCTTACCCAGTATTCTTTGTCCTAATTTGGAGGAAGTGTAGACTGAACTTCCTAGCTAATCCTCACAGAGAAGAAAGGATATGGTCTTGGCGGATGGCACTACTAGACTTCCTTCTTGATCTAAAATTGTGTGTTTTAGAGTCATGTGGAAACCATCTATTTCGCTCAGATTTTTGGAAGGGCAGAAGCTGTCAAAAGAAGGATCACAAATACGGCTTGGGGTATCTTCCATCAGTCTTAGTATCATTTAATTTACTCTTTTTCATATCTATCTGGTCATCGAAGCAATATACCCTGTTTCCTCACTCCCATTAACTTCGCTGCTATCTTCGGCTTCTAATCAGCAGTTGAACAAAGTTTTAAGTTGATGGCGAGGCACCGTAGCATAAACAGAGAGTCCTTTTCACACACGTATCACTGTTTGAATAGAAACTGGTTTACATAGTTTTGTACAATGAGCTGTTATTTAAACTATATTGGGAACCTGATCAAAGGCCGTGTGAGTCACCCTGAATCTTTGGCTTTTCTGAATTTGAGGTCAGCATTTCAGTGAAGAAATCAAAAAGGAAAATAAAAAAACAACTTTCATCCTTACCTAGACAACAAAGGCCTTTTAGCCATGGCTATCTTGTTAGTCTTTTCTGCTTGCCTCACCGGACAGAGAGCTCGTCAGTTACAATTCCATCATGACTCTTTGTGATAGACGTTCAAGCCTGTGCTGTTCCAAATAGCAGGAGCAGGACAGAGCACTGTGTGCATTTGGTCCCACCACTCAGAGCGAGAAGCTGAAACAAAATGATGCCAACTGACTTTAAGGCAATTTCCTTCCCTCTGTGGAAATTTCTCCTTCTCATATTGAATCGATTCACTGAGTGAAACTTGACCTCTAGTTACAGTGCATACACTTTGCAATGTGCTCAAGTAATTCAAAATGAAATACCCGTTGTATATAGAAAATACAAAACCTGACTATAGTATGTCCAGCTTATTTTGAAAACGAAAATGCCTTTAAACTCTGCTTTTCTATTAAGAGAGCTACATTTACTGTACATTAGATTTTTCTGTTCATTGTAAGATAATTAAAGTCATGGAGTCTAGCCTGAACTATAATTGTAAGCACATAGTTAAGCTTCCTTTATATATGAAAGCTGAGATGGGAAAACGATGTGATGAATTCAAAGAAAAACTTTCTTTGTTAAACAGTGTTTTTGACCTCAAGTATTATGATGATCAGTTTTCCGTGTGTGTGTGTGTGTGTGTGTGTGTGTGTGTGTGTGCGTGCACGCGCACGTGTGGACGGTCTACAGGAGATGCAGAATTAATTTTTTGTCAGTATCTGTTAAAAGGTAGAGAAAAGAAAGTTGGCGGGCTTAAGTGTGCAAGAGGGAGTATTTTGATAAAACTGATATATTATCTCTTTAAAATATGTACATTAAGATTATTCTTTCTACAAAATTTGCCTATTTCAATATTTATTGGCCAGTACATTGAATTTATGCTGAAGGAAAACAGGCATATATTTTTAATAATAGAAGATTATTTGCTTGTTTTTTTTTTTTTTTTTTTTTTTTTAAATTTTTTTTTTCAACGTTTATTTATTTTTGGGACAGAGAGAGACAGAGTATGAATGGGGGAGGGGCAGAGAGAGAGGGAGACACAGAATCGGAAACAGGCTCCAGGCTCCGAGCCATCAGCCCAGAGCCCGACGCGGGGCTCGAACTCACGGACCGCGAGATCGTGACCTGGCTGAAGTCGGACGCTCAACCGACTGCGCCACCCAGGCGCCCCTATTTGCTTGTTTTTAATAACAGATTACTTCACTGGAACTTGTTACTTTTATTACATATTGCTTATGTAAATAAAGCGAAACCACATCTATATGCGCAGAGTGAATGGACCTCAGAGCAGCCAATTTATTGACTTCTTGATCAATACCGATCACCGCATCTGTCTCAATTGAGTGCCAATTCGTGCCAGCAAGATAGTGTTTTCCAAAAAATTCTGTTTATGGGAGCTCAAATAGCTTGGGTAGGAAATATACCAGTGTATCTCATAAATATTGCATATATTTATACAGAATTCTACCCTGTTGAATAATTTGTGTTACGCATCTCATTTCTCCAGATTTTCTAATATCCAGGCAGTTGGTGTGAGGGTGGAGGTAGGAGGTATTGGCAGAGAGAGTGCTGCTCCTTCGGATCTTTAATAAAATTAATTAGCGGAGTTTTATGCCTTGCCTTTTTTTAAAATAGTGAAGCAATTGCAATGTAAAAAGAGCAGTTGTTTGACTATATTATTTAATTAAACAGACTTTCCTCCCTTATTCTTTAAAAAGGAAAGCAGTTTTTCAAAGCATAAAAAGAAAAAAGATTGAAAGTAATGGTCTGTAAACTTTGCAAAGTACATAAGGGAACCTCATTAATTCTGGATATTTAAAGTATAATCTAAAATCGAAAATAAATGTGAGAAAATACAAGAACAGAAATCTCTTGAAGGAAACAACATTCTAAATTCATTCTGGGTTTTCTGAAACACTTTCGTGAATAATTACAAACAAAAGCAAGGCTATTATCATAACGCATATAGTAAATTTATTAGTAACAGATGCTTCCCTACAGGACCAAGTCTGTGAAGCTGTTAGTATCTAAAAATGGTTACATTTTAGGGCTCCTGGGTGGCTCAGTTGGTTAAGCATCTGACTTTGGCTCAAGTCATGATCTCACAGCTCGTGAGTTCAAGCCCCACGTCAGGCTCTGTGCTGACAGCTCAGAGCCTGGAACCTGCTTCGGATTCTGTGTCTCCCTCTCTCTCTGCCCTTCTCCCACTCACACTCTGTCTCTGTCTCTCAAAAATAAATAAACATTAAAAAATTTTTTTTAATGGTTACGTTTCTCTGTTTATGAACGCTGTCCCTCTTGAACAGTAGCAGAAGACTTAAATTTTTCAAGAGGGTCATAATAACTTGCCAAGTTTTCAAGAGGATCATAATTACTTGCCACCTCTTCTCAAATGAAGAACAAACACCTAAATGGGGACGTTACCCTCCTTAGAAACTTTTTCTTACTTTCCATGCCCGCCTTTTTTTTTTTTTTTAAAGAGTGGAGCTCAGAAATGGGCTTGCTCATTTTATGAAGGCAGTGCTATGATAGCAGAAGCCATAAAAGGAAAGAATTCTTTGGTTGAACAGAAATTAATTAGGGAAAAATGAGAAAGGAGAGGTAAGCTCTTAAGTCAGCGGCTTAAAAAAACGTTCTAACAGCTGTAATATGAGAGAACATACCAACACATTTTTTAATATAATTATATGAAAAAGACATTTTTATATTTCCCTCTTCTGGCATAAAAAGAGTTTTTTGTCAAGCAGTAACAATTTATTCCTTATGGAAACTGCTGTATTATTGTCTGATGGCCATTTTAGATCCATAAAACGAAATGGATTAAAGAAAATTAAACAGTATTTTTAAGTGTCTACAGTTTGTGGCATGTTAACAACAATCTATGTGAAACAGCACCAAAAATTAAGCTTGTGTTTCCAAGGCTCTCCTCTACTGTAATACAATACTTAAACGTTTAACTCTGAGAGTTTGTTTTAAAATTTAATTGTGAAAGGCTCAATAGCTTAGGAGAGGTAAAATGAGATACAACCAAATGTAAGCATGTAGTGTATATATGTTATACATCATGCATAACATATATGTGTGTGAATGTAGTTTTTTCATTCTGCCTCACATTCTTTGTTACAGGTATTTTAAAACTTAGATAAGTAAGATGAAGTACGTTTTGAGAGTCAGGAAAACTGCATTCTAACTCAGAATTTGTCCCTAAATGTGAGCTCTTCGCTAAGTCGATTAAACTCGCTGGGCCTCCGTCTCAGCTCTTGTAGACGAGAGGGTTCGATGCCTCTTTTAAAATCTCAGGATACCTCCCGATTTTTGTTAGCATTCAGGTCATCTCCCAACACTAAGTTAAAAGCCCAGAAATGGCTCGGTATCTCTCAGGACGCTTAACGCCCTAGTAAAATCTTATGCTGGTCCCCCAGAGCTGTGTAACCTGCTAGGTGGGTCTCACTTACATGTTGCAAAGAATGGCTAGGGGTAGATATTTCGGATTGGGTGGAGGATGACTTTGAGAGCTGCTGTGCTTTTTGCATCTAATAAAACGAGCGAATGACTTAACAATAGAAGTGGTCACGGTGTCGAAGCTCTGAGTAATTGCGCAGAGGAAAGCGTGATATGGTACGTGAGTCCTCTAATAATTGGAGCTGCTTGGGGCCAGCCAGCAGCCTTCCCCAGGCATCCCTTCCCGCTGAGCACTTGAGATGTGCAACAACTACCTGCTGATTGGCTCCTGCCCACTTTGCTTGTCTCGTGTCCGTATGTCGTGTTAATGCGAGACTTTAACTTAATTGCTTATCATCCAGCATCTTTTGAAAAACTGTATACGATAATGAAAAAATTTTTGAAGTTGATTTATTTGTTTTGAGAGAGTGAGAGAGAGTGAGAATGCAAACAGGGGAGGGGCAGAGAGAGAGAGGGAGAGAATCCCAAGCAGGCTCAGTGCTGTCAGCACGGAGCCCGATGCGAGGCTCAAACTCACAACCATGAGATCATGACCTGAGCCGAAACTAAGAGTCGGACACTTAACCGACTGAGGCGCCCTGAACACAATCCTCTCTTCATTATTGTATCCAGTTTTGGGGGTGCCTGAGTAGCTTAGTTGGTTAAGTGTCTCGGCTCTTAGTTTCAGCTCAGGTCACGATCTCATGGTTTGAGTTTGAGCCCCACATCGGGCTCCCCGCTGACAATGGGGAGCCTACTTTGGATTCTCTCTCTCCCTGTCTCTGCCCCCTCCCGATTGTGTGCTCTCTCTCTCTCTCTCTCTCTCTCTCTCTGTCACTCTCTCACTCTCTCAAAATAAGTAAGTAAACATTTAAAACGTGAGAGAATTATGTTCAATGTTTATATAGTAAGGTATATTTGAGTAAAAACCGTTAGACTTCGAGAGGGTGAAAGTCAGTTGAGACTTGTTTAATATTAAAACAGAGTATTGGGATCGATACAGTGCTGCTAGGTATGTTTGAAACACACCAAACTGTATTGTGAGATGTGAGTGCTGTTGGTTGGTCTTCCGTTTCACATGCTAGAGCGTAGCAGGTGTCTTGGAGGTGTGATTCTCGGTGGTCCTCCTTTGCCTTATCCTCGAAGCCTCCGTAACTCCAGTTTGGTGAGGTTTTTCTGGATTAAGTGGGTGTGATTGTTTGCATATCACCACCACATTTTTATCTCATACAACAACAACAAAAATGTATGATAGAGACTCTGTAATGAGCGGGAGATTTCAACTCTAGACGCTACACCCATAATACCGCAGCACAACCAGACGTGCTCAGGTGGGTGTTTTTTAGATGCATGTGTACAAGAAAGTCAGAAGATCCACTAGGAAACCAGATCCACTAGGAAACGCAGCATGTGACTTTGAGATGAGAAGACTCCTGTTGTGTGTGGCTCAAAGTCTCAGACTCGCCCCAGACTCATTCCTGAGGATTTTCCAAGCGTAGGTCTGGATAAATTTGGTTTCAGTTCGCCCCCACACGTCTCAGAAGTTGGTGCATTCGGTGGTCTGGAATACTTCCAAAACGGTGTAAACCGTACCATTTGAAGCGGCATCGTTAGTCACGCCTGTCATTCAGCAAGTGCACACGCACGCGTGTGTCTGTGTGTGTATGCTGTGTGTGTGCACACGCCAGCCTGAACGAATGCGCTCACACAGTCTACACATAGGCTGGCCCGCTGGGGGGTGGGGGGGTGGGGGGTGGGTCTCGCTGAGAACTGAATGGCGCTGAAGTTGACTCTGTCCAGAATTCTCTCACCTTCTTAGGGTCAGGTTTATGAGTGGGGAAGGCAGGTATCTTTGTCTTTGAAAGTACCCTTTTATGGGTTTTACCCTGAAGATATTTTCTTTTTAGGGACTTCAATTATTTTTAGAAATTATTTTGTGGTTTCCTTTAAAAAAAAATCACTAAAAATGACCAACGAGACGATGCGATAAACAGATATTATACTTGGAGTTCTGTGTTCCATTGTCTTGTTTTCTATAAATATATCATTGTATGCATTTATACCTATTAATAAAAATTGAGTGTCCTCACAAATTTGAAGGCAAACTTCTTATTTCCTCATTTGGGTCCTTACATTTTGTTCCCCCTAAACATTACTTCTAGATGCCTAGAATGGGCTCAACAAATACTTCCTAAATTAATGTGCCCCGACAGTACAGACATTCTTAAGTATTTCTAACATGGCTCTGAGTATATCGGTAACTCAGATAACCTCAGACAACAGTGTGAAAAATCAGCACACGCACATTTGAACAAATATTCATTGTTCCTTATGTACACCTGACCTCTGAAAGCTTACAGTAACACGGGGGCACAAGTATATTACTGGCCTCTCATTCAGTGGAGTTATAATTGGACATTCTCTAAAACATGTCATTTCGTATGGTTTATTATAGAACAGTGTTGTAACGAGGTTCACAGGGTGGCTAAGCCAGTAATCCATTTATAACTGCACCGTGATGACAATGAACAGCCCGGTGGATATTTAAGAATTAAAGTTACCTGGAGGTGGCAAGTTTCAATGTCAGGACTATTTCTAAGCTCTCCCCCCCGCCCCCGCCATTGCCATGTCTTAATAAATGAACTTTTTCACTGAAAAAAAATTAAGGGTGATTTTCTATCAACGAAATAACTGAGGGATAATTTACACTCTGCCTATCCAAAGAAATGTGTTGAAAATGGGGATGTATTTGAGGTTCCAAATCTTTCATATTATATTGAAGAAAGCCTTTCTTTTAGTTTTTCTTTTTTTTTTTTTTTTTTTAATTTTTTTTTCAATGTTTATTTATTTTTGGGACAGAGAGAGACAGAGCATGAACGGGGGAGGGGCAGAGAGAGAGGGAAACACAGAATCGGAAACAGATTCCAGGCTCTGAGCCATCAGCCCAGAGCCCGACGCAGGGCTCGAACTCACGGACCGCGAGATCGTGACCTGGCTGAAGTCGGACGCCTAACCGACTGCGCCACCCAGGCGCCCCTCTTTTAGTTTTTCTTAAAGTTCAGAATTATACTTTATTTCATCTGCCTGATGCTGGTATAGATCTAAAAGGTAATATAAAATTATTTACCTATTTATTGAGCACCTGCTCTGTGCTGGGCCCTATTAAAAAATCCACAGATATTTTGCTCAACTCTTTTAACCCTGTGTTGATAAAAGCCAGCTTGACTTTTATTCAGAGCGGTAGCAGCAGGATTTTAGAAATAAATGTACGGTGTTAAATTATTTTATGAAAGTTTTCATTTTAGAGTATTAGTGAACTTGGGCCGTAAAGAATATTTCAGCTCTCCTGAAATTTCATGTGTATAAGAAGAACTTGAAATTCTTGGCATTCATTTGCATAAAAATTGAGTCTGAATTTTTCAGGGTAGCATTCAAAGCAAAGCCCTCTTTAACACAAATCTGTCCTTTTTCTTCTTCCTACCAACTCATCCCCTGAGATGCTCTGAGTTTTCCTTGACCCCTGCCAACCGGTGCCCTCCCTTCCTTTGCTTTTTCTGATGCTCCTTCTTCTCCTTAGACTGCCCCTTATCGTCATTGCCATTCAAACGTGTGCCCATTATTACCAGACGCTCGACGGCTGCCTCCCTTGAAATGCCATGACAGATCATCCTACTGGACAGTATCCTTTCCCAGCACACGTTATATCCCAGTTGCTAAACGTAGTGCAGCTTCGTCTAGAATTACTGAAACAAATACTTGGTTATCCTTTTAGGATGGTCAAAAACCTAGACAATAGGAACACTTCCTGCTAGTTCACCTTTACGTTGTAGTTACCAATAAATGCTTCACTATTTCAGTTGAAATCAATATGGATTTCCAGCCTCCTGTGCTGAATTTTTGCCGGAATGCTCCCACCGCATGCCAAGGATTCAGCTCCACGTTGAAGATTCAGAGCCCTTTTTGTATTGGGATTCCTTTTCAGCGTTGCCTCCAGAATAATCATCTTGTCTTCCAATAGATTATACCTGCATTTTTGATTAGATCATATTAAGTCTTCTTTTGCATTCCTCCTTGTTTTCACTTTGAGTTTTATGATTGTCGGGAGCCAATAGACCATTATGGTATTTCACAGTTGTTTTAGAGAAAAATCCAGCAAACTCTAGCTCACAAGTCAAAAACGAGTTTACAGTTTCAAACAGATGAAAAGAAATTATGAGAATAATCCCATTTTGGGGTGCCTGTGTGGCTCAGTTGGTTAAGCGTCCAACCTTGACTCAGGTCATGATCTCATTATTCCCGAGTTCGAGCCCCACATCAGGCTCTGTGCTGACAGCTCAGAGCCTGGAGCCTGTTTTGGGTTTTGTGTCTCCCTTTCTCTCTGCCCCTCCCCTGCTCATGCTCTGTCTCTCTCTCTCTCTCAAAAATAAATAAACATTAAAAATTACTTTAAAAAAAGAATAATCGTATTTTGTGACACAGGAAACTTAACATGAAATTCCAATTTCAGTGTTCATGAACGATTTTATTGGAAAACAGCCACCTGTGTATGGTTGCATCTTGTCTGTGGCTCCTTTTGTGTTACAATGGCAGCGTCGAATAGTTGTGACAGCCCTCTGTGGCCCACGAAGCCTCATTAACTCTCTGGCTCTTTACGTAGAAAACATTTTCCACCCCGTTTTAGAGTACCTGAAAGATATTTTCTTAGATCGTAAACTCTTGGAAGACAAGGGCCATCTTTGCGTCTCCTCCCGCCCCCTTCGAAAGTAGGGCGTTTTGGCACTTCTTTCAAGATTTGTTTCTTGGTCGGTGTGTTGATACTCGCCGGAAGTCAGGTTAGAGCACTGCGGAACAGCAGACAGGGCTATTTAGTTCGATAAAGCTTGTGCCTCTCATTACTAACTCGCATACAGTGAAAGTCAGCAGAGACTCTAGTAATTTGGGGCCTGCAACGTGTTGATTATTCCTTGGCTACTTTGGCTACTTTTCTGACCTGTCATTCTTTCGTGTTTTACAGAAAACACTAATTCTCACTTTGCAGTGTGGCTTCCACTTATCCCCAAGGGTGTTTATGCGTTAGTTTTTGATTAATGGAATGTTTTCTCCTTTCTCAAGATAAGTGTGGGGGACGCAACCTATCTAAATTGCATCTGGTGTGTGTATAAGGGCTGAGCGACTGCTTTGTGAGTTAAGCACAGTTAAGTCCGTGGATTTAGGTTTAAAAAAAAAGTAAATAAATAAAAAGGCGCTGGATCTTTCCTCTGTGTGCCAGCCACAAAGCTTCCCTCGACTTTCCTCCGTCGCTAGAAAAATAAAGACGGAGAATTCCTGTCAAATCTTGTTCTATTCAGGTATGTGTCCCGAACAAGGAATTACTCACCTAATCCTCCTATCATGACCAAGGTCTGTTTGCTTGCTGAACTTTAGCAATAGGGTTCCGGCCCCCCCTTTCATGATGACATTAAGGTAAGCATGGTACGTTCCCACGAGTGCATTATTCGGCACCCACGACTCCATCACGGGTTTGGAATTTGAGGAGCCTAGGAGAAGGCTGTTCTTAGAGAAGTGTATTTCATTGATAAACAAGGTTCCTGAAAAATGAATGGGGAGACTATGTCAGCAGCGTACCAAAGAAGTGTGTAACGTTCGTTAAAGTGTTTGTTAAATAATGTATTCAGACTGACCGTGTTTCCCAGCCTCTTCTCTGCCCATTATATGTTCTAGTAAATTAAAGTTCGGAAACCTTTGTCAGAGTTATAATACTCAAACTGACATCTAATTCCCCCAGACAATAGGTACAAGTCCGCAAGCCTCTCTCATTCTTTCCAGTCTTTACATTTATTGATTCTTTTGTAGACCTGTTTCGTTCAATCTGTTACAAGCAGCACTGGTTAAAAGTGTGAAGTTTACCACATTTGACCGGAGGCACATTAAAACACAATAGCATCCTGTCACACGTGCCATACGTCCCAGGGGTGTAGCCCTTAATCGGAGCAACATTTTCATCTGTAATTACTACGTTAGATTTGAAGTGCCAGCTTGATTAAGAAGATTGACATGTTTATTTTTTGGCTGACCTGTTGGGGTAGATGTGGATTTGACTCGTCTCCTGCGTGCGACCCCGTGTTACAAGTATTGTATTCGTTGAGCAAGCATCCTGTTTGTCTGGAAGTCCCCATTTTATCAGAGATTTGAAATACCCTTGTTTATTACAGTCATGCAAGGCATTGCGTATGCCGGGATGCTCGCTTACCCAGACCTTATAAATAAATATATATTTTAGAATGCTATTTTGGACTTTAGGATGATGGAGACGGTTACTGAAACCTTTATAAATACTGCATAAAATGGCCTCCACAGCTTGATGGCCCACGTTAGGCTTTCATGGAATTAACATAACATACTTTTTATTGTACACCATTCCTCAGGATTATGCCTTTTCTACACATCTGAAATTGTAAAACATACTGTGTAAATAATTGATAATAAACAAACAAATTCTACTTTTGCCCCGGTGTACTTCACCAGTTTCCAGACTTTGAAGTTCCGTAAATAATTGATGGCACCTATTAGTGTCGGCAAATCAAACGGTATCCTTGATCCGAGAGGCTTTTCGTCCCGTTGTTTCTGAGCAGAATTGTCAGGTGATCCTTCTGAGTGGTCACGACGCTGAAGGCCGCTGAAGATCTCCGGGGCACGCTTGCAGATATCTACTGGTGTATGTGATATCGCCACACCATTGGTATTTTCCCTCCTGGAACTTGGAGGGTCACCAGACTGTATTCTGAACCTAGAAGGTCTGTCTTTTCAGAAAGAGAAATGCCTTTCCACCATGCCTCTCATTTACCTAGGACGTCTTCCCCGGTGCGTGTTAAGAAGGAGATTTGGAGTCGATACACATTCCTTGGCAAAGACCCGGGCATGCTGAAAAACATGAACCTAAATATCAAAAGACAGATCATAGGATCTTTTTTTTTTTTTTTTTTTTTTAACTCATAAAAGCTTTGGCCATGTGCCAGATAGCCAGACTAAATAATCCACAATGGCACAATAGTCTGTCGTGCTTGGGTGTGGAAAATGTAGCCATGGGGTAATGAGAAGTGAAGTTTCAGAAGTTTATGAAAGATTTATGACTTAAACATTTTTTCCCCTCCTCGTGGTCTTCTGTGTTATTTATAATTACATGAATCTTAACCCAAGGTTCCATTGATTTCATAATGAATTCAAATCAAGATTTTAGTTCCTGACTGACCTTTAAAGGTTAGGCTGGTTATGCATGGTTTTTTTTTTTTTTTTTTTTTCTAAAAGTTTTCTGTTGTGAGGAAATTTATTTTTCACCCTGCAAGTATTCATAATAGAGATGGTCACTCTATGGTTACAAGTGCAAGTCGGATGAAATGAAAAGCAACTGAAATGTACCTGATACATTACACACACGCAGGTGCACACGCATTAATATATTCAGAAGGACTTCTTCGTAATAGTTTCACTCCAACAAGCCACATAGGAAAAATTTTGTCTTTTTTCCAGGGGGTCAGTACAAGATGAGTCATCTGTAATACATTACTTTTTATGGTATTAGCCACCCCTTACAAGGGTTTGATTTGCAAGAAAAACCGCACGGAAAGTGTCTCTTCGTCCACACTACCCTGTTGGTGATGTCGCCCTTCTCAGTGGCAGGACCCCGGTTGTTGATGAGGGTCAGCTGGTCAGCCTGTCCTTTTGAAATGGATAAGGGAGAATATTCTAAAGTGCAGTGCCACAGTAAAGCTCGGCTTTTAAAGCGTAGTTTTATGACTCTTGAAATAACAGTATAAATGCAGCCTCACTGCATTTTGAATATTAATTACTAACCATAACCCTAAATTAATGTGTCATTATGCTGTGTAAAGACATTTTAAAAGAAATGCAAATGCCCCCAAAATAAAAGATTTGCATTTGTTATAAGCATTGACTCACTTCACTTCAAACCCTAATTATTACTATTTATGAAGGAAATCATGGCTCTCCATTATATTCTCGGAAAAGTCTCTAACCTTGAAAACCTACCCAAGGCCCTGGCTAGACCTCAACTCCTGCAAGCAGCTTGTAGCTTTGAAATCAACTTCTGGCAACTTCTTTTCAGGGCCAAGATTAACTGCCCTAGGAAGAGAGCTTGTCTTGGATTGAACTCCAGAAAAAAAGCTAACAGTCCTGTTTGGGCTCTGCTTCTCCGATATCTCCCTGCTCGGAGCCTCCCAAGATTTTTCCCTGGACGACACTGCTAGAGAACGGTGCTTTCTTTCTCATGGCACCCCCCTGGGAGGAGTGAATGTACCCGGGCTGTGGTAGCTATCGCATCGCTATTTCAAACCCAGGTCCCTCTTGCCTTGAGGCTCAGAGCCAAAGTAAAAGCTTTTTGCAGAGACTTGCGGGAGATCGTCCGTTTACTAGATGTAACGTTCGGAGAGTCCAGAAGAACTGTAGTGTTTCCAAGGGCAGGACCAGTGGGCGGTGTGGCATCCAGAAAGGCAGTGTGGGATTACCAATTCAGAGGCTCAGAATGCGCCAGACCGTATGTGGGAGGCAGGAAAATAAGCCAAATGGGAAGGGCGAGCCTCTTCTCAGGGATCACAGTGAGCAAGCACGAGGGTGGCAGGAGGTAAGCTGGTGCTCAGCACTAGACTCTTCACCCCGTCCCTCTCGGCTCGTCATCGTACTATCTGGTTGGGAAGATTCATCTGGACTTGAGTCCTCGGGTGTACTGAAGGGACTCAGGCTGGAAAAAGAACAGAGGGCTCTTTCCTGGTTCTGGATTTTTCTAGATTTCTAGAAATCTAACAGATTTCTAGCTGTTTCTTTCATCCAGACTGTTACTTTTAAAGGATAATTCTGACCGTTGAAGACTTTATGTATATATATGTTTATATTATATACTTGCATATTATATACATACCTTCTTATATATAATTTCTTATATGTGTATAATTTCTTATATATAATTTCCTATATATATAATTTCTTATTTATATATACCATTTCTTATATGTATATAATTCCTTATATGTGTGCAATTTTTTATATATATAATTTCTTATATATAATGTCCTATATATATGATTTCTTATTTATATATATAATTTCTTACACATATAATTCCTTATATGTGTATGATTTTATATATATTTCTTATATATAATTTCTTAGATATGTAATTTCATATATATATAATTTCTTATATAAATTTCTTATATATATAATGTCTTATATTTATATAATGTCTTATATATAATTTCTTATGTATAATTTCTTACATATATAATTTTTAATATATAATTTATTATATATAAATTCTTATATATAATTTCTTATATATAATTTGTTATATATATATTTTTTGTGTATATATGTATATATCTATATCTATATCTCTCTCTCTATATATATAATTTTCTACACTTTTCAAAGAAACATACCAGGAAGGTTTTACAACACTCATACTTTGTTAGTGTCCCATCTCTGTACCAAAACCAAAATCTTTTAGAGCATCACTTCTTACCAACCAAATATCTTACTTGCCCCAGGCCTTTGTAATCTCCTCTTCTCTTGCTATGCCATGCTGAGTATCAGTTCTGGTTATCTGTACGGTGGCAAAGGGACTCAACACCTAGCTTCCGGGAAGTCCTTTTTACCTTCTCTACCTTCGGTCACATTTTTCGGTCCTCAGAACCTCTACTGCGATTAGTGTCGAAATGTCACAATTTAACAATTTAAGCTCCTTCCAGGAGCTTTCTGATTCTACTATTGTTTTATTTGTGAATCTATTTCCTACACAGATGGCAAGCCCTGCTTTTCTTATTTTCGTTCTCTACAAAATTTCGAACAGTTACACTGAACAAGTAGGCATTCAGTGTTTCACATTTGTTAGCTTAATTTCCCTGCATTGTTCACACCTAGTCAAGGCCTGTGGTTAATAGTTTTACTACTTACCTTCCCTAGCAGTGGGTTAAAAACTATGTCATATGACCCTCTCTAGCTGGGAGAGTCTGAAATGGGGAACAGCCAACAGTGTTCTAGGATCGCACTCCTCATTCAACAAGAGAAATCCTGCTTTTTACTCCCTAAGAGTTTCTTTCAGTGGTGCCTTGGTGCCTTGGTCAGTTAAGCCTTTGGCTCTTGATTTTGGCTCAGGTCATGATCTCACGTGGGATCGAGCCCCACGCTGGGTTCCATGCTGACAGTGCGGAATCTGCTTGGGATTCTCTCTCTCTCTCTCTCTCTCTCTCTCTCTCTCTCTCTCTCTCTTTTCTTCCCCCACTTATGGTCTCTCTCACTCTCAGAATAAATAAACACACATTTCATCACAGAGGGTGTTATCCAGAGTCTGCCAACCACTGCTTTAATTACTTAATAAATACTCAAGAAATAATTATTCCAACGTGGTAGGGCAGCAGGAAATAAGTTGCAGCTCAGTGATCCTGCCCTGAAAACATAAAGAGCCATCAACGGGTACTGTGAGTATCTTTTGAAAAAAGTGGGTGAAATAGTGACAATAGCCTTAATTTACTAACTCCTTCTAACATAATTAGAGCAGGTACCTACTTGTATATAATCTGGGGTGGCCGTTCAGGAGGGGTTCGCAGCTTCTCAGAAATGCAGTGTTGGTTAGTTAAACCTGTTCTCCTATTTGGCCAGGAGATGAAGAATCCATGAGAGACCCAGAGTAGATTCCAGATCTCAGAATGTGTCCCCTGCTCCACCATTCATTCTATGGATTAGAGATTCATTTGCACGAATAGATTCCCCCAAAGGCGTTCCTGTAGAGATGGCTTAGTTTTGCAATCATTTACACCTTAGTGTGTGTTCCTCGAATCAGGTAATCATATTGCTTATACTGAGGGAGGAAGTGCACTGTTTGAAAGTAAGATAAGGTGAGGCCATCTGCGAACTCAAGGCACTGAGAAGGAAGGGTACCCAGGTGGCACGCCAAAGCCAGACAGGTCAACAGCTGGACACCGGGTTGGCTTCAAGACCCAACTAGCCCTTTAAGGTGTTGGTGGCAGCTGTGAAGGAACGTTGCTGACAGCCTGCCACTTTGATGAGAAGAGAAAGCATGACATTTAAATGGCTTGTGGCTGTGGACAACGAACAGTTGGACAGGAGCCGGCAAGCAAAGTCATCGGCAGTGGGAATGGGTGTGAGCGACAAAGGCAGGCCGGTGTCAGGCAGTGCGGAGTAGGACATTGGGTGTTTTCGGCCGCGCAGTCCGAGCCAGGCTGTGTAGTCACTAAAGACCCAACAGTGAAGGACAGGGAAAAAGGATAGTAATAAAAACGTGATCGGAGAGAGGCGTAAACCGTGGTCGTAGGTACGACGTAAAGGTCCCAACGGAGATGGGAAAGAGCTGGATTGAAGGGAAGAGTGGACTCTAGTGTTGGGACACGGTGGAGAAAGCCAGCCTGTAGCAATGTCACCATGCACCCCGTTAGCACCAGCGTGGTTGATGAGGGTGGTTGGTCACGTATGGAGGAGGAAGTCCTACACGTTTCCTTATTCAGTAAAAATCATTCAAGCAAAAATCATTGATGGTTAGTGAAGAAAATTACGTTTGCGTAGACCAAACTTTAAAAGCGTTGAACATCGGTGGGAAAGTGTGTGTGTTAGTGTTTCTGTTGGTTTTGCTGGAAAACATAATAGCTCAGCATTCAAGTGTACCATGGGTCTGAGAATCCAGGTGCAAACCCCAAATCACTAGATGAGTAGTTTTAAGGTGTGTTTGTTTGTATGTACGTAATATAAACATGGATGGCTTTTGTAGAACATCATCGCGTATTTTAAGGTATACTTTGCTTTGATTTTCCAGCCATGTAATTAGATATTTAGTTTATGAAAATATTATACTAAACAGACAAAGGTTTCAAAGGAAGAGCTATAAAAGGTCTAGAAATGATGCATGTGGGACGGAACAATGTACAAAAATATCAACATATCCTGTATAATCATGTGGAGAGGATCAGGTCAAAGAGGGTTTGTGCGAGCGCGCTTGTGTGTGTGTGTGTGTGTGTGTGTGTGTGTGTGTGTGTGTGTTTCTGCTAGAAATAATAGTACAGAAATAGAAACTTTAAGTGTTAGCAATAGTACTATTGAGCCAAATTCATCTTTAAAACTCATTCTACTAACTCAGAATCAAACACAGAAGATAAAAGGTTTAAAATAAAAGAAAATATATCCAATTCACACTTCAGGAAAATGAAAATACTACAGACCAAGAGAACATTCTTATTGAGCTTTTTCACAATGCTCTCATTTTAACCAGCTGGAATTATTTTTAAAGTACATCCAATTCAACCTTTTAAAATGACAGATTTGCCTTTTAATGGGAAATATGTATTTCATCATAAAGATGGAGCACAGTGTCCTTGGCTAAGTTATTCTCTACAGAAGGATGCTCTTTTTTTTTTTTTTTTTTTTTTTTTTTTAGTACTCTAAGCTTTGCCTATAAGGAAGAACACATATCATAGAAAATTTGCTTCTGGCATGAAAATTAGAAGGATACAGGCAGCCTAACAGAGGAAAATTAAAAATGCACACGGTTTCTTCCAGTATCCTAGGTGCCATATGTAATGTTAATTGTTATGTAATGAGCAGTCCATACAAACAGAACCAGCCAAGAAGAATAACCTTAGAAACTAGAGTTCCTTTATAATTAGAGACAATCACAAGTTTAAAAGCCGAAGAGTAGATGAGCAAAAGTGTCCCATAAGTTCCTTTACTTGGAGATGTGCTGTCTCAGTCAAGGAACATCTTAAATCTATATTCACTACAAGTTCTCTTTTGGAGCAAACAAAGCATCTCCAATTTCTAAGGAAAAACAAACAGTTGGCTGATCACAATGAAGCTGGATTAAGCTGTCTCAGTGTTCATGTTAGTAAAACTGACACATTTTCAATTAAGATGGACATTCCTGAGACATGGGCATGACTGATGCTGTTTGACAGCCCAGCATCTGTGAGAGGAAGGTCAGTATTCCAGGACTGTGTACAGGGAGAGGGCTGAGGTCAGCCAGAGATGCCTATCTGAAATAGGGCGTCGCATCGGGGCGAAAGGGCTGTGAGCTGGTGCTTTGGAGCTGAAATGCGGGGCCAACTGGGGTGGGGGCTAATGCAAAGGTCCAGAGGATCCAGAAGCGAGGGCAGGAGCTGGTTAATGTGAGCGGCAGGGGGGGTGGTCTGAAATCACTCCTGAGGGAGGGGTTGGCAGTGTGGAAAGGAGAGCGGTGCCGCCCCTCCCCCCAGCACTCCCCTCTGCTAGAAACAAGTGTTCAATGTGTCTCATCGTAGACTTCTTTAAAGTGGAATTTTCTCTGAACCCACTGCCTCTTTATTACAAAGCACGGAATCAGGGCCATCAATATTGGGCATAGTGTCTTACCAATTTCAGTACTCCAATTTGGTGAAAGTGCCCAAGTGTCTTTTAGGAAACACAATGGTTAACTCCGCATTTAAAGACATTTGGTGGAGGGGCGCCTGGGTGGCGCAGTCGGTTAAGCGTCCGACTTCAGCCAGGTCACGATCTCGAGGTCCGTGAGTTCGAGCCCCGCGTCGGGCTCTGGGCTGACGGCTCGGAGCCTGGAGCCTGTTTCCGATTCTGTGTCTCCCTCTCTCTCTGCCCCACCCCCATTCATGCTCTGTCTCTCTCTGTCCCAAAAATAAATAAACGTTGAAAAAAAAAATCTTTAAAAAAAAAGAGACCCAAATGCTGTGTGTAGTCCCTTCCCCTCCCCCCGACTTACCATTAACTACGTAAACTCACACCCCCAACGCCAAGGTGACGGGGAGGTTTGTGTAAGCGTGGTTGCTGTTTAGGACACCGTAGAGGAAGAACACCGTAGAGGAAGAGATGGGGCATTGGCTTCCTGTACGCACGTCCCCTCCCAGCCTTGCAGAGTGGTAGAAGGGAAGGTGATGGAAGGAAACCTCGCAAAGAACAGAGGGCAGAATGCCTCGTGGTTTACGGAGCCCTGAGAGCTGCCGTGAGGTCTTCAATAAATGACAGAGGCACTTGGGAGACTTGTGCTACTGTTTCTGGGGCCAAGAGTTTAAGCCAACAGACTGGGCTTGGCACAGAGAGAGCCCACGTCCTCCAGCTTTTGCTACGCCTTCCTCCTCCCTTGTTCAGAACTCATTCTCCCCCTTAGCCTGGGAGCGAGGGCTTTAGTCGCTGCCCTGGGAGGGATCTGCTGTAGCTTCTGCTCCGGTGGAGTGTCTTTGGCAGGTGGCTTCTCGTCGTGGGCACAGCCCCATAGCCCCTCCGGAAGGACATCTGCTCCTAAATTTCACCATTGCCCAGGCATATGGCCTTAGGCCTCCCACCTGAATATGGTAGAGGCCCAAAAGACCCCCTAAGGTCATGAAAAGTTTTAGAGCAGGGGAATGGCAGGAAAAAAAAAAAAAAAAAAAGAAGCCATGTTTCAGGAAAATTAATTTCATCCAAGGTGCAAAATGGATTCAAAGGAGGGAGGAAGTTCGGAAGCTGTTGCTGTCAAGGTTAAACACTGATGAAGCATCATCGTGCTGATGGAAGTGGACAGAGGGCAGAGAAAGTGAAGGACTAAAATCAAGGGACTCCGTAATTAGTTGACTGTCGGGGACAATAGAGTCAAAGGGTCTGGTGAGGTTTTGAGCCGCGTTGTGATTACAAAAAGTGAGGAATACAGACATAGCCAGACATAGTGCAGGAGTCAAAGGGGTTCAGTCTGATACAGATTTCAGATGGTGTTATCCCAAAGCCAACTGGAGGGGTGTTATGTTTAGGCTCGTATAAGAGTTAAAATACTTTCAGAATGTTTAAGGGCATTATTTTAAGTGCGTATGGTACAACAAGTTGAAAACCTGTGAAAACAGTTGCTCCAAACTAATTCACACTAGGCTTATTTTATTTGTTTTATTTTATTTTATTCTATTCTATTCTATTCTATTTTATTCTATTTATTTATTTTATTTTATTTTATTTTTTTGGAAAGAGTGGTCATTCCAAATGAGTTTATCTTGAAACTACACTTTAAAGAAACATGTGTTCATGTTTGAGTTTCCTCGCAGGATTTTGTTAGACACTGTTCCCACATCTGTGTCTCCAATTCACCTTTTCTTTCTGACTGAGATTCTCTTAATCATTGTGTCTCAATGACTCATCATAATCAACACAGTATAGTCTTTCCAGTCACACATTTCCTTTCCTGGCTTATATTTAGTAAGAGACACCATTAAATGGCTCTTGCAGATTCCCAAAAACCTCTTCCTGCAAGGCTTATACAGAAGTCAAGTGTTAAATTCACTTTCACGGAAAACAATAATTAAATGCAAATTGAAAAGAATTCTAAAAAAAAAAAAAAAAAAAAAAAAAAGCAAATCTCTCTGTTCAATTAAAATTACAGCTTTACTCTTTCTTCATACAAATATGTATATTTGTATTAAATGACCCGGTGAGAGATTTCTGTAAAAAATAAATTCACATAAGATAGTCACGAAAATTGAGCCCACATTGTTCCCCATTTCTGAGCAAGCTTTGTGACTTTTTGGTTTCAGCCAGCCACGGATCAGCTGATTCATCGTGCTGTAGACTTTACACTCTCATTCGTGCTCTTTAGCTTTTCCGGGTTTAAAAAGAATGCCCATCTACAGTAAAATACGGTTTGCAAATAATTCTGTAACGCTCATTGGGTGATTTAATTCTGACTTAAGCTGGGAGTCTGAGAGCGCACATTGGCCACGGTATATAAACACAAATGTTAGGAGCGCCTCGGTGACTCATTTGGTTAAGTGTCTGACTCTTGGTTTTGGCTCAGGACATGATCTCCTGGTTCTGTGAGTTCGAGTCCCACCTTGGGCTCTGTGCTGGCAGTGCGGAGCCTGCTTGGCATTCTCTCTACCTCTCTCTCTTGTCTCTCTGCTCCTGCCCTGCTCAAGCCGTCTCTGTCTCTCTCAAAATAAATAAACTTAAAAACAACAACCACAACAAAAACCAACGTAAACTCTCCTATGGCATTTCTCCTCACACCCTCTTTCCAGCCATATACATTTCACAACTGCTTCTTCCTTTGTGAAAGCTGCTCTCTTAACTTAAACATAAGCATGGTTCTTTACGCTTGATTAATAAACAATGGAAACCACTAACCTCAGGGATTTGCATGATCGCTTAGAACCGTGGGCCCCTCCCTCTCCAGGCCCACCTCTCCTGGGTCCATCTGATAGGCCCTCCTCTCCAAGTGGCTGATCCCAGGACCCTGGCACCCTGTTCTGAATTCACCCTCAATAGATCTCTGCAAGGCCCCCCAGGTGCAGTGCAGCATCTCTATGACCGATATACTCCCGGCCTTTCTCCTCAGGGGTGTTCCCCCGAGCCTCCTCAAATCGCCATGCTACATCTGGCAACCTAACTCCTTCTAAAGCTTCGCTTCTGTTCATTGTGCCCTTGACACGTCGTTTCCGTGCAGACATGGCACGAACAGTTTTATTTATTTGTTATTTATTTATTTGCAAATTCTTCTCGCACTTGACTGCTGTCGTCCCCCCATGTAAACTTTTATCCTGGAAGCTCAGGGGAGACCCCGCGGAGTGGGTGCGGAAGGCCCTCAACTCACACCGCGTTCAGAAGCTCGCTTCGTGCTCTCGTGCAAGTTAGCGTACGTTAGGTAGAATATCACAAAGGTAAACACGCTGACAATACTGAGACGTCGCGCTTTGCTTTCAAAACGTGGACTGCCTCGCGTCGCCCATTGATTGGGTTTATTCTTCTCTGAGGCTGGCCAAAAGACACAAAAGTCAGTCATTAAGTTAGACAGTTCATTGAAAGAAGGAATACATAAGATGGGGAAAAAAAAGGCTAACCTAACATAGGATGTAATAAAAATAGTTACTTGAATTTTTCACGTTTAAAATGTCCTCATTCGTATTTAAAAACGTTACCCCAGAGGGGCGCCTGGGCGGCTCAGCAGGTTAAGCGTTGGACTCTTGATCTCAGCTCAGGTCATGATCTCACGGTTCATTTCCTGGGTTCGAGCCCTATATGAGGCTCTATGGGGTCAACACGGAGCCTGCTTGGGATTCTCTCTCTCCCTCTCTGCCCCTCTGCGGTGCGCGCTCTCTCTCTCTCTCTCTCAAAATAAATAAATAAACTTAAAAAATAATTTTAAAGTCACATCAGAAAACAGAGTCCTGTTTCATTGTAACCTAAAGTGATAGGCTGCTTACGTGGTTCCCCAGAACAGATTTCCTGGGTTCATGGTGCCCACCTCTGTGCAGACTGGAGGCCAACCGTGTTCTATGGTAAGTTTTGTTTTCTTGTCTTTGTGTTGATTGCTTTCCTCACAGTGTGCCCTCACTCTTAAAATGGCAAGTGCGACTGCTGGCCTGATTCCTACCCGCCTCGGAAACATCGTGGACTCTATTTTGGCCTGGAAGAAAGAGCCAGGAGGCTGCTTACTTGCCATGTGAGAAAAGGTCTCCCTCTTCCAATGTTGAAGGCTTGAATTCCAGGCACTGGCGAGTGCTTCCTTTATGAATACCTAACCCCCGTTCCTAACCCCTCTTACTCATTGAGAGTTCGGCCAGCATTCTTTATGATGGGACCATCTCCCATACGTATCATAGACTTGGGATTCATTCATTCAACAAATATTTGTTGAGAGCGTTTCATGTTCTGTCCTGGCCGCGTGTCAGCGACTAGTGCTCAAAATACTAGTGATTTCTGTTCTTTTCTTCCTTCCCTAGAAGCCAGTTCCAGATTCTTTTGTCCTCTCAGGTTATTTGCTCAAGGAGTATAAAACTAGCGGGAGTTATTGAATATTCATTTGGGGAACTTCTTTCTAGAAAGAGAATTTGGCTGATCTGCCCAAGTTCCCTAGACCTTACAATTCTCCATCTCTGTCTCTCCCTCCCTCTCTCTCTCTCTCTCTCTCTCTCTCTCTCTTCTTTTTAAATCCGCAAAACTCCTCTCTCCTGTTATGATCTGTAACCCCCTGCATGTCCTCATGTTATACACTCAGCCTGAGCGTGAGACTCTCAGAAATTTGTTTGCTAAATCATCTGGCAAATGGTCTTGTTGATGTCTGCTGAGCTGCTCAGAGCCTACAGTTGTTAAGTACTTATTACGGGAATCCAGCCGGGCAAATTAAGAACGCTACGTGTTTGCTTGTTATTTTAGGACTATTATGTTCTGCTTCTGAGGGGGCTCCATATTGGACCTTCTGACTAGAAAGGACTTGCTGTTCTTTAGTCAGAGGTTGCTGCGTGGAATCTGAATCTTTGACCTGGCAACAATAAAAGTGATTATCTTCCAGGGGGAGAATGTCGTCTCGTTGCTTTTCATAGTTCAGCCTGCTGGAAAATGTGAAACACTTATTTAAGCAGCTCGAGGTTCACTTGGTATGTCATATTTTATAACTAAGCTGGGAACGCTTTCTACTCACAAATTAAGTTATTTACTTCCTTTTTGTACTTAAGTGCTTTATATAAACAGTACTCTGGCATCTATGCCCCCGGCTCGAGGTGAGCATCGCTGTCCCCCCTCTTTGCCCCCGGTCCACACACAAAGATGTGCGGAGCGGTAAAGCTGTTAGTAAAATTACAACCGATGTTCCCGGTGGTTTTCTTGGAAGTATACATATGACACATGGAAGCTGCCACAGAGGTAACTTACACATCGCACAGGGTAAGGTTCAAAAATAACCAAGAAGTTCGGTTAGCCTTTCTAAGAACCATTATGAAAGCAGATCTGAGATGTCTGAAGGATTTTGCAATGTGTTAAACTCTGGGAAATTATGATCAGAGGTAATTTAAGTGTATTCACCGTGGGGTCCCTGCATATGCTGCTTTTCTAGAAAAACGGGAATTTGTCTTTGTCATCATTTTAACATTTCATCTTTTGCAGCGCATGGTCCCCTACCCAAAGCTTTGCCTCTGGCACCTCCTTCCTGTAGAAGAGGCATCACAGCTGTGCCTGAAATCCCTCCCTAACCGTTTAAGTGGTTGCTCTTAAGCTATTTCTAAATGTTCATCTGGTTACAAATGCTGATGCTGACATGATTTGCAAGGGAGTACCCTTGTCGTAGGATATCCGTGTGTTTCCCCAAAACGGTGCACGGGGTTGAAAACTGTTAGTGATGCAGGGACGCCTGGGTGGCTCAGTAGGTTAAGCGGCCAACTTCGGCTCAGGTCATGATCTCACAGTTCGTGAGTTCCAGCCCTGCGTCTGGAACGGTGTGCTCAGAGCCTGGAGCCTGTTTCGGACTCTGTGTCTCCCTCTCTCTCTGCCCCTCCCCCAGCTCATGCTCTGTGTGTGTGTGTGTCTCTCTCTCTCTCTCAAAAATAAATAAAAATTGAAATGTAAAGGATGCAAAAAAATTAATATAAATTAAAAAAAATTAAATATAAGTGATGCAAAAGAAAGGTGGCCTTTCCCTGTCTACTGTAGGTATTTTTTAATAATGCAAACTGCTTAAGCACAGAGTTAATGTCTAACATGCCTTTCTCTAGCAACAGACTTTGTACTTTATGAATGCTTTATGATGTTAAATATTTGTGGGAAGTAAAGGAACTAGGCTTTTCAAAATAAAAAACATCAGATAATCTTGGTTGCGTTATCGAGAAGTCCGAACGATGCCAGACCTGAATGCGCCTACCGTTGTTTTCTGTGCACCTGCCTGGTGTTCATTGTCTGTGCATCTGCCCGTGCTTCTCTGGTGTCACGAATAAAAGTGACTTCTCCTCAAGGCTCAAAGGCTGTTTCTGGAAAGAGCCAAAGTGTGGATGTTTTAGGCTTTGTGTGTCAAGATTTCCAATCAAGGATAAGCATATAGGTACTAAACAAGAGAGAAAATAAATTTCCACAAACATTTTTTGACAAAATTCAAAACATAGTAATAATAATAAAATATACTCTTTGTAATACACGTCTACTATTGAGAAGAATGAGTTTTTTTCTGAGGGGGAGTTAACCTTTTGCTTTGGGGTTCAAAGTTCGTGTTCTCCAGCATCAAAGCTATGGCAATGCCTGGCTATAAAAACCACTCTTATCTCGAGTATCTCAATACTTCTGAATACAGAAGTATTCGGCAGGCTGGATTTGGCCCCAAGACAGTAGTGTGTTGACCCTCTGTGAGGTGCTTTTTCTTTTTTTTGTTTTTAATTTTTTAATGTTTATTTGGTTTTGACAGAGAGAGAGAGCGCATGGCAGGGGAGGAGCAGAGAGAGAGAGGGAGACACAGAACTCCAGGAAGCAGGCTCCAGGCTCCGTGCTGTCAGCACAAAGCCCGATGCAGGGCTCGAACTCACGAACCATGAGATCATGACCCGAGCCAAAGTCAGACGCTCAACCAACTGAGCCACCCAGTTACCCCAGAGGTGCTTTTTCTTAGAGTGCAGTCCTGGGACCCTCTGGTGATCCATCACTGAATTGGTTTATTAATCGTGCTGGTCGTAGGACCTCACTGCACATGCTCAAGCTCATCTGATTTCACCTTTCCTTGTTGCTTTTGGAACCTTGGTTTATATCCCCTACCTTTAGGAAACCCAGCTTGCGCTTTCCATGGACTTTTCCCTTTCAGCCTTCAAATAGGCTCAGCTCCCCCTGCCCCACCTTTTAAAACGACATCCAGCATAGTTGACATAGAGTGTATATTAGTTTCAGATGTACAGTATAGTGATTCAACTATTCTATCCATTATTCAGTGCTCATCACGATCAATGAACTCTTAATCCCCTTCACCTATTTCCCCCAGCCCCCCACCCACCTCCCCTCCGGGAACCACCAGTGTGTTCTCTATACGTAACAATCTGTTTTTGGTTTGTCTCTTTTTTTTTTTCTTTGTCCGTTTGCTTTGTTTCTTCAATTCCACGTATGAGTGTAATCATACGGCATTTGAGTTTCTCTGACCTGTTTCGCTTAGCATTATACTCTCTAGATCCGTTATGTTGTTACAAATGGGAAGATTTAATTATTTTTTATGGCTGAGTAATATTCCATTGTGTATAGGTACGACATCTTCCTTATCCTTTGACCTATCAGGAGACACTTGGGCTGCTTGCATAATTCGACTATTGTGAATAATGCTGCAATCAACATAGGGCCGCAGCTATCTTTTCAAATTAGTGTTTTTGTATTCTAGTGTTTTTGTGTAAATGCCCACTTAGTGGAATTACTGGATCACGTGGTATTTACATTTTTAATTTTTTGAGGAATTTCCACAGCTTTCCACGGTGGCTGTACCACTTTGCATTCCCACCGGCCGTGTACGAGGGCTCCTTTTTCTCCGTGTCCTCACCAACACTTGTTGTTTCTTGTGTTTTCGATTTTAGCCATTTTGAGAGATATGAGGTGATATCTCGTTGTGGTTTTGATTTATATTTCTCTGATGATTAGTGACGTTGAGCATCTTTTCACATGTCTGTTGGCCATCTGGATACCTTGTTTGGAGAAATGTTCGTGTCTCCTGCTCATTTTAATTGGATTCTTTGTTTAGGTGGTGTTGAGTTGTATAAGTTCTTTTGTATTTTGGATACTAACCCTTTATCAGGTATGCCATTTGGAAATATCCTCTCCCATGCATTAGGTTATCTTTTCATGTTATTGATTATTTCCTTTGCTGCGCAGAACCTTTTAATTTTGCTGTAGTCCCAATAGTTTGTTTTTACTTTTGTTTCCCTTGCCCTGGGGAGACATATCTAGAAAAATATTGCTACGTCAGCAATTTTTTTAAATTTTTTTTTTTCAACATTTATTTATTTTTGGGACAGAGAGAGACAGAGCATGAACGGGGGAGGGGCAGAGAGAGAGGGAGACAGAGAATCGGAAACAGGCTCCAGGCTCCGAGCCATCAGCCCAGAGCCCGACGCGGGGCTCGAACTCACGGACCGCGAGATCGTGACCTGGCTGAAGTCGGACACTTAACCGACTGCGCCACCCAGGCGCCCCAGCTTCCCTCTTTTAAAAAACAAACATGAGGGACTCCTGGGTGGCTCAGTCAGTTAAGCATCCAACTTCGGCTCAGGTCATGATCTCAGGGTTTGTGGGTTCGAGCCCCGCATTGGTCTCTGACAGCTCAGAGCCTTAAGCCTGCTTCGGATTCTGTGTCTCCCTCTCTCTCTGCCCCTCCTCTGCTCTGCACTCTCTCTCTCTTAAAAATAAATAAACATTTAAAAATTTTTAAATAATGAAATAAAATAAAAACCAAACATGATTGTAACCCTACTGTACCCCAGCTCCCATCCTGTTACCCCCCATTCAAACCTACGCACTTCAAATGTGCCTTCTGTGTTCATTGCCTCGACCACCAATGTGCTTTTCACATTCTTCTCCAGTATAGTTCTTGTCCTCACCATTCTATCAAAGCTACATACACACAAAACTAGACTAAGCTACTCCTTCAAATCCTCAGTCTTTGTTGCCCTAAACGTCTACATGTCACTGACACTGGTGGCGAGCCCTCCCCCAGCCAATCATCTCCCCTTTGTTCATTCCTGTCACGGCGTAGCTGGATGAGGTCCTGGAAAGCACTGTTACCTGGTCCTGTAGAAGCTTTCTTCAGACTCCGGTAGCCATTTTGTAAATGCGTCTTACACCATTTGAAGGGAGTATTGACTGGGCTTACGAGGATGGGGGATGCCTCAGCTCCTGCCTAGGGCAAGAGTCCAGGGCTCTGAGAAGCAGATGGGATCTGAAAACATTTGAACATTTGAACGTCAGGGCATATCTGCCCCTGGGGCTACCAATGTGTATTCAGTACTCAAAAGAATGTGGGATCCAAGACCAGATCTCTGTTGCTCAGTCGATGAGACCTGGGTGAGTGAAGTCTCCCAGGGAGGAGTCAGGGTAGAATGAACTGACCCGAGTCTCACTCTGTGACCTCTCCATGCCCTGGCTGCCAGAGACACACAGAACATGAGGTGGCCGCATGGCTGTCACCCCCCCCCCAACATTCTAACCCACCTCCTTCCCCGTCCTCTGTCTTCGATCCTTCTGTTTCCTTCAGGTTTCTCTCCCTCCCACCAGCCCCAGACTGTGGTGCTGCCCGCCTCTGCATACTTCACCTGCCCCCATCACTCTTGTGGCTTCCCTACCTGTGCGGACCCCAGCCACACCTAATCTCCTGCCTCACCTTTCACCTTGTAGGTTGACAGCCACGTCTGCAACTTCCGCTCTGGTCTCTTACCTGCAAAACGTCTTATTTTCAGTGGTCGGAGATGCCAAAAAAAGCTGCACAGAAACAAAACAACAACAACCAAAAAACAGAAACAAACAAGCAAGCAAAAACCCAAACAAACAACAACAAATTAACTTGGCTTCTGAGCAGTTATCTCTAATTCAGTTACCAAAATTGGAAAAAAAAAAAAAAAAAAAAGTCCCTCCAGATAGGTGCCCCTCCCCACCTAACCCATTCTGTGTTCAGTTGCTGCCCTGTTATTTTCGTCTCAAAGCCTGAAAACGTTGTGATTACTCTTCACTCTTCCCTCATTCCACGTCTGGCACCCCAGTCCTTCAAATATTCTATTTGATTATTTTCATGATTTTATATTTCTTACCTTGCATAATGTTGTGATTATAGTTCTTTTATATTAATGTTCACTGGGGGGTTATCTGATTTCTGTAATGTCATGGGTTTGTATGCAGGTTTTTTGTTTTTTTTTTTTAAAGAAGCCTTGCTCTGTTTTCTCCCTCTGCAATTTTATTTTTATGTTTCATTGTCAGAGTAGTTTCCTCAAACTTTGTGTTCACCAGGCTCTGGTACCTGCTAAGACTCCTTATTACGCGGTTGGCACCAGAGCCTCTGTTTCTAAACTTATTTCCCACGTCTCCCCAAACTGCACTCATTATTGTTCCAAGCATCTCTTGCTCTTTCCCCCACCCTTGCTCCTCATGCACTTACATGCATGCTCTTTGCTCATCCGGACCCCCGCTCCGTAGATTAGTGAAGGAAGAACGACCTTCCCGGGGAGAGAAGGACTGTGTTGTCTCGCTTGACTGCAATTGCTCTTGTGTTTGACTGCACATGACCACAGGCGTGCCACCACGCAGGGTCCCTAAGCCATCCACTTCCTCGGTGACGTCCACTAAGTGGGTGAAGTGCAGTGAGTCAGGCGGGACAAACCACGGCCAACGCTGGCCTTCGATTATCATGGCCACTCGCAATCCCTTCTGGATTTGGAATCCCATCCTCAGACAGGATGCCATCCAAACAGGGCCCAGGCATAGGAGCTAGAAGCGAGTTTCTCCCCCTGGAATAAAGACTGGAACCTGGATTCTTTTTAACGGTAGAGAGAACATTCATAAAACTGTTTGAACCCGTGAACGGAAGACGTGGCTCTTGTTTACAAGAAGCGTCAATGTAGCGCGTGCGTTGTTTTTGCACTTCTGTACTTTTTTTCTGGTAGAAATCAAAGACGGCATTTTTGGAGAGAACATTAATAAATTAGACTCATATGAGCTTCTATGATTAATTATGCCATAATTAAATATTAACCACTACAGTATGTCTTATATTTATGCAGTGTCTTCCTTTTCTGTCTGAAAATCGCTTAATTATATACAGAAATATATCTAAAATATAGGCTATATTCTGAAACTGAATTTGAAAAGAAAATTGATGTGTATATGAAAATAAACCCCCAATGTTAACCACTTAAGACTTGGTAGATTATTCAGAAATTAAATCTACTGTCACCTGGAAAAAAAACCATTATGAAATAATTCGAGATATTAATTTTTTAAAAGATCCAGAATGCTTGCATCGAGAACTTGTGCTAAAACTAACTTTTTCTGCAATGCTGAAAATATTTAATTTCATCATGATGAGGCAGACGTAATGTGTGCTACCGAAATGCTTTCTGATTTACCAAAGAAGGTTCATTGTATTTCAAATACATTTATTTGTTGATTTTAATTCTTTGAAAGTGGGTTCTTTTTTATATAATTTTTTTTTAATGTTCTATTTATTTTTGAGGCAGAGAGAGACAGAGCATGAGGGAGGGAGGGGCAGAGAGAGAGGGAGACACAGAATCCGAAGCAGGCACCAGGCTCCGAGCTGTCGCCACAGAGTCCGACACGGGGCTCGAACCCACGACCTGTGAGATCGTGACTGGAGCCAAAGTCGGACTCTTAACCAACTGAGCCACCCAGGCGCCCCTGAAAGTGGGTTCTTTACTTATGATGTGACTTTGCACAAATTCCTTAGTCCTTGCAGGGCCTCAGTTTATCCACCTGGAAATTGGAGCTAGAACGATCACTGAAAGGCTTGTTGCTAGGATTCAATGGGTTATTGTATGTCAAGCATGTAGCATAGAGCCTAACATATATGAAACCCAGCATATGGCTGTTCTAACATATGTTTATTAAATTAAGGTGTACCATTAACTAAACCTCATACCTCTCTCTCAGTTGCTATGAATATGGTCATTATTAGACTTTAAGATATGGAAGGGGAGATACAAATGCATGGGGATTTCCTTATCTCTTTCATGCAGTTTGTTAAAGTTCTGCACATTTTTCAAGCGAAGCCAGGACTAATACTGATTCGTGCCTGGCTCCCTGGGCACATGCAGTGATGTGCTCCTTTGCAGTTGAAGTCCAGGCCTGACCCCCGCATGGCTCCCACGCTTTTTCCCAAGATAGAAATCAGATACCCAGAGCATCAGGCAGCGAGCGGAACAAACAGCCTGAAGGAGAGCAGCTCAGCCACAAATATTGCACCAACAGCTATGAACGCGCCAGAGGCCCTGCAGGTGCCTGTTGGCCACCTCTGTTCAAGTACTCAGGGCTCTGGCTAATGATAAAAGGTCAGCCGTCGGAGGCCGTCTTTCTCTCAACTACTTAAAAAAAAAAAAAACTTATGTCAAGTGAGCACTTTACATGTGGTTCACCCACTTAGCCAGTGCCTCCTCTGAAGCTGAAATAGATTGCTTGCATAAAATGCTCAGAACTGCCTCCGGAAAGTCTTCTCATGCTGCTTGCTTCCCTTAAAGCTGCGGCTTCCTAATCCTTTGATCCCCACACCCCTGAACTCTGAGAGTGTAACAGAAAGGACAGAGCTGAGATTTTCGTGTGACAAGCGGAAGAAAATCAATTTTGACGTTCCCAAAGATAGAGCCAGTGGTGCAGACGACCACCAGTCACAAATAGGTGTTCTGTACCGTCGTCTCGGGTGACTAAAAATGCCGAAGAGGTTCAGTGCGGCATGGACAATAGGAGGCAGTTTTTTTTCTTTATTCAAAGAGTAAAGGAAGGCTGACGTTGAGACCACATCATGAGTATCAACACCCTGTGCATTCTGCTGTTCCTTGTATTTTTGCTGGGTGTTACAGATTTTAAGCATGCTAGCATATTCCACAGGCGGATTTTCACGTTGATGAGCAGTTGAAAGCATTTGTCTGTGCGTTGAGTTGGATGACTGTTTCGTACCTCAGGAAAACCAGATCTTCCCTGTAATTGGCGGTCCTATTATAAGTGGATATTCTGTTAAGCTTCTAAAGAACTTCTGAGAACTTATTAAGTAATTGAATAAAGCAGAGTGCCTTTAGTCTTATAGTTGCAGCATATTTCAGAGTATCATATAACCTATGAGTCTGTTCAGATGTTACATATAAGTGATAAAACATGGGGCAAAAAGCAATTCTGAAAACAAAAAATTACGTGAATTACCATGCCACCCACTAATACATTCCTTAGCGACGTAGTCATCCTTTTTCCTAATTACACTGGTAAAGATTGGGTTACAACTATTTTTATCTTCGGAATAAAGCTGTTATACCCGAAAAGGTGTAAAGGAATTAAGATAGGCTTCCCATAACTCATAACAAACATGGTCGTTTTGAATGTGCTTAATTATTATCACCATTCAATTCAATGCAATGGTGATTTATTGCCTTTTGAGAGCTGCTTGTGAATGTCTCATTAGGAAGAGCTGCTGAATGATACAGCACAATCCATATGAAGGCATATTTAATGTCATCTCAGTAATGGAAACACTGCTTCTTAAACTCCATTTACATGCCCAAAATTCTAAGCAACAAACAAACCCCACCGCGATAATCGAATTTAAAAATTAGTCTATATTTTTTGGCTATTGTCTAGAGATAAGAAATGCAGCTTTTCTTAAATGAGAGGAAGAAATATGTGCAGATTAGGTAACTAGGGTTTAAATCTACATGAAAATGTGAATGTATTAGGGAAGCATAATACATCACTTGTTGGAAATAAGAGAGATAATTCTAGTTTCTCGACCCCTAGTGTTTCTTAACTATGCGCTTACTTTGTGATCTTCAAGAAAGGGAAATAAATGTAACTGTAACATAACCAGTAGATTGTGTTGGCCTGACATCTGATCTGTACTTTAGCTACAGCCTTTGTAAATCTGAGAAGTTGAATGGATAGCATGGCTTAAGACGTGAAGACATAATTACCTTCCCTTCTTGATCAAAAATATGTATTTAGTACTTTGTTTTTGGATGTTCATAATTAACCTTCATTTCAGGAGCTTGCATTTCACTTATCGTGTTAATTTCAAAAACCCTCCCCATGAAGTCTTGGTCATTCCCCCCCAAATTTTTACAAGGTTTAGCAGAAATGACGTAAATAACACACATTTTGACAACTTTTGACAGCGATTATGTGGTTAACATAATAATAATTTATGACCGAAGGGCAGTCTTTCTTACAATTAAATTCGTCTGTAGAGTTAGAGCAGGCTAGATGTTATCGCTACGTACAGAACGCAGTGTAGATTTTCCCAATTTATCCACATTCTTGGGACCAAAACAAATACATTAATTGTCTGTTATATCACCCTTTAACTAAATCATGGCACACAAATGAAATTCCAGCCAGAGATAAGGAAGGTGTGTGCAAGACCATAATCATTTGTCATGATTGCAGGCGTGAAACTCTGCAGTAAAAGAACATACCAGAAGCTTCCGAAGAAATGCTCCGAGCTGCAGTGGGTGTGAGGTGCTGAGAGAGCCGGCCCTGTCACCGGGCAGCACGGTTGTAAATGGTATTTCCAAGAGCTTTCATAGTGGACAAGGACAAGCCGTTAGTCTAGTGGACTCCTCAGACCGAATGTCATTAAAGGGAAAGTGTTGTGCGAGTGATGGCCTCAATCCTTACTAATGAAAGAAAGAAAATATGCCTCCAGAATGAGGCAGTTAGAGCTGAGTTGTGGTGAAACCCATGTGCACGGACTCAATGACCACTTCTCTCTCTGGTTGTTAAGAAAAGATGCCGCTGAGGTCAGAGAGAGGCGTTCTGTTGAGTCAGCCGTGTGTCATCGTTCTGCTTGAAAAGGGTACTTTTTGCCACGTCTAGGAATAAAAAGAGAAGAAGAAAGAGTTTCCCAGCCTCCTAAGCCGATCAAAATGTACAGTAAAGATCTTTACGTTGTCTGTTTATAATAGTAGCAGTCAAGGACAGAAAGTTTGAATCCCGGTTGTGTGTAGAGGGGAGGGCCACGGAAATCTGTAGAGTCTATGCACCCAAGGCACACAAAAAGTGGCAACAAGCCTTTCTTTGCATTTTGGGGGGATTGCAGTCCACGCTCAGCCTTTTCCATTCATACCTCAAGTATGTCAACAGAGTAATCTTTGAAGGCAAGTGATGCTCTTTCAGTGAGTTTCTCTTCTGACTTGAAATCAGGTCTCAGATTCCATTGATCTCTAGATACCTTTCTTAGATTAGGGCTCTACTGTCTCCACGAATCTCCAGTTCAAATTCCCTTTTGGAAGTAATGAAACATTAATTGGAAATGAACGTCTAATGGTGACTGAGGGAAGGAAAGCCAGGGCTGGAAAAAAGGATACTGTTCTATCCCTCTCTACCCTCTGGGTGGTCTCAGAGTCTAGGGAGGATTTCTTATTCTCTGCTGAATATCCCTTTTTCTTTGTGTTGTTTTGTTCTGTTTTTCCGAGTTGTTTTCTCCAACGGCTAGCGAACAATCTGCATGTAATCGTTACAAAACAGTGGGAATTCTGTTGTGTATCTGTCCTTGTATTTACCAACCAGAAATGATTGCCAGCACACAGGCTTCAAAATGTGTGGTTTCCAGCTAGGTCTGACTACATCCACAAAGGAGACAGAAATATTCCTGACGCCAGGCGTCCTGGCAGCTTCCTTTGGGGTTCAAGTTACTGCGCATGTGTAAGAGGTACCTAGAGGTTACCAGGTGAATGCACAGTTGTCTTCAAGGTAGTGTGGCCTAACTCTGGCTTATTCCATTCTCACCTGACCTCCCCACCTGTCCTTGCAGGTCTGCTGCATCCGCCAAAAGATTCATGGTCTGATGTGCTGTCCTTCATACCCATGGCCATCTTGAACAGTGTATATCATCCAGGCATCAGTTACAGTCTGGTGTATATAATACCCTGTCAGTTTGGCTAATCTACCTCCCTCATCATTGGTATCTGAATGGGAAAAGTAAAGATTTTGTAGAAATGGGCCTCATTCCCTTCGAAAGAAGGGGGTATACATTGATAGGAATGTTGTTGTAACAAAAAATATTTACTGGAAACTCTCTGAGAGTAGACCATATCTTCATTTCTTTTAAGTTTATTTATTTATTTTGAGAGAGATAGAGAGAGAAAAGCATGTAAACAACAGAGGGACACACAGAGAGAGAGAGAGAGAGAGAGAGAAAATCCCAAATAGGCTCCACTCTGTCACCTCACAGTCATGAACCGTGAGATCATGACCTGAACCAAAACCAAGAATCAGATGCTTAACTGATGGAATCCCCCTGGCATCCCTAGACCATATCTTTCTTTCTTAATTTTTTTTTCAACGTTTATTTATTTTTGGGACAGAGAGAGACAGAGCATGAACGGGGGACGGGCAGAGAGAGAGAGAGACACAGAATCGGAAACAGGCTCCAGGCTCTGAGCCATCAGCCCAGAGCCCGATGCCGGGCTCGAACTCACGGACCGCGAGATCGTGACCTGGCTGAAGTCGGACGCTTAACCGACTGAGCCACCCAGGTGCCCCTTGTTTTTGGTTTTAAATCCAGTATAGTTAACAGAGTGTTATATTAGTTTCAGGTGTGCAATATGGTGATGCAATGATTCCAGATGTCACCCGGTGCCCGGGTGTCATCCCAACAAGTGCCCTCCTGAATTGCCATCATCGGTTCCCCCATCCCCCCACCAACTTCCCCCTGATAACCATCAGTGTGTTCAGACTCTATAGTTAAGAGTTTGTTTCTTGGTTTGTCTTTCTCTCTCTTTTCTTCTGTGTTCAATTGTTTTGTTTCTTAAATTCCACATGTGAGTGAAATCATATGGTCTTTGTCTTTCTCTTACTGACTTATTTTGCTTCGCATAATACTCTCTGCTCCATCCATGTTGTTTCAAATGACAAGATTTCATTCTTTTTTATGGCCGAGATCACCTCACACCCGTCAAAATGGCTAAAATCAAAACCACAAGAAACAAGTGTTGGTGAGGATGGGGAGAAAAAGGAACCCTTGTGCACTGTTGGTGGGAATGCAAACTTGTGTAAACACTGTGAAAAACAGTATGGAGGCTTCTCAAAAAGTTAAAAATAGAACTACCCTATGAGCTAGTAATCACACTACGGAGTGTTTACCCCCAAAATACAAAAACACTAATTCAGAGGGATATATGTTCCCCCATGTGTAGTATACATCATGTACAATAGTCAAATTACAGAAGCAGCCCAAGTGTCCATGGGTAGATGAATGGATAAAGAAGATGTGGTATGTATGTATATATACAATGTATCAATGCTTTTGTGATGTGGATGGCATTCCTATACCCACTGACAGATGGGGAATCTGAGGCACAGAGATATTACATAGTTTGCCTAAGGTCACAGAGCCAAACGAAGTAGAATTGAGTCTTGGATCTGGACAGTCTGGTCCGATTTGTGTGCTTTGAACCCGGGTACTTATAACTACTACTATTTTTTGACATTACATGGGATTTCCCTTTTGAATTATTCTTTATATCTTTGTGGAAAAAATTGACTAATAATATCATAGGTATTAAACCTTCCCCTAAAGAGAAAGACATTCTGCCTAAGAAAAATAAAGATTTCAATTAAATTTGGACAGCATATCAGTGAAGGTAAAATCGTTTTCTTGGAGTTCAGCCACTAAAAAATGACTTGGGTAGACAGGTAACATTTATTTAGTAATTTGTTTTTTATGGCAGGCAATGTAAGTTCTTTTGGTGAGTTTTCTTATGTGTGGTAAGTCCTATTTTATGGACGCTCAAGTTAGCTGCCCCAAGTCACATAGGTTGGAAGCAGCACAACAGGGTCCCCAGTCCAAATGTATCTGGCCCCAGACCGTTTTGAACCATCACTCTGTCCTACCTCCATGCAATGGTGAGAGAAGACAGCCTGAGTGTTTCATATCATGACAGCTGTCATCTTGGGCATGTGGAAGGAAGAATGTGTTTGGTGTTTGGGTGAACCTGTTAATCCTTTAAAATTTTTTTTTTCTTCCACGTTTATTTATTTTCGGGACAGAGAGAGACAGAGCATGAACGGGGGAGGGGCAGAGAGAGAGGGAGACACAGAATCGGAAACAGGCTCCGAGCCATCAGCCCAGAGCCCGACGCGGGGCTCGAACTCACGGACCGCGAGATCGTGACCTGGCTGAAGTCGGACGCTTAACCGACTGCGCCACCCAGGCGCCCCAGTCCTTTAAAGATATTTTAACAATAATTATGATTCAGTGTGTTGTATAGTCTACTATTGCTCTTCAAGTTTTTTCAGTAATTTGTGGTAGCTTACTTAGTGTTAGTCATTGTCCAAATTCATGCATTATCTCATTTAAATTGCCTAATGAGCCCGATGAGCAGGTATCATCAACTCTATCTATTAAACAGGAAGTGAGGCTTAGAGGGGTCATGCAGTAAGTGACTTCAAAACCCACAACTTTACTGCTTAAACATAACGTTCTACCCAATTTTATTAGGCCATATGAGAGTGCCACTTTGGTAGGTCAAAAAATGTTCAGTTATGGGCAGTTTCATACTATAAAACCTAATTAGTGAATGATAATTAATTTAACCCTTCCCTATATTTAATTGCTAAATACACGGAGGGAGCGCCTAATATATTTGCAAACATAATGCATAAGAAGAAAAGAAGTCATGAAAATTTGGCAGTATAAGTGTTTTCATTAGTGTTCAGGTATATTGATATTAATAAAAAGTGATCAAAAATCATGTTAAAATTCATTTTGTGCCCACATATTTAATATCCGGCACTGTACTTCTTTTTCTTTTCTTTCTTTCTTTTCTTTTTTTTTTTATTGAGAGCTAGAGAGAGCATGAGTGGGGGAGGGGGAGGGAGAGAGGGAGAGAGAGAATCTTAGGCAGATTCCACACTCAGTGTGGAGCCTGACATGGGACTCGATCTCACAACTGTGAAATTATGACCTAAGCCAAAATCAAGAGTCAGACGTTTTAACTGATGAAGCCACCCAGGCACCCCATCTGGCACTGTATTTCTTAAAAACTGATAAATTCTGAATAGGAACTAAGCCCTTGAAAATGAAGATTTCATTTCTATTAGTTTGAATATTGTCAACAAATACGTTTGCTTAAAATCACATATTTTGATTTAAAATCTGAATGCTTAGAATAGTAGCAAGTTAAAATCCAACCTAAGAAAACATATAATGAGTCTGCTTCTTTAAAATCCAGTCTTAAAATATCCAAGTGATGGTTTAAAATAATTGTTTCGGTTTACATTGCAAACTCATGCAAATTGACATTTAGCAACTTTCGCTGTCAGTCAGTCTAATGGTTAAGTCTGCTCACTCTCCTAAAAAAAAAAAAAAAAAGAACGAGAAAGAAATCTCTGATTTGGAAAATCATTTTTTATTTGTCAAGGGTTTTTGTAGATGGAATCCTTCATATGTCTCTGAATGTCCTGGGTTTTCCATTTTGGGGAAAACATGTGTACAGCTCAACTTTAAATTTGGCCGTATGGAATGAAAACGAGTATGGCTTCTGTCTGGCCCCTTAGGAACATCTTCCGTTTTGGTGGCTTGTAAAAAACCTGCTTGACAAGGGTGGGCAGTGACTGGCCCCAGCTCTCTAGTGTTGAACCGTTGAGGGCCCCGACAGCTGGACCTTTTTCTCACCCTTTTATTCTTCCCACAACCTCCTGTGGGATTGTTTAGTGGACTGTCAGTCCAAGCAGTGTCCCAAAGTGGGTGGACCGGACTGGAGCCCGTGTCACCACAGATTGGTAGTAAACTGCACGGGAGAAGGTTTGTGCCACCTGCTAGCCAGCGATCACTTGACAGGTAGAAATATTCACCTACTAGTTGAAAGCTTAGGTAAAAATAGCAATTTTATGATTACATTACATGACCTTTTTATAATTACCTAATAGCCAGCAGAGGCACAGTGTATATTTCATGTGTTTACCAAGACCATAATTTTTCCCTTTTGGGGGGTTTTCCTTAGTACCTGGTAATGAATGGCGTGTGATATAAAACCATAACGCACAGCTATTTGAGGGCCGTCATAAGAAGAGTATATTTCTTCTTTTTATTCTTGGCAAGTTATTATTATATACGTGTTATTTGGAACAAGTTCTGGGTTCTAGCTTAAGGCCCCAAGAAAGACCCCTCTCTGCTGATTTGAAAAATGCCGGTGGATTTTCTCCACCCGCATCATCACAGCAATAGTGCTTTAGCTTCTCAAGCTGCGAATCTTTTAGCAGAGCTTTGTTTTACCCCTCCACTTAATCAAAAATAATGAAGATTTGTGTATGTCAGGTTACTCAGAATTCTCGATGAAAGGCGTGATTGTTCTGTCTGTGCTTAAATACCTGAGCTCAAATCCAGTTACACTGCCGGGGGAAAATGTTAACATTTTTAAACAGTTCTTGATTTCATTTGCACTGATTTTGTGAAAATAAGGAGGGGGAGGGGGGAGGGACACTGTGCCTTTGTTACATGCTGTAAACAAGCCATTTTCTCTTCATGAGCCCCCTGCTAAAAGTCAGCTGCTTTCAACTCAGAGAAGCAAGTGAATAATACTAGAATATTTGATCTTGTTAAGAATTTGCCAGGACATTTTATTTTTTAAAGACCAGAAACTTTATTGAAGTTGAACTTTAGAAAAGTGACCTTAGCACCTTTGCTGCTGTCCCCAAATGAAGAGATGATCTAGGGATTGATGTAAGGTGGCCACAACCCAAAAGCTGGTGGTGGGCCACATGGGAGAACATTGTAGAATAAAAATACCAGAGCTAAAATCACAATGATGCTGGCAGCCTAAGAGTTGAAACCACATTAGTTGCTATCTTTCAGAGTCTTGTCTAATTAACAATACAAGTTCACCCACCTTTCAATACATATACTCTGTTTTCAGGGGTCCTGGTGCCATACAGAAATTTAAAATTCAGGTAAGTGTTTAATTAGAGAAAGAGATCAAGAAATATTTTTAAATCTAAAATTTGAAACCCCCCCTTTTTTTTAATATCCTGGCATTTGATGTCGTATAGACTCAATCTACAAGTAAGACATTTTCGGCATATCAGTCTTCAGCACATATTGTATGCAAATGTCATCCTCGCTTTGAAAATACCTTTTGCATTTTAAGCAAGATCCTATTTTGACAGTTCTTTATGCTTTTTGGGGAGAGTTCTCCTGGAGAGTTTTTTTTTTTTTTTTAACAAAAAAGCATCTTGAGTTTTTGCCTCGGCATATTCGTTTTAATTTGCTCATTTCTGTTCTATCACAGTTAACCCCTCAATCAAATCACCTAGAAGCCCTTGTTAAAGTTCAAGGCTTCCATCAACCCCCATCAGTGATTCCAAGCAGGAGGTTTACACATGTTAAACCACCAGAATGTAAGTTGTTCTTGAAGATTGCCCTGGGGAGTTTTTTACTGCATTTTTGCCAATTGAATTATGATGTGAGATGGCATGAATATTGATCAAATTTCTAAACTGAATTTCCCAATTTTTAGACTGTGGTGTAAGCTAAGCCACAGGTTGTCATAACCAATTCAGTATGTTTTTAACAATAGCCAGTGAAGCATGGAGGTCTTTAAAACTCACTGAAATGTACAAAATTATCTGCACATATGCTATCAGCAGATCAGCAAACCCCCTTAACTCCTTCTTCCCCACATTTGAAAACAACAAAACTCGTACCTGGGAAATTGGTCAGTGTGTGCGTGTGCTGTATGTGTGTGTGCATGCACAGTTATGTATTTTGCATATTGGTTGGTTTTTTTCTTTCCCAGTCATGTATATTTAGAAGTATGGGGAAATGTGTGTATACAGGTTGTGAGTAGACATATTCTCCAAAGAATGGGTAAAGGAACCTATTATTGTACCTGCATAGCATTTTATCATTGCAAAGCTGGCTTGTCTCCTCTAAAGAGAAAAAAAATCACATGACATGATGAGCTTTTATTTTCAGGGGCAGGTTACATATTTTACACTTACCAACAATTTTTCTTCTGATTTTTTTCCCATTGTTTCTGACTTTTAGCTCTTTACTTTTTTTATCCAGACATTTTAATTTACAGGGGGGGGGGGGGGGGGAAGGTCTTCTACAATTCTATATCCGCTCTGAAGAAATCTCCTCACATGAAAGCATGGGTTTGGGTTGGCTGTGAGTCATGATTACACCAGCCTGCTCCTGGTATAGCCCACAGCGACCGCAAGCTCACCCCTGAGAAATCTTCTGGAATAGCCTTTGGAGAGAGGGTCAAATATTGTTTATCTTCTGGACCTCACCCCAGTGGCTGACCTAAAGCCACTTGGGCTCCAGAAATGGGAGGGGGATTTTGATGATCTGAACAGTGTTTCCATGCATTCAGCACCTTGCCAATAGACAGGGGAGAGAGAGAGACAGTGAAAAGAATGGAATAAATACCTATGACAGAATACTAGGGAAAAATGAGATAGAGAGTACAATGCCTTCCTTGCTTTGGCAAAAACAAGTTAATCCCTGTTAATATCCCTTTTTCTGCCAGCCTACGGGTTTACCCCTGTCTACTCTGCCACAGTAAATCACATCTTTTCTTCTCAAAAAGAAACCGTATGCATAAAATCAGTACTAGGTTTAAAGTTTAACAAAATAGGTCATAGATTTTTAAAATTATATACTCTGCTTAGTGACACTTGCCTGCACTGGCTATGCTGGCATTGAAAACAGCAGTGGAGGGGCGCCTGGATGTCTCAGTGGGGTCAGCATTCGACTTCGGCTCAGGTCACGATCTTGCAGTTGGTGGGTTCGAGCCTCGTGTCGGGCTCTGTGCTGACAGCTCGGAGCCTGGAGCCTGCTTCGGATTCTGTGTCTCCCTCTCTCTCTGTCCCTCTCCCACTCTCACTCTGTCTCTCTCTCAAAAATAAATAAACATTAAAAAAAATAGTGGAATCAGCTGGATGATGATGATGATAATAATAATAATAATAATAATAATAATAAATGTATGTGTTTTATTACATGCTTCCACTGTGCAGTTTACAACATGCTTTAACACACCTGCCGTGATCCCATTTGTTCCGAAAAACAAAAAAGCCTTTTAAGAAATTAGCAAGTATTCTCTCCCTGATATAATTAGGAACATGAGGCCCAGAGGTGAAGTGCCATGAATAAATCTTCCTAGTCACCCTTTGCGCTGGGTGTTTCTAGAATATTGAGAGCATGTGTTTGGGGATGTGTGTGTGAATGTAAGCGCATAGGACACTACCACAAATGGAGATAGATTAGTAAAAAACCAGAAATTGAATTGACAGGTGAATTATTAGTACTTCTCGATACCACTTGGCAGCCGAGGGATCGCCCTCCGTGTGTTAAGATAAGCAATAGAATGTCCAACACATCATTTCAATCCAATTAAAGTGATCTGTTGTGACTGCACTTGACTGGAGGCAATGGGAGAAAGATGGTTAAAACGTCCTTCCAAGATTATCCTCTTTTCGAATCCAAAACTTGAGAGAATTTTTGCTGAAAAATGATTATAGCGTGACTTACTTTATGTACTCCACAATGTATATTATTAACTCATAAATCAAGCTGCTTTCTAAAAGATTTTAAGTTATCTCTGGATAAATTCCTTTAATATTTTAATTGAAATATGAGGCAACCTCTTCTCCCAGTTTTTATTTCTGATAGACCTACGAGGCCCTTGAAAGAGTCGATCTGTTCTTTTTCTTGCTGAATCTTCTCTTGAGTAAGACTGAAAGCGGCGAAATTAGACAACGTAGGGAACAGGAACTCCTACCTTGCTTGTTTCACCAGGGAGAGTTTCCAGACCCTACATTTCTGTCTGCAGTTCTCCAATAGGAAAACATTCTTTTCTTGGCATGAACTGTGCGACAGTTATTTATGTACCTTGTAGCCTGGAACATTCTAGCCTGGGTAGTCCTCCCGGTGAAATAATCCTCTGCTTTCAGAGGCGAAAATTGTGTGTGTTCACGTTTACGTTTTATTTGCGGATCTTAAAATGATTTTCACGCGCCCGTACATATGAAAGTTTTTACATGGTAAAATTGGACGTATAAACAAACCGCTTCTTGGCCGCAGGTGAGACGGAGGGAAATGTTAGGAAATGTATGTACAGACCGTCATAACCCACATCCTGCTGGGTTTTTTGTGTTTCTTCAGGAAGGCAGTGGAGCACCAAAATTAAGAACATTAGCTTTGAAGTCAGATCTCCTTGCTGGTCAGATCTCCGCAAGGCATTTCACCTCTCTCCCGACTCCTTCACCTAGAGATGGAGTTGCAGATCCCGTCTTGTAGGTTCGTGTTGCGGATTCAAGGGGGAAAAAACAAACAGAAAAACGAAACAGAAAAACCTCTGAAAATCATGTCACTCAGCGCCTGGCACACCCTGTTGGCGCACTTTGTACGTGACAGCAATTATTGTCGTTTTCCATCTCAGGGTACATCTAGTTTTTAAGCTTTGAAATGGCCCCTGAGAACAGGTATCATTTGGATTCATCACAGAGATAGGGATTTCTAAACATGGAAGAGAGGAGTGTCGTGGGGAGGTGAGATGGGCCCTTTGTCTCTGGACACCATGATGTTAGCTGGGGCACAAGGCCCCGGGAGGTTCGCTTTCAGAATGGAGTGCTCGCGGTGTTCACGGAGGACCACAGACAGAACAGCCAAGCTTCACTGAGAGAGAGAACCTCCCGGAGTAACGGGTACTGAGCCCTCCAAAGGTAAATCAGGTGGTAGATAAGAAACTGACTCTCTACGCTGTATGGAGTAGTTAGGACCTCGTGGGGCCGGAACCATGAGGAAGTCAATGGAGAGTAGAGTAGACACATGGAGATGAACACGGAATGTTCTGTGTTCACAGAAAGACCTTCCTCCACAAAGAGGGACCATGGACAATCGTGGGATTTAAAAGGGCCAACTAGGGAGGCGTAAGGTATCTGCTGCTCGTACCCCAGGAGGAAAAGCTTTTGGGGCGAAGAAAGAGAATGGCTTTCTTATGTAAGACATCCATGAGTCTGACAAAGGGGTGGGCCGTGCATGGAGGGAAGGTCAGAACACAGGGTCTCTCAGGGATCAGAATTTGCTAGATTGCAGCAATGGCTCTTTTAAATCCATCATACAGAGCTAAGCTGCTCAGCTTAGTAACAGGCATCATTTAACAGAGACCTTGAACTATCATGTAAGAACGGAATCATCAGGACATCTAGATCAAGGACAATTGCCCTGCGTATTTTGCAATATACTGGAAACTTTATAACTTCTTGTATTTGAGTTTTGTTATTCCATCCATTTCCTTTTTGGCGAGTACAGAGCCTACATGAAAAAGGCCTGTGTGCATATTTTCAGAGACAGCAAAGACAGAAAAGCTGGGTAGGGTGTCCTCCTCCGTAGCCATCCCAAGAGATGGGGAATTGGAAGAGTAGAGAAGGTGGCAGCTAATAGGGCAAAGTTCCTGGGAGCCTTTGCTAGGAGGAAAGAAATCCAGGGCAAGCCAGTCCTGAAGGAAACATGAGTCCAAGGGCAGGAGATCTATTTATTCCTGATTGCCTCAATCTAGACACCAAAACTGTACAAGAAAGATGACCTAATGGAATTCAATGAGTTTCCATTTCAACAATGCCCAGATAGGCTTCTTCATCGTGGTTCTTCAAGAACAAAGGTATTGAGAAAAATGAAAATAACACTAAAATAAACTGGAATCAAGCCAGTTGTGAGCAAGTGGAGGTATGTGGTAAGGAACTACATCATATACAAGTCAGCTATGAATCTTGAAAATCACCAAGGCCTATTTGATGGCCAAAGGATGGGGAGGCTGAGCCACCCTCCACCTCGGTTCCATGTTGGATTGCTCTCCTGCTCTGACTGGGTACTGTCTTCAGTCATAATGTGTCTCTGCAAGAGTCACTAGGATTTAGTGGCAGTTATGTAACAGCAGCTTAAAACGTTGTGTCTCAACCCACCCTTTCTACTTTTCTTTTTTTTTTTAAGAGAAAGAGGCAGATATCAAGAACAGACTGTTTGTTTTTTAAATGCTTATTTATTTTTGAGAGAGAGAGCACAAGCAGGGGAGGGGCATGGGGGGGGGGTAGTGAGAATCTGAGGCAAGCTCTGTGCTGACAGCAGAAAGCCCAGTGTGGTGCTCAAACTTGCGAACCGTGAGATCATACCCTGAGCGGAAGTTGGACTTCACCGACTGAGCCACCCAGGTGCCCCTATTCTTTCATCTTCTAAGAGTCTCTGTCCCTTTGAATTGGTAAATTCAGTTATTCATAAGAGGACTCAAGTAGTAGATGCTTCTGTCCATGGAATAGGGGTGAAGTAAATTTTTTCTTTAAACTTAACCCCCTTTGCATCTAGTGAACTTGATTTCTCTCCTGGGACCTCATAGAGTGGGCAACGCATTCCTCTCTGGTTTCTCCACTGGTTTCTCCCGGTGGTACTTTCCCATCGGTGAGTGTAGGTCTACATTGTCCTGCTACCCTGAAGGCCCACTTGTGGTCACATGATCACAGGGTCCCATTGACTTCATGGTCCCACAATACTGCAGGCCCTTCTCTGATGACAGTGATCACCTTGGTTATTGGCCAGCGTCCACTCTCAGTGGAGTGGCAGTATGGCCACTGTTGGCCTCACAGTTACATCTCCATAATCGTTCCTGAATCTTTGGTGTCCGTGATCGCTCCAGGGTCCACCCTGAGCACCTGATCTTTGAGTGAGAAGCAATGGTTTCTGTGAAACTGGGGACTTAGAAGACTACCTCCAGTCTACTGGTTTCTTTGTGTCTGTGTGCAATTTTGTTGATTTTCTTCTTCATTCTGTTGTCCTTTCAAACTATCCCTTTGTTTGTGGCTTCAGGGCAAAGAAAAATATAGCCTTGCATCCAAACCACTCCTATCCCAGTAGAAAATTCCTTTCAGCACTTTTAAATCTACTTTTTTCTTGTTACGCTAGCCCCAAGGTCCAGGGGCTTTTGAAATTTTCCTTAAAGGAAAGCATATTAAGGGTAAGGCGGGTGTGTCGGTATTCCGTGAGAATGGGCGGAATAGCAAAGAGGCGCCTTCTAAACTCTGAGCGGATCGCTTGACTCTTCAGCGCTGCCTTTACGTTTTCTTATGAATAAACTGAAGGTGGACATGATATTATTTAAGACCCATTGCAGCTCTACACTCTGTAACTCAAGGGCTGCATCTTGGAAATTGGACCACTGAGTCTTTAAGAATAGCTCTTTCCCTTCACATCCCGCCCTATTGATTTCTCTCCCGGTGCCTCTGCAACTACATGCCAGCGCCTACTGGTTCAAAGATGAGTGTGAGAAACGGAGTCAGCCTTGTCACTGCTAATTGGTGTCTTACATAGATAAATTATCTAGTTATCAGGTGTCTCTTCACTTTGTGACAACACGGCGTCGAGAAAATTCATTAAGGATGCGTAGAGAATGTATTCTTATACTCACAGATATATCTTTTAGGGTGAACTATCAAGCTTTTGGAGGCTCAGGAGCAGATTTCAGAAATTCATCCTTCTCTCCTAGCATTATAGTGGGATTGCTACCTCTGTCTTGTGCCGTGAGATGAAATGCCTTTGTTGGCTTTAGTAGGTAGGCACCGATACCTTCTCCTTTGTCATGTAGAAGCTTCAAGTGTTGTGGGGCAGGCGTGCGCCGGTGGGCCACGTCCCAGAGGTCACTGCCAAGCTGCCCTCAGGTGGGCTGGTACAAGGTCCTGACTGCCCGGAGCTCCTACCGGCTTGGAGACCGGTGACTCCATTGGGTCAGTTTGTCTACATACATTTTTAATAATGTTGACGATGCCTTGAAAACCCAAGTAGATTTGCTTTCTATTCTGTTTCCTTGCACTTCAAAAATATGCTGTGGAGAACAGCTCACTGGAGTTTCACTGAGACTTCCTTGACATGACGCCAGCAGGCTTTTTATCTCAGATTTAACCTACTTGCTCTCCCCACCCCCCTCTTCAGTAAACAAATACAGTGCCTTATGTTGAAGCGAGGGTTTGGGAAGAGTTTCAGGAAAATCATTCTTCACATTTTAGAGGTTGTTTGTAATAACTTTGCTTATGCTATAAAAATGTTAATAGCTTGTGAAGAATAAAAACCCTGTAATAATTGCCCATCTATAAGCAGCGTCTTACGGTTTTTAGCTGCAATCTATGGTCCCAAGTGTGAAAGAGTAACATAATACCTTCTATTTATGCGTGGTTTATGAACTGATTTGCACAAGGGGCTTTGTATTTATAAAACTGCACCTTACTTTGCATGCGTCTTAACCATTTAATATTTGATTTGCCAAGAGGGCAAAATTTTGCTTTTAAAATGCAGCAATACGACCTTAGACTATATAGATGCCATTACGTGCATCTTAAAAGAGTTTTGAAAGATGACTTTGTAAGATCAGACCCTAACTATAGGTCCTCAGGCAGTTTAGAAATTCATGTGGCTTAATTTCCATTTCTCTTGCTGATACATAAGTCATAATAAGAGTAACAAAGAATTTCTTTAATGAATTGGCTGAATATAGCGCCCATAACACTGAAAAATGTTTCCAATTCTAAAATTTGGAAGGATGGTGTTTAAAGGCACTGTAGTTAGTTATCTCAACAGGTGGTAGCTGGTAATTGATAATTATATTTAAAGTATGTGCATTCATTGTGGTTAGTAGTAATATAGCATTTTTATCCACAGATCTCAAAGCATGTGTGAATAAATATGCATTATTTCCCTATTTTAAATAGCCAGAGACTCACTGAACGTTAATTAGATATAAGCAGACAGAGAAACTTCATGTCCCCTGCTTGCTTGGAGATACTAAAAAAAATTCTACCCAGACACTAGGAAGAAGAATACAGGGTACCTGATCTCCGAATAACTGCTCTTCAGGGGTATGGTTCCAGCTCCAGGCGCAGCCCCACGGGGTGCACAGCGCCCCCGAGTGCATCCTCCTCCAACCTCCTCACACCCAGGCCAGCAGAGCATTCCTGCCAATCTCAGTCAGAAGAGAACTCAGTAATTATTCTCCTGCATTCTGATCTGTTACCTCTAGCTATGCAGCCAGTGAACCAAGGATGGGGAGGTGACCGCATTTCTTTCCCCACCTCGTAGGATTTCCTCCTGAGACCCGATCAGCCTCCTGATCAGGCAGATATTTATTGGCATGCCCAGTGTGTGGCAAGCTCCTTTCTGGGTGCTTGCGGTGGAGCAGTGACCCCAACAGCCGTGACTACGGCTGCAATGGGGCTGGCATTCCAGGAAGGAAAGATGATCTGTATCGCGGTTCCTTCTCTTGAGGCTTTAACATTTCCATCGGCACCCACCCTCCGCCAGCGAGGGGGTCTCACCTTCCTTCACGAACCCGCGCATCCTCATCGGAGAGCGAAACGTTTTTCAGCCTTATTTCTGTCGTCTGTATTATTTTCATTTTTCCGAATTCGTATTGTGAAAACAACAGCCATGTGAAACATTGCTTCTCAAACTATAACCCCTCCCCCCTTTCCACCTCCTGCTCTCCCATGATCATAGCAAACGAAGAGGAAAATTTCCCGGCAGAGGAGAGGGTAGAGTTCTGCCTTCTGATTACCCTGAACAAGGAGTGTCTTTCCCAGACCTGACCTGGGGGTCTCTAACACTCAGTAGCTCCCCGCCCCCAGGCCCAAGGCTGTTCTGTGGTGGAGGAAGGAGAGAATTGGCCACCAGGCACTTTATTGCAGGGACAGAACAGCCCCTGAATCGCTTCCTATTGTATCGTTGTGCTTCTTTCTTCCCAGAAGATTCCAGAAATGTTTTTCTTTTTTCTTTTTTTAATTTTTTAATGTTTATTTATTTTTGAGAGAGAGACAGCAGGGGCAGAGCAGAGAGAGAGAGAGGTAGACACAGAATCCAAAGCAGGCTCCAGGCTCTGAGCTGTCGGTACAGAACCTGACGTGGGGCTCGAACTCAAGGACCACGAGATCACGACCTGAACTGTGGTCGGACGCTCAACCGACTGAGCCACCCAGGCTCCCCACCAGGAATGTTTTTCTGATTTTAATTCCCCAAACTCCATCTTCTTTCTTTTTCTCCTCGGTATTGTTGCTACTCACCGAGTATGTGATTCTCCAAGGAGAGGACCTGACCTATTCCGATCCAGTCCTTACTGAACCACAAGGTGTTGGCCTCGGAAACCGGAGTTGGGTCAGAAGAGCTTTGATTATCAAGTGAGATGACCGTAGAGGGGAAAAAAGAAAGCAAGGGGCAGTCACCTTTGGGCCCACAACTTCTAGCATTCATCATTACGTCTATTATTTAATATGGATCTGCCCAGCTCTGCGGTAAGCTTTTCACTTGAGTCCAGGCAATCTATACCTCTGCGCTCAGTTGTTCGGGTTCATGTTTCACGGGCAGCTGTTCACAACCCTAAAAAGTGGAGCGAAAGCTGATGAGCATCAGAGAGAGGTTTTGGCCAAAGGGTGATGCCCAGGGCAGGAATGTTCCCGGCTCTCCCTCCACGAGGACCTCACAGCTGTTTCAGGAGTGGCTCTTCTCCTAGAATAGCAACAACGTGCAGCTGAAGGTTGCCAGCCACAGCGTGCTTTTTGTACCGGGGCCGGACTCCTGGAGCAGCTGGTAGCCTTGTGCTTCGCCGACATTCCAAGCCTCGGATGCGCTGGGACTTGGGGACACCAGCAGGCTCCCGGGGATTTACTGAATGATACCCAACCTCTCCCGACAATTTCTAAAGATCTGGGCGTGATCTGAATCGGTAGAAGAAAATATAATAGCTGGAAAGCACCTTAGAGATTAGATTGGCTACAGCCCTGCCTGGTTTGCATAATTTTTTTGTAGGTGTATGTGATATGCATTGAAAACCACTTGCCTAAACTTTCCACTGATTCTTCAGGGGGGACTCAGGGTTCTCATGCCTCTTGTTGTTATCGTTGTTTGGGGGTCTTGGGAAATTAATCGTCGGTAGCTTACATACAAAATGTCTGCTAAGCTCAGTCGGTTGAGCATTTGCCTCTTGATTTTGGCTAATGGTTTGTGTGTTTGGGGTCTGTGCTGACAGCGAGGAACCTGCTTGAGATCCTGCCTCTCCCTTTCTCTCTGTCCCTCCCCCCCCCCGTTTGTGCTCGTGCTCTCTCTCTCTCTCTCTCAAAATAAATAAACTTAAAAAACAAAATGCCCATTCAGGCAACTGGCTTCATAACTCTCCTGCCTTACTGGCTAAAAGAGATTAGAATTCCACTTTTATTCAGAACCTAAGCTCTTGCTTCTCAGCTGGCCCCAGTACGGGTCCTGGAGAAAGCCCCTCCTGACTGCAGTCTGAGAAAGTCAAGGAAGGAAGGGAAGAGGTAGCCCAGCACCTGCCACCACTATTATCAGACTAGGTATATGGACGTTTAAGAAAAGATCTCTTGTGTACCTAGTATGTACATCTAGTAAACTGTTATCGGTCCGGCATTAAGGACACGTAACAGAGATTCTACATTACAGTCTCCGAAGTCCGTAGGAGAGGGGTCTCCAGGGGCTCCTGCCCCTATATACCTCTGTATACCACCATAGGGTCTCCTGTAAACAGCCTGCTTGAGAAAGCACCAGCATCCAGAAACTGCTCCCAGGGACCTGAAGCATCCTTACCTTCACCGGCTTGGCAAAACGGGAGTAGGAGGACCTCACACAGCAGCGAGGAAAATTCCCCAGTGCCTCCCAGCGAGTTTTCCAGCAGGAGACAGTATGAACGTCCACATACGTCCCCACGGTGGCATCGCTCCGGGTGGCCGGCTCCTGGCTGGCCAGTTACGCACGCTCCCTGTGCCTTGTGGGTTAGTTTGACTCGGGAGACTGACTGTCGTGTATGTTGCAATTTCAGTGGGAAAGGCACGTTCCAAATTCTCGCACGACTGCCTCAAACACAAACTTCTGAAATACAACCTGTTCGTAAGTTGTGGACTGCCTGTATTTAATACTTTTTCTGGCAGTATGATACACTTTCAAAATTCTGTGCTTCTTATAGGGAGGAGGACGTTCTGGAAACTGTTTAAAATTCACAGAATTTTGGATTCCTTCTCTAGCGTATATTTCATTTATTCTTTGGCCGTATATCTGACACATGGTCAGGTCACCGTCACACTTAATCTTCAGTAGATATTCCAGGACTGCTATCTTCCGAATTTATCAAGATGAGCTTGGGTAGATTTTTTTTTTTTTTTTTTTTGCCAAAGGACAATATCCCAGGTGACAGGATACTCCCAATTCTTTTCCACTGAGCAAACAAAGGATCACGTTAAGAGGGACCTTCATCCCCCACTTCAGAAGAAGCCGCAGGTACACGGCGTCCGGTAGAAATCTCTCATGTTCTCTTGGATGTAAGCACAGGCTTTTTGCTCCAGCTCTCTGGGAGCGTTTTTATCTTGCTAAAAATCACTCCTTACGCTTTCAGCTTTTCCAGTTTCCCAGGCCTCTGATTTTGTTATCCCCGTGTCCCTTTTAACGGGGGGAGCTGTGACATGGGTGGTTGATGACTTTGGTTAGTCTGAGTAGCCACAGGGGCGGATCCGGTTTAGGGTTTCTGACAAATGCAGGAAAGTCCAAAGCCTGCCTCTTGGTTCATGGGACTTATCAGTTCCTTCTGCATTAACCACCCTTGGAGTGCACAGGTCCTTCCTCTCCAACCGCTGTCTTAGAGGTGAGAATACAGGCTTGGTGTCCACAGAGGTTTGTCCACCCACTCAGAGCCAGTGGCCCACGTGTTATGAGGGGACAGTCCTGCTGAGCCCAGTTGCCTTTTTAACCCCAGCCTGGCCTCCTGCGCCATGCCTGACTGCCAGCGATTAGTTTCTCCGGAAGTAAATTCATAGAGAGTATTCATTCGTTCATTCTTTCTACCCACAAGCCTACTCTGTGCCACATGCCATGGTAAACGCTGGAGTTGGAAGTATGAATAGGACGCAGTCTGTGTCCTCAAGAAAGTGTCAGCGACCCAGGCTCAGAGAGAATTAGAATATTCTCAGAATGCACTGATAGAGATCGCAGGCAGAGTGTTGCCAAAAGCGAGTGGGACGAACTAGCCTGTAGGACGATGGGATGGGGGAAGACTCCTGGATGAAGTGAAATTAGGCCGGGCTGAGTTTTGGAGGATGCACAGAGAACAGGCACAGAAGGGACATTCTTAGGAGGTCGGTGTGAACCAAGCGGAGAATCCGTCAGGACGCGGGTATGGAGGGCAGTGAGCAGTGCTTCACCTGCTGATACGGAAAACCCCTCCTCAGTCACCCCTCCTCCAACCCTGCCACATCCTGACCTCCCTGGAGGCCAGCGGCCCTCATTTTGTGAATATCCCCGGCGGCCAGTACCACACTTGTCACACAAACACCTGTGCTTATTATAGCTCTAAAATGCCTCTGGGCATAGTAATGATTCTGGATTGAAAGCATATGGGAATTTATAGGGGAAAAAAATAGTAATAGGTTAAAAATGTTCTCCAAGTCTGTGATCTCAAATATCTCAAAATCTATGTGGTCACACGTGGTCTTTATGTGGGCCTTGCAGCAAAAACCTGTCTTCCTAGTGGTGGTTCTTCAGGAAGAGTATAATATGCAGATCACATGTATTAAGTGATTTGTGCACAACTTCTGAATTCTGAGCGTTCTGCAGTTTCTAGAGACTAAAAGAATTGGCCTCGACATGCTCTGGGATTGGGGGTAAGAGTGACAGAGGGCAGAGTTGCAGGGAGAGTGTGGTAGGCCTGGAACTGAGCACCCGCACACACAGCCGCCTCTCATGGGCACGTGTCTCCAGTGAGGTACATGAGCCCCGGCACTAGAAGGAGAAGGCTTATCCACGCTTTCATTCGTCCAGGCCATGTGTACTGAGCTCCTACCGTGGGCTGAGAGAGAGAAGGAGAGAGATCAGCATGGTCCCCGTCCCCCTTACACTTAACAGTTTTATGAGGAAGGCAGATCCTGAGTAAGTAATTGCGAATGTCATGAATATTTCAGTAGGGGAGGTAAGGAATAGAGCAGGAAATGGTGACACCGGAAGCTGACCTCGATTCGGTTTCAAGGAAGACCCCAGTGACGGGTAAGAGCACAGAACATGATGGATGAAATGGGGAATGGGCTGTCAGGAAGATGTCGTGGGCAAAGGGAAACAGTCGGGGCCCTACCACGAGGCAGGGGAGAAGACGGACGGGGCTCGGGGCTCGGGGCTCACACGTGGACTGCTCCGTGTACTGAAGCGTTCAAGAAATACTTGTTGAGAACCTATTATGGGCAGACACTCCCCTAGTCAGGAAGGTTAGAACAGCAAGCAACATGGTCTAAAAGATTCCCTATCCTTATGGAGCTTCCTCTTTGGGGGAACTTTGTCCCGAGAGCAAAGAGAAGCAGTGTTGGGTTTGATACAGGCAGGTGACACGAGCAGATTTGTATTGACCTTGGCTCATCGTAGGAGGGAATGTTTTCTGAACAGAGGAAGAAGCAGTAGCAGAACCCCTTGTCGATCAATACTTTTACCAACTCAGAAGCTTCACCGTGTTACGTGCTATTTTCTCTGGAACAAAAAGCTATGCAGCCTTGTGGCTGTTTTTTAAAGATGCCAAACACGTGATATATAACGATCTAAACCGCCGTGCTTTACGCTGAATAAGATGTCATCTTTCTGAATCAACACTTCTGGCATGGCCTGTTTAAGGAGTGCCTCTTAATGGACAGTTGCCTGCAAATCTGCCCTCGGTTACTCTGATTACCCCTGCATCAGTGCGGCTGATAAGAAATGCCAAACTCTAGTATGTTTGGTTAAATAGACCATCTGTCTATTCATAATATGGACATTAATTCTCATAAACAGTGACTTCAGCTATGCGAAATGCCTGATTTCCTTTCATGATATGTTTATTCATAGGCAATTACTTCTCTTTCATGTGATTTTATAATGGCCCATACAAACTTTTTTTATCCCCCAGTGTAGATTTTAAATGATTTTAAATAATTGTATTATTTACATGAACTTTACATGGAAAATGTTTATGAGTTACATCATTTATATGTGAAATGTTTTCATAAGGTCATTTTGAGATGAAGTAAAAAACCTTTTTTTTTAATTAAAAAAAATTTTTTTAATGTTTATTTACTTTTGAGAGAGAGAGAGAGAGAGAGAGAGAGAGAGTGTGAGAACAGGGGAGGGGTAGAGAGAGAAAGGGACACAGGATCCGAAGCAGGCTCCAGGCTCTGAGCTGTGTCCGCACAGGGGCTCAAACTCACCAACCATGAGATCATGACCTGAGCCAAAGTTGGACCCTCAACCGACTAAGCCACCCAGGCGCCCCAGTAAGAAATCTTTTTGATGAAGTCGGGAAGAGTTTGAAATGGTAACAACCAGAGGCATTCACATATACAGTGGCATCATTTTTTTTTTTCAACGTTTATTTATTTTTGGGACAGAGAGAGACACAGCATGAGCGGGGGAGGGGCAGAGAGAGAGGGAGACACAGAATCGGAAACAGGCTCCAGGCTCCGAGCCATCAGCCCGGAGCCCGAGGCGGCGCTCGAACTCCCGGACCGCGAGATCGTGACCTGGCTGAAGTCGGACGCTTAACCGACTGCGCCACCCAGGCGCCCCACAGTGGCATCATTTTAATAGTCCTAAGTAAAGTGCTAGCAATGCCCATTGGCCTTGCTATGAATTCTGGATACAATACTGAGCCCTGTGGTGCCTTACAGAATCCTTTAGCCAAAACTCACTCAGCATTCAGGACTTTTGGATTCTAGAAAAGTAATTGTCTATTACATAACACAACCGATGAAATCTAGGGCCACATCTACCAATGACACACGTTAACATGTCTCCCACAAAGCTCACGAACATTCGAAGTTAGTGAGATAAATGAAGAGTAGAAGGCAGTGTAGATTGTTCTTGTCATGAAATGAGTTTCCTTCATTCAGTTTTCAGAGCCTTCCAGATTTTAGAATACACATAAGAGAAGATAGATTTTGGAAAATTCCCAAGTCCAGTCTGTGGGACTCAGGCCAAGAAGTAGCAAATATGTCTGGAAGTCCCAGTTACCCCTCTTGGAATATACAGATTTCTTACGGTCTCCAGCTGGTGTGACTATGGGTGGTTTGGTTAATAGTGTTACTTTAAAGAAATCGGGAAAATGAATAAATGATTGAGTGAGTGAAGGTGGGTGTGAAGGAAGAGTCACGAGATCCCAAGTTGTAAATAGATAACATCCATCCCTTCTTTGCTTCTTAGCTGCTTTATCTTCAGAATTGTGGGTCTGGGACCACACGAACCCCAGACTCTTCCCAGCCATATAGGGATTCTGTATCAAAGTGACTTCGCAAATGTTTTCCAACGACTAAGTAACGTGAAGAACGAGAATGATCAAGCCAATTCTTTCAAGACCTTTATAATTACTCTTCACTCTGCCTAGAAGGTTTTCCTCCCAGTTTCCCGTGGCTGGCTCCTTGTCGTCTTTCGTGTCTCAGCTCCAATGCGGTCCTCAGAGTCCTGCCCTGTGCTACCAGCCATTGTCCCCTCACCTTGCTTGTGTTCCTCATCACTCGCTGGACATCTTGCGTGTGTTCCCTTCTAGAATCCCTCGCTAGCATGTGACTCATGAGCACAGGAACGAACTTTCTCGGCTGAATCCCCTAGGGCCCGGGACAGTGGGTGACAGACAGTAGCACTCAACAACTCGATATTAAGTGAGTAAAGCAGTGAGTGCATGTTTCCATTATTGTGGGAACATAATAGAGACCTGACCCATGTGTAAGGACTGAACCCTCTTTTCATCTGTGACTTTTAAGTAGTGTCGGGGCGCCCGGCTGGCTCAGTCGGTAGAGCATGTGACTCTTGGTCTCAGAGTTGTAATTTCGAGGCCCATGTTGGGTGTAGAGAACACTTAAGAATAAAACCTTGGGGCGCTTGGGTGGCTCAATCGGTTAAGTGTCCAACTTCTGCTCAGGTCATGATCTCACCGTTCGTGAGTTTGAGCCCCATGTTAGACTCTGTGCTAAAAGCTTAGAGCCTAGAGCCTACTTCAGATTCTATGTCTCCCTCTCACTCTGCCCTCCCCCTCTCATGCTCACTCTCTCTCTCTCTCTCTCAAAAATAAATAAACATTAAAAAAATTTTTTAACTTAAAAAATAAAACAAACTATTGTAATTTTAGGCAACGGTGATGACAATATTATGGAAGTTATTAAGGGTTTTTTTAAAAATTCAGGGACCCTGGGTGGCTTTGTCGGTTAGGTATCCGACTTCGGCTCAGGTCATGATCTCACAGTTCGTGAGTTCAAGCCCTGCTTCAGGCTCCGTGCTGACAGCTCAGAGCCTGGAGCCTGCTTTGAATTCTGTGTCTCCCTCTCTCTCTGTTCCTCCCCTGCTCGCTCTCTGTCTCTGTCTCTCTCAAATATAAAGATAAAAAAAAATTAAAACACAAATCATTTTTCTCCTCTTTTTAAAATTTTTTTGTTTGAGAGAGAGAGAGAGCATGTGTGTGAGCAGGGGAGGGGCAAAGGGAAAGAGAGAGAGAGAGAGAGAGAGAGAGAGAGAGAGAGAGAGAGAATCTTAAGCCTACTACATATTCAACACGGAACCTGACGGGCTTGATTCCATGACCCTGGGATCATGACCTGAGCCGAAGTCAAGCGTTGGGTGCTCAAATGACTTTGCCACCCAGGCGCCCCCTCCTCTTTTTTATTCCCTTACCTACTCTAGTGACTCATACTAACGCCTGAGTCTTTTCATGTCAAAAACGAGCAAGTTAAAAACAAAATGAAAGAAACAACTCTCTGAGAATATTCTAGGATGTATGTAGCTTTTAAAAAATCTCAATTGCCATCCCGTGTAATATTAGAACCACTGCTCCTTTTAGGGTTGAATTCTTTCCATTCTTAGTAAATTATATTTCGTTAGTTTCTTAAAATTGAAAAGAGCTTATTATAATACTATAGTCTAACATTCAGTATGCTACACAAACTTTGATATTTGTGTTGTACAAATAAGTGGTTTCCTCAAGAGTTAAGTTTATCTTGGCAGTGGGAAAAAAAAAATGATTTACTTTCTGGAGTTTTCTCCCTGAAAGAGAGCTCGTTGAAAATTTGATTGAAAAGATTTAAAGCCAAATAGAGACAGAGGAGGCAGGAAATAGCCTTGTTGACACTTCAGATGAAATAAGGAGGAAGGGCACTAATATCTAATTCTTGATGCTTCTAGCGATAGAATATCCCAAATCATCATGAGAAGGTTTAATGGGGAAAATCATTACACTCATCTGATTATAAAGGAAAACCGAAACTTGATGAATAGTTTGCTGTTTTCCAAGTGTAAAAATAAAGTAATTAATTTTAGGTTGCTTAACACGTTTTGGCTTTCTCAAATTACATTTGTCAGGGAAAGAGACTCAGAAGAAATTTCACGAAACGACGTTAATTAAAGTGGTTAGAGAAAACAATAGTACAGTAACCGTTGTAGAGTGTGAATTTAAAGAAAAGTCGAGTAATGTTTCTGGCTTTGCTGACGACTTCAGGGAGGGAACTTTTGGGGAGGGAGAGGCCTGGCCTTTAACAAGATCTGGGTCAGCCACAGTCAGAACTTCCAAAGCGAGAGTCACTTTCTATGGCGTCTGACCCTGACTCCGGGTTGGGCCCTATAAATAGGCTCGCTTCTATCAGGTGTCATAGACGTCAACTGGGATGCCTGAAGTAACTGGGGAAGGAGAGGAAAGATATGTTCATATGAGAAACGCAGAAGCACGCTGTCCACATTCTTTAAATGTTTTCTCCTGACTATCATCATAACCTCTGTCTTATCTGGATTAATCCTTTTCTGGCCGACTTTGATCCCAGTCCCCCGATGGGCCCCTCCGATGCCGAATAAATTGTGAAATTGTGGTGTCAGGATTAGAGATAAAAGAGGAGATGTAGACCATGTGTCATCAGCATGCTGATCTCAGAGTGAAAATACCTCCTCTTTTCTTCAAGTTATCTCACATGAACTTGGAACAGGTGGACGATTACCATCAGCTCCTAGCAGCAATGCCTGCAAGGCGGGCCGGGCCGGGCAGCCCCTTGGGAGGAGGGGAGGGAGGACCTAGCCGCGGGTCCTCTTTTGTGACAGTCCCCACGGGGGCGGCCTCATGGGTTTCCCAGTGCACTAATAGGGCCTTGACTGCAGGTGCGATAAACACCCCACACGGATTGCAGCTGAAGGAGCATCTTGCCTGCCTGCTTGTGAGAGGACTCATACCCTGTTACCTGGCTTTGAAACCAGACCCGTTTATGTCACCTCACACTTGGCCTCTGAGCCCTCTGGGAGGCACAGCATTTTTCACTGTGTCTTTTACACGGTCATTCTACTTGCCTGTGTATAGTATTTCCTCCTTCTTTGAAGCCTACCTCCCATCATCGTCTACCAACCTCCACGCCGTCCCCTTGCATTCTTTGAGGCTTTTGGCATCTGGCTTCAAGATTTTCTCACCACACGTTCCCTGAATCTGCCCCGCTCCTTGGTGATTTAATATGGGCTGAAACCTTATCCCTCGGGACAGTTGCAATCTTCCTAGGAACTGTGGTGGCTTCTCTCCGGTCTGCCACCCAGCCCTCGGCCCATCGTACACGCTCAATAAATATTTGTTAAATCAATTAATTATCCAAACACTCCGATCTCTTTTAACAGCTTTCTTTTTCCATTTCCGGTAACACTTCCTTCGAATTCACTAAGGAATGAGAGGGCGTCAGACATTGACTCCATGTATTTCTCTCTTCCTTACCAAAAAAATGATACCCTCTCATCCGTTTTTCTGTTTAGTGATACCCGGTGTTCCTGTGCCCTGGATGGGACTCCATCTGCTTCCTCTGGACGCTTGCACTGTTAATTTCCCCCATGCTCATACCTTCAGTGGCTTCCTTTCTCTTCCTGTTCCCTCTTCAGGTCCTAAAATGCACAAGTTTCGACCATCCTTTGGAAACTGTACCTTCAACCCCGTGCCCTCCCCCTGAAACACCTGTGTCATTCACTTCAGAGCTACATTCTTGAAATAGTTTATACTTTCTGACTGCATTATTCCATCCCCACCCTACCTTCACTTCTACGTTTCTTCTGAAATGACTCTCAGAGGTCACTGGTGACCTCCTAATTCCTAAATCCAGTGGCCTCTTTTCAGTCCCAGTCTGAGAGGTAGTTCCTGTTGTTGGCCACATGCCCTTCCTGTCAGTTTGCCTTCTTAAAATTTTCTTGGTTCTACTGCCTGCCCACTTTCCCTGAATCCTGCCCTTGATATTCCCACCCTAGTTGTCCAGGTGACAGATGAGGGTGGCTTGTATTTGGGTAGTGGCTATCCGAGATGGAGAAAAGTGTCTGGTTCAAGAAATACTTAGACGACAAACCTGACAAGAGCTGATGATGTATTTCAAGTGAAGAGTAAGAGAAGGAGGTAACCAAGATAACCCCTGACATAGGAGGCACTCCGAGTGGACCATGTGGTGGGAGGCTGTTGTGAGTTCCACTTCACACAGGCTGAGCTTAAGATGTCTTAGAAATCTCCAAGAATATATGTGAAGTAGGCCTTTAGTTCGGTCCGGAGGCTTGGAGGAGCAGTCGGAACTAAGGGTAAGTGAAGGATATATTGCTGAGCCACCCATATATAATTGGGAATTGAGGGCATGGACAGTGTAGAGTAAACAGAGAGGATGAGAAAAGGAAAGGATCAAGTCTAAAAATTGGGGGGTGCCCAGGTGGCTCCATTGGCTAAGTGTCTGACTCTTGATTTCAGCTTGGGTTATGATCTCACATTCCTGAGATTAACCCTTGCATCAGGCTCTGTGCTAACAGCATGGAGCCTGCTTGGGATTCTCTCTCTCTCTCTCTCTCTCTCTCTCTCTCTCTCTCTCTCTCTTTCTCTCTCTCCCACCCATCCCCCCGCCCCTGCTCTCTCTCTCTCTCTCTCTCAAAATAAATAAATAAATAAACTTTTAAAATAAAAAAAAAGTAAAACTTGGAGTGTCAGGCAGGGCTAAAGCAAGTCTAAAAAGCAGACTGAGGGGCACCTGGGTGGCTCAGTCGGTTAAGCGTCCAACTTCGGCTCAGGTCATGATCTCACGGTCCGTGAGTTCGAGCCCCGCGTCGGGCTCTGTGCTGACAGCTCAGAGCCTGGAGCCTGCTTCAGATTCTGTGTCTCCCTCTCTCTCTGACCCTCCCCCGTTCATGCTCTGTCTCTCTCTGTCTCAAAAATAAATACACACTAAAAAAATTAAAAAAAAAAAAAAACAGACTGAGAAGTAAACAGAGATGTAGGAGAATACTTGGGTAGGGTTGGAGCACGGAAGCCAGGGAGAAATGCAGTTCAAGGTACTTAAAATGCAGTACAAATCAAAAATACCACTAACTAATTCAGCAATTTGTGCTTCCTTATGTAAATTGTAAACTTGATATTCACATCAACACAATAATTTAAAATATATACCTATTGACGTCACCTGCTGTCTTTCTTTTTTATTACTGAGTTTCCAGAACTTAGGTAAGGAAATCAAAGGAAGGCAGGCCACTCATGGCCGACTGTCTTCTTCACGTGCAAACTGAAAGACCCTTTCAAGAGTGAAATCATTTATCTTTTCTCTTATAATATACAGCCAAGAGTATTCGAGCATTGTGGCGGTCAAGGCAATCAAAAGATGGTTTTAGCTGGTTTTCTTTGGGCTGACTTAACTTTTAAAAATTTTATTATCTTGACAATGGCATTGTTCGAACCGGCTGTACGTGTCTGAATAATTCACTGCTGCTCATTGAAAGGGTTTTATGGGAACGTGGGCCCCATGCACATCACTGGGCCTTATAATCGGCTGCACTTATTTACATGGCCTCCAGGCTAGCATTTATAGTTGCTTTCCACTCTGCAGTTGGAACATATGTAAGCTTTGGCAACTGGCCTGGCTCCCGGACTGATGGAGAAAGGGAGATTAAGACGAGGCAGACATGGTCTCCTGGAATCCCTGACTCACAGGCTCCTCTGTCCAGTGGTTCAGGAGCTCCACTGTGCTGTGCTGGTCGCAGATGGGTGTAACTCCCATGGCGGGCACCGTAGAGAGAGAGAAGACCAGTGTTTGTGCAGCCTTACAATATATAGACTATTTAGGAAACTTTTACTACTACAAAATTTCCGGAGAGGTGGCAAATATCGCTTGATTTCTCCTGTTAATATGTCTTCTTGCAAATCAAATCATCCTGAAGTTCATTAGCTGTGCTTGATGTTATTTATGTTCTAATTCAAATAATGAGCAGCTTGCATTTCTTCACAAAATTAAATTTACAGAATCTCATTCTATAATCAATGAATGTCTTTAGTCCCCTTAAATGACATGACACTCTCGAGTGTTTGGGGAATGAGATAGAGGCATGAGAACCATTAAAAAAAAAAAACCCATAGACTTTTACAGTATTGTTTGTTTAATGAGCAGAGGTCAATTGCTATGGGGGTATTGGCAATCTGTGGCATGCTGAAATCATTCTCTTTTTACCCAGAAATGGGTCATTGGATGAGTTTACTGGATCTGTGGCCTTTGTCCCTAAAAACTATTTCAGGGAACTCATTTCTAGAAACTCTGTTTCTAGAAGCAGAGTTCTCTTGAGGCAGTGAGCCCCCGCAACTTTGCCGTCTCCTGTGAGGTTGCATCTTCCGGCTTCATTCAGAAAGTGCCAAGAGCAGGTGGGAAGGAATTTATCTGATCTTCATTTCTTTGCTGTTGTTGTTTGTTCGTGTCGCACATTGCTTTTCAGGTGGTCCCGAGTGTAAATCACACATCTTCTGTTGAGGTTGTAAATTTTGTTTTGATTTTCTCTTGCTTTTCCAGCATGCAGTACTTTTCTTTGAATTCTGTCACATCTTCTAAATAAAGGCAGTGCAGCAGCCCAATTTATTTCTCTGTTTAGCAACTGTGGTTTTCCGAACCGTGGCAATCCAGATGTTGTTGAGACGCTTTAGGTTAACGTGACAATTGTGCGTCCTGTTGAAATCTGTTAGAAATAATCTGTTAGGTAACCTAGGATGCCGATGTGTGACCTGGCCATAGGACGGAAAACTTACCCCGTTGTAGGGCCAGCCACACATGCGAGAGAGGGATGGAGAGGCTGCTGGTTACGTCAACACCCAATGTGCTTTAAGTCTCTGAGCTGGTTTCTTAACTTTTCCATCATCGGTCAATAAAACCAGTAGAATAATAACTGTCCTCATGGATTTTATAGGATTGTGGGAGTTAAGAAACCCAAGAATTTGAGGAAAGCGATTTGTTTTTTTTTTTAAGTGTGTTTGTTTGTTTACTGATGGGAGGAGAGAGAATCCCAAGAAGGCTCCACACTGTCAGCGCATAGCCTGATGTGGGGCTTGAACTCACAAGCCACGAGACCATGACCTGCACTGAGATCAAGAGTTGGGCGCTTAACTGAATGAGCCACCCAGGTGCCCCAGGAAAGCGATTTCTAATTTCTGTTCCATGCCAACGTCACATTTTACTGGAGGAGCCACTGCTAGATACTCTGTAGTTACCAGTAACTCCTTTTCCTGTGTGCTCTCCCTGAGTCTACAAGGAACGGCAAATATCATAAGGGCTAACTTGTGTCTCGTGTTGAACAAACGGAGACAGTAAGAGCTATAGCACAGAGTGGCACCTGTGGTTATGAGTACCCCATAAATGCCTGAAATGAGGTTCTTAGGAGTCCTCTCACTGACACATGCACAGCAACTAGATGTCAGTGAGTATTTAACCCCAGGATCACCAGCTGGGTTTCTGACCACCACCAGCGGCCCTAAGCAATAAGGAGAAAAAGAATTAGAAGGAGAAGGAGAAAAAGAAGAGGACGATAAAACAGAAAGAAAACAAAGCAGCGTTTATGGATCAGACTCATCCTATAGCCCACCTTAACTCCCTAGAATGATATTTTAGAGACAGTTCATTTATGTCCACATGGGTAGATGCAATGCCTGCCTAAAAGAGTACATGAGGTAGAAATGGACATAGATGTTGTAATTATCGAAGTCTTTGTCGACAGCAAGTACGTAGAGATAGCAGTGTTGAGTGTGAGAAAATCAGGATCGAGCCAGACTAATGGGTCGAATCCAACGATTTCAGTCTTCCTCTAGAATTCAACGGTACAGTCATGCCATTGAAGAATGTGTCTCATCTGGGGTCACCTGGGTCGGTCAGTCAGTTAAGCTTCCAACTCTTGATCTTGGCTCAGGTCATGATCTTACGGTTTGTGAGATTGAGCCCCTCATTGGACTCCGTGCTGACAGTGTGGAGTCTGCTTGGGATTCTCTCTCTCCCTCTCTTTCTGCCCCTCTTCGGTCTCTCTCAAAATAAACAAACAAGCCAGAATGTCTCACCATATGTGAAAATGTCATGGTTTTATTGGCCTTAGTTGAAATAACCAACGTCGTCCAAGTGCCAGTCTTGACTGTATTCATAACACATATAGTGACGTGGATCCAAACAAGATCCAGAACAGGGTCAGTTCTCTCCTGCCCTTTCTTTTTTCCATTTGTCTGGTACGGTTCTAGGCTCTGGCAGTGCAGGGGTGAACTTCCTTTCTAGGGAGGAAATGGCCAATACATAAACAGATGAGCAGGGTATGTTCCGATAATGGGAAATGTTGAGTTGAAAATAAAACAGAGACATCAGGTAGTGACTGGGGTGGAGGAGAAGTTAATTAGTTAGGATCCTGAGGGATGCCTCTCTGAGGGGCTGATTTGTACATGGGAGTTTGAAGGGTGAGAAAGAACCAGCCACGTCAGGAGCTGTGAGAAGACACAGAGATGGGCAAATGGGAAGACTCACAGGTTAAAAAAAAAAAAAAATGGAATTTTTGAAGAACAGAAAAGTATCAGCCGGAATGCAGCGAACAAGGAGACCAAGGTTAGAGATGATGTTGGAAAAGGAAGATAACGCGTTTTACTGGGTGCTGATCAGGGCTGAGGTGCTCCAGCGAGAACTGATACACAAATGTGAACTCAAAAATTACGAGAAGTTACAAAACCTTTATTCATGACGCGTAAGTTAAAATGTGCCAGAGGCAGTTATCTTGAAAAGACAAGACCGGAGGGGAGAGCCATGAAGATGTCTTTGAGAAGCATTCTATTGGAAGAGCTGCAGGGGTGGTGACGGAGTAACCTCGGGGCACTGGATGGACTGGATGGCGCCATCACCAGGCAGAACCGTACGTACCGCTTACAGAGAAGGACTTGAACCCTCAGCCTGGTCCAAAAGTGAAACAAGCAAGCTCAGAAGGCTGTTTGTGTTTGGTCACAACGTGTTGTCAGGCAAGGCTGGACACTGCTGTTGGGGACTCTTACCTTATATATGTGTGTTACCACGGTAGCAGAGTACTTGACAGGTGGCACTTAATAAATGTTTGCTGAAGGATTGGACAACCAAAGTGCAGCAGCAGTTGGTCCGAGGGTGGATCTAAGCGACCCCTAAGAACACCCCTAATTCAGGGTTTTATAATTCAGTCATATGTGTGAAATCAGAATGGTTTTCATTCCCTTTTTTCTTCTTTTGAATGTAATTTATTGTCTAATTGGCCAGTAACGTAGAGTGTATTCAGTGCGCTCTTGGCTTTGGGGTAGATGCCCGTGGTTCATCGCTTACATGCAACACCCAGCGCTCATCCCAACAAGTGCCCTCCTCAATGCCCGTCACCCATTTTCCCCTCCCCCCCACCATGAACCCCCAGTTTGTTCTCTGTATTTAAGAGTCTCTTATGGTTTGCCTCTTTCCCTCTCTGTAACTATGTTTTTCCCCTTCCCCTCCCCCATGGTCTTCTGTTAAGTTTCTCAAGACCCATATATGAGTGAAAACATATGGTATCTGTCTTTCTTTACAGAATTGTTTTAAATATTAAAAAAAGAAAAGCTATTTAGGAAGAAATTTGTGACTTTTGGTGGGCAGTCACAAATAACCTCCCAAGCTGTAGCAAATCCTCTTACTCTTTTCAGACCTCAAAGCCACCCAAGGCAAACTCTCCTACATTTCCTTTTTTTGTTTAATTTTTTAATGTTTATTTATTTTGAGAGAGAGAGAGAGAGAGAGAGAGAGAGAGCGTGAGCAGGTGAAGGGCGTACAGAGAGGGGGACACAAAAGCTGAACCAGGCTCCAGGCTCCAAGCTGTCAGCACAGAACCCAATGTGGGACTCGAACCCATGAACCACGAGATCATGACCTGAGCCGAAGTCAGATGTTCAACTGACTGAGCCACCTGGGCACCCCATCCTACATTTCCTAAAGCTATAGACAATGACATCATTGCTGTTTAGAAATAATAGCAGAAATATAATTTACTTACAGGGGATTTTCTGATCGTTTGGCCTTTAAATGTAGGGTTTTGAAAGTTGATCTGAAATGCACCACTCATAATTGCCTCTAGGCTTTTAACCAAACACATATGAAATAAATTTCATTATTTTATTCATTATACCTTAGCTAAAATTTGCTTTTGAAATGTGCTGTCATTTCCTTTTTTTAAAAAAAAGTACAATTTCAATAGTCTTAGCCTTAATGTCAAAGAAAAAAAAAAACATTGAAATTCTTAGACTAGTTTCATAATTCAGAGTATGAAAAATGTTGACATGTACTCTATTGTACGTTGATCAAAGACGTTATTACGGTATGTTCTTTAATTTATGGTGATTCTTCTAATGTGTAGCACCAATTATTCTGATCTCTGCTGAGAAGGGATGACATATGGTATTTTTATTTAACATAGATCTAGTAAGTTAGATAATTTAAGTAGATAGTTAAATACACCCAATACCTGAAATCAGCTTGCACAGATGAAGCCTCGATTTATGGAACTGGCTGAGACGCCATCAGTAGGAATATAATTTAAAAAAGGCATTGGCATTGAATGGAATACAAAGGAGGCCCTGATTTTCCTTCATTAACTCAACAACTATTTACTAGCCTGCAGTGCGGCAGGTAGTGTGTGAGGGCTCGGGGTAGAACAGTAAACAAACACGTAAAGTTCCCTTCTCCTAGAGTTCCTCACAACCACGGAAGGTTGCAAATGAGGGGACGAATGAGCTGTTCATTACAATCTTATGTGCCTGTAGAGCACTTTATAGTTTACCAAGTGCATTCACAAACACTAATAGCTTTAACCCTCCCACAACCTACAGAAGAGGAATAATAATAATAAAACAATAATATAACTAACCTGTGCTGTTTACCACGTGCCAGGCTCGCCTCTGAAAACCTTACAGGTCTTAGCTCCTTTACTTGTTACAACAACCCTGTGAAGCAGATAGTATTATCTGAGATTGAGATGGAGATGAGCTTCACTTGCCCATGACCACGCAGCTAGTGATCGGTAAAGCCCAGACTCTCACCCGCTACACTGTGTCTGTAGAAGGGGAGAGATGGTGCCATGCAGGGGACTGGGGCACACTGCCAGAGGCAAGTTGGATTTAGTTTTTCTCATTTTAAGGCCTGGACTTTTCTCAGCACCCCACAGCTACCTAGCACCAGCAGTAATACCATTGGATTAATAGCGAGCTTTTGCTAACTTACGCCATGGTAGGGAACAGCAACCAAATCTTGTGGCCTGAGACAACAAAGGTTGATTTTTTAACTCATGTTACATGAGTACGGGGGTGGGGGGTGGCTCTGGCTCTTCTCCGTGTTGTCTTCATACTAGAAGGACAAGCCATCATCTCAGGCATGGCTGCTGTCACGGCGGAGAAGAATAAAAATGGCGGACCATGTCATGGCTCTTAAAGCTTATACTTGGACACAGACCATACCACTTCTGCCCACGTCTTGGCCAGAGCAGATCATACAGCCAACAGGAAATGGCTGTATGTCCACCTTAATGGAAAAATGTCCACCTTACCCAGTGAGGACACCAGAGACGGACTCTGGAGAATGAATCTGATAGAAAGGACTTAATAAATATTTTGAGCAATTGTGACCCATTTTTTATAAACATGTTCATTTTTAACAATAATTTGTTTACACTCTACTAAGTGCATGGCACTGTTCTAGTCCTTTCTCAACCATTACATCTTAGATTTTACCTCACCCTATTGGCCTTACTATCCCCATTTGATAGGTGAGCAAACTGAATAGAAACAGCAAAGTTGCATAACTTGCATGACAATTCTTAAAGGATTGAATCAGGTTTTGAACACCTGAACTCCTAAACCTTAGGCTTTTCACTTTAATATACTGCCTGTTGGTAGAGAAATTCCTTGTGAATTTGATTCCGTTTTGGGCGATGAAAAATTCTTGTATGTGGATGATTCCCGGCTAATAGAGTGAAACTCAAGCTGTCTGAAACCTATAAGGCAATTAGTCATTCTGGCTGAGTTTTCCAGATTATTGAGGATTTCGTCTTTTAAAATACGAACTTGTAGATTTCTATTGGAAAACATTCTATTTCTATTGGAAAACACTGAAAAACATGCACATTTGTAGGAATTCTCAGGTAGTCTACAGGAACAGTTACACGTGGAACAATTAATCAGTAATGTTTCTTGTGTCAGTGTCGACTTAACTCCAGCAGAAGCTTTAATGGTACAAGATTTTCAGATGGGTATAATAATCAGTTATGCAAACATGGGTTTGCTTATATGTGGTTATCTTCAATATCTAAAGGTCCGTAAAACAGCGCCACAGATTTGCTCAGAGTGATGAGGACTTCTACCAACGAGTCAGAAATTTCTTCTCGATGTCCATAGTCAAAAAAGGTATTTTCATTTGAAGAGATCTGTGGCCTTAATTAAGTGGCTGCACTTTGGGGTCTGAGTTTCCTAGTGATTCTTCTCCAGGGGCATCAGTTGGGGTCCGAAAAAGCTCTTCCACTGAGAAAGTCATCCTGAGAACTTGTCTTTTACTGTTAAAATGGAAGAGTGTGGAGAGCAAAAGAAATCACCGCTACACTTTTTCATCCTAGATGAGGCTTTTTGCCCAGTATAATTAGACTCACCTTTTTTACAACTCTGAATTCAGGGTATAAAACGGAGTGGTTGATAGTTTAGTAATTACTAGGATTCTCTTTTCCCCCAAGGCAAAGTTTTATCTCCTTTAATGGGAGAAATCTGTTTATGGTCATAATATATACTGACAGTGTATATCTTAAAGGTAAAGATACTCTCTCGAATGTTGAGTTAAAATGGGTACAGGACATAAAATCATTGGTCACCGTGCATGAGATCTATCAATGATAGTGATTTATATTAGTGGTATTTTATTCATTTTGGGACATTCATGGGTATACTTGCATTTAAATTAAGATATGTGATTGCTGATAATGTCACATGCCCAGACTAGTCAATCACTCTTAATTATTGAAGTAAAGACACAACTTTCTATTATTATGCTCTTTATAAGTCCAACAAATATGAAGTGCAAAGCTTTTAAGACCTCTAAAATCTCTCCATCAGATGTATACTGCTGTGAAAGTAGAAATTGCTTTCATGGAGATTTGGAAGGGGAAAAAAATGTAAATAACAACGTGATTTAGTGTGCAGTTGGCAAATCAGCATACTTAAAATACATGAATATTAAAATACAGGATGCAATAAACATAACTACTGACTTGCTGGTTATTGAGCAACTGACTTTTAAGTAAGATCTTTTTCTACTGAAATTTTCTCCATACACCTTCAGAGTTCCTCCTATTGTTATTTTTTCAAGATCACTGTCAGGTGAAGTCTGATTCTACTCACAGAATTCACCTGAGTACTTAAATGGACATAATTGCTGTGCGAAGGTTCTGGAATCCCTTTGGGCTCAGTCCTTGAGTTGAGACATTTTCTACATAAAATGACACCTGGCCAATAAAAGGAATCAAAATGGCAGTTTATTCAGTGCGTATTAAGTGCGAGGAGCTTTACCACGTGTCTCAGTTAATCACACCTCGGAAGCCCTTTCGGTTTAGAACAATAGTTACCCTTGGTCTGGCAGGAGAGAAAACCCAGTTCTTGCAGGGTAGATGCCTACCCGAAGTCACAGAATTTGCACGGTAAGAATTTGGACTCAGATTCTTGCCGTCAAAAGCCTAGGCGGTACTTCCTGATCAACGCTGCTTCCAGGTCCCACGTTACCTTTGGAAAGATAAAGTGATTTTTATTTTCTTACCGACAAAGCCTTTGATCTCTCTCCGGTGTCACACGTTTTATTTTAAGGTTTGATATGGCCTATGGACATCCAAAGGCACTGCCTTCGTTTTGATCCATTATTTCCAGGAAGAACCAGAGAAGTTGATGGGATTATTCAGAATTTCCCAGGCTTCAGGTTAATTAGACCGCTTTATACTGAAGGCAAATTCCACTATCTTAGACAAAGAAACATTTTGGTTGATACCCAAAAGCCTGAGACTCTCCTTATTTGTTTTCTTAAGTTGAGTTCCCTCTTTCTCCTCCCCACAATCTTCAGGCTCTGAAAAGTAAATGACATTATCTTTTCTAAATGGAAGCGAACGTTTAATTTTTACGATTAATCACCGTTATCTAATCTATCTTGTTTAAATGAAGTTAATACTTACCAGAGGGATTGAAGACAGTGTGACATTTGTCTCAAAATTGAGATAACAGGTGTCACAAACACAGTGAATGTTTTTTTTTTTTAAATACAGTTTATGACAAAAAGTGGACTTTTCTGAGAGAAAAGAGTCTTCTTGAAATGCCAATTCCCTTGGCTGACTTTACGATAGATGTACGCATTTTGTACTTTTGTGTATGCTCTTAGCAAATCTCCGTGTCCCCGGTCAGGCTGCAGGCTCATTGCTTGGACCTCCTGTTACTCTTCTGTGAACCTACCTTCCCATCACTTGCTTGCTTGCTTGCTTGCCTGTTTGCTTATTTATTTATTTAGAGAGAAAGAGAGAGCACGAGTGTGCGAGCAGGGGAGGGGCAGAGAGAGAGGGAGAGAGAGAATCCCGAGGAGGCTCCGTGCTGTCCACCCAGAACCCAAAGTGGGGCTCGATCTCAGGACCCTGTGATCCTGACCTGAATTGAAATCAAGAGTCGGAAGCTCAACCGACTGAGCCACCCAGGCACCCCTTCTGTGAACCTTTCCCTGTCCTTCTGTTCCTGCATGGAAAAGGAGGTTTGAATTACTGGATCGTGGTGGACATCGGTTTCTCAATGCCAAGAAGTGTGTTCTTTCTGGTGGAGCATGTTTTCTCATGAGTGAAAAATCCAAGGCTTAATACCTCTCTGTGAAGTTTACTGGTATGGTGTTAAACACAGGACTGTGCTGAGTGCTGGGTAAAGACAGGGATAGATTTGGGGAGGCTTCTTACTGCCCCCAGATGACCCTTTGAGCCACGTCCCCTTCAGTCCTGCCTTGTTCTCTCCCTTTCTTGAGAACTTTTTTTTTTTGTAGTTTTTTTTTTTTAATTTTTTTTTCAACGTTTTTTATTTATTTTTGGGACAGAGAGAGACAGAGCATGAACGGGGGAGGGGTAGAGAGAGAGGGAGACACAGAATCGGAAACAGGCTCCAGGCTCTGAGCCATCAGCCCAGAGCCCGACGCGGGGCTCGAACTCCCGGACCGCGAGATCGTGACCCGGCTGAAGTCGGACGCTTAACCGACTGCGCCACCCAGGCGCCCCAAAGATTTTATAAGTACAGAAGTGAAATTGGAAAGAATGGGGATCTGGTTCTGGCAAGTTTGTTTCTTATCTATTAGCATAATTTTTTTTTTTATTAAAATAGTAGTGAACATCTTTGGCTATGATAGGAATTATGATTTTTACAGTGAATATTTTCACTCATATGGTTGCGCATGGGTTCTATCTTGGCATTGCAGTTTTATATTCCAGCTAAATCATATTAACCGACTGCGCCACCCAGGCGCCCCTTTTTTTTTTTTTTTTTTTTTTTGTAGTTTGGAAGCTTTAAAACATGATAGGGAAAAAAAAATTCTCATTGAAAAAATTGCAAAAGAGAGTAAGATAAGAATATTTCACGAGAATATTGGTTCACTTAAAAACTGGACTGGAAAGTGGTCCTCCTGGTATTTAGTTCTGTTCAAGTTATGGGTGCCTTGAAGAAGGCAGGAATATTTCTCATCCTTTTAGGTCTTTATAAGCAGCAGAAAGCTTTGGTTAACAGAGCAGAATTTCCCTTATTTGGGGAGATGTTACACTGAAAGTAGTAATCCTTTTGAAGTGCAAATTTTTTTCACTTAAACATATTAAGCTGGAGGAATTCGGACGTGTCTAAAAAGCCTTTTATTTCTTTGGTCACAACCTATTTTTTTTTTTTTTTTTTTTTTTTTTTTTTTTTAACTTTGGGATTTCAGTTGCCATATTGTGTTTGTGTCCTCAGTCTCAGGTTTCCGGAGACATTAGGACTAAAACAACCCAGCCGGTTGGGGCACCAAATACATCAGTGCCCATCAGTCCGATGAAATGACAGCAAGGCTGTGACAGTCAGCAAAAGCACGGTGAACACAACACGCTAAGTTTGGGCATCGTGTTTACACATTGGCCACGTGCATGTGAATATGTCCATAAGGCAATTCCGTCAGTACTCATTTACCGAAAGACTGAATACGTTCTGAAAATTGGGAACTGTCTCAAATTTGAATGCAGCACAGAGGAATCCGTTTTTATCCGAAACTTTAGGAGTCGCGTATAATTTAAATTTTAGAGCTTAATTTTTGTGTCATTTGGCAAGGTTGACAGCCCTCTGGGACCCCGCTGGCTTTCGCCTTCTGCACAGTAGCCAGATCTATGTCTCTTTTATTGGGTAAACCTCCTAAGACAGTTTGAGTCTATAGGAGCTCTATAAGCCCATCATCATAATATACCCCCAAAGCACAAACCTCATAAACACTTTCAAATGTTTAATAGAAGAGATCATTAGCTGTGTTTAGGAAGCGAGCTGATCAACAGTGAAAGAAAAGAGCTCATTATTATAAGGCAATTAACCTAGGACCTGCACCCGGGCTTGCCCCACCTTTCTGTTTGTTTCCTCACCCTGGAGTGTATGGGAGAAGAGATTAAATGAAAGCTTTCAGAGAATTTTCATGTTTTCTTCTTTCCAGTAGAGATGCTAAGACTCCAGATTTGCTGGCATCTCCTACAAGCTGAGAGGTCCGGGTGTGATTCGGGGATTAGTGTGGAGCTACAGCGATTCCCAAAGAAGCAGGCCTTCCAAGGGCCAGCAACGAGTCTGTCCCCAGGACAGACAGCAGCTGCCGAGGGGAGTTGGCCCTTAGAGCTTGCATGGCCTGACAGAACTGGACTTATTTGTTTGTGGGAGAGGATGGGTCCAGAGAATAAGACTAATCAGACTAGTGCTTTCACAGCCAGTTCCGAAACCTGGGTTTTTCGTTATTACCATCTTTTTTTTTTTTTTTTTTTTTTTTGTCTTGTCCTAAAGGATAAGGCTGAAGCACTGACAAGCTGAGTTCTGAAGGTGTTGGGTGCTTAACCTGCACGACCCCACATCTGCATTCTCATATGCCCTTCATGCATTCCTTCTTTCCTGTTCTTTCTACGCTGTTCTATGACTTCATCCTTTCCATTAGAAAAACGTGGGTTTCGGTGTCCCTGCGGTGCCCACTAAGGGCACATTGAGCTCTCTGGGGCACCACCACCGGCCCTGGCCACTCTGCACTGTCAGCTCGGCAGACGAGCAGGTTCCGTTAGTCCTGCAAATGATGGGGAAACCAGAGCTTCTTCCCTTCCACTGCTTCCAGAGGTTATCCCGATCATTCTAAATTATTTCAACCCGAAAGTTGTAAGAATAAAATGCATGAGAGAATTGTCTCTTTTCCCCTTTGGCCATAGCTACAGAGAAGAATGGATCAAATTAGAATATATTATGGGTTCCACTTCAGGCTGTCTTAAGTGTGGGGCTGTTTCCAGGAAAGGGGTGATGATACAATACTCAGGAAGGATTTCATCCTTTAAAAGACTTTCTTCTAAACGAACAGAACTGCCCCTTCGTCTACTGAAACTGATGACCGCATTGCAAGCTCTGTATGTTAGCCGTTAACATTTTCTGAGTATGCATTTACTGCTGTATCCTGTAGATAAAACCTTAAACTGAAAAATGCATTCATCTCCTCCTTAAGATTCTCCAGCTCTCAAAAGTTTGACATAGTGCCCGTGAAGAATCTCAACACCAGTTTTTAGGGGTTGGTGAACATAATCACCTGTAATTTTGTGTCCCTGCTTTTCTCTTGGAAAGTGGCCTTTGGCCTTTGATGTGCTTGTCTGAGAAAAGTAGATTGTAGATTGTAGATTTTGTTTCAGGTGTTTATTTTAAAATTCTTATGAACTTGGATATTCTCGTTGCCCATATAGAGCAAGATTTCAGCTGCGGTTGGAGCGTTTCCATTTGTAATATAGCCCAATATAAATCCAAATTAAATGGAAATAGTTGTAGGCCAAATTTTGTTGGATTATTATTTTTAGCTTACTCTTTTTCTTCCTTCAAACATTGCTTTAAATATATATTATATATAAAAATATATGTTAAAATATATATATATATATAACTACCACCACCACTCCCAGTGCCATTTTTTTTTCTCCCAGCTTCACACAGACCTCACTTAGAGTAGGAATGGTGTCAAAAAAGGTCCCGAATACATTCAAGGATACTAGCAGATTGTAGCTACTATGGAGCAAAACGGTTATTACATTTGGCAACGGTCCTCAAACGCTGGCATTGCCCCAGAATCACTTGAAAGGCTGGGTAAGGGTGCTGGTCCACTTCAGACTTGGATTTAGTCTGGCCTGGGGCTCAAGAATTTGCATAAGAGGGGCTCCTGGGTGGCGCAGTCGGTTGAGCGTCCGACTTCAGCCAGGTCACGATCTCGCGGTCCGTGAGTTCGAGCCCCGCGTCAGGCTCGCATCAGGCTCTGGGCTGATGGCTCAGAGCCTGGAGCCTGTTTCTGATTCTGTGTCTCCCTCTCTCTCTGCCCCTCCCCCATTCATGCTCTGTCTCTCTCTGTCCCAAAAATAAATAAACGTTGAAAAAAAAATTTTTAAAAGAATCTGCATTTCTAACAAGTTCTCAGGTAATGTTGAGCCCCCTGATCTGTGGCCACACTTTGGGAACCTCTGCGTCACCGTCCTGTCCACATTCCTTTGTAACGTGTGTGTGTGTGTGTGTGTGTGTGTGTGTGTGTGTGTATGGGTCTTATATACATAGATATTTTTGTATGTTGTATGATGGTGTCATGTAAGGCACATCCATGGATCTGATCACGATTGCCCTCCAAGCCTGGAGGACACTGTAGGTGGTGATTCTATGGAAGGAGCCACGCCATAGTCTGAATGTCTGAATGTCTGAAACAATTGGTCTGTTGGGACAAAAGGAAACTAACGGAAGTGAAGTGGGAGAATGCATATTTGACACGACAGAAGTCTGAGCATCTGGAGGACACAGCATACCTTGCATTAACACTGCCCAAGGGTTCTTTGCTATGGCTGTAACTAACTTGCAGAAACCTGGAGGGAGGCGTGATTGGTGACTCAAAGGGACAGCAACCACTGAGGCCAAAAGGATCCGCAATGGATCTCCTGTGCCTGTGATTCTCGTTTAACCACAGTCCCTGGTCATGGGTATCACTACTCTCATTTTACTGATGAGAAATTCACGAATCAGAGAAAACACGTAGGTCATAAAACTATTCCATGACAGAATTGAGACTCACACCTGTTCATCTGGCCCCCAAACTGCTACCCTTCATACGATGCTGCCTCTAGAGGAGGAGGAACAAGATTTTGCCGTTTATGCTGTACTTACCCCACCAATAAATGTCATTGCCAGATCTGTGTTATTATTGTGATGCATGAGCAACGCATTAATATATCCCAAATGTAAAATGTTCACAGGGTTTAGGAGCACATAGTATAAATGTATAAAAAACATGGACATAGTGTGTATATTTGTGTATATACGTACCATATAGAGAGCATATACAACATAGTTCATAAATAAACATATCAAGTATATCGAATAATATATGTAGTGTGTGGTATATGCTTCCAGTTCTTTCTACGCATATACAAACAGGTATGTGCACATGTGTATTTTTTAACCTAAATGAAATCCTACTACATGTGTTTCTGGTGTCTGAGCATATTGCTGAATTTAATGGGTAACATATTGTTTGCTAAAACTCACCAGTACTTTCTATGAAATGTTTTAAGGGATTTATAATGACTTCACTAGACAATTAATAACTTAAACCCAAAAGGAATACTCATGGGGAAAAGCAGATTCAATTTTCATATTTTACCACTGTAAACAGAACAATGTCAGTAGAAACGTTCACTACATTGTTCACTTAGGTATCCGATGACCGCATACTTTCAGTTGCATAGAGTGTGCAGAAAGCCATTTTTCCCCCTCAAAAAAATACAGCAAAAAAAAAAAAAAAAAAGAAAAGAAAGAAAGAAATCTGGCCAAGGGCGAATTTGCAATTCAAAGGAAAAGGTATTGTTATGTAAGGAGTCAGAGTAAGATATTTCCACTGCTTTCTGAGTTTCAGCTTGTTCCTTGTAACTCTGCAAGTGTTACAGACGTCAGTCCCACCGTGTAAAAAGCAGATCTTTGAATTTTGCAACCATCTTACACAATCTTTTTTGTACGAGACCCTACTGTGACTACCTATTAAACTAATGTCAGGATTTTAGAGAGGTGGTTTTAACAAAGAAACCTACCCTCTCTTCTCAGAGAGCGTTTGTAACATAAACATCAATCTGTGAAGGACAAAGCTTTGCTTGTCTGGAACTGGCTCCAGAAACGCGGCGTCGCAAATGCTTACCAACCTCATGCGTGTATTGAAAAGTCTATTTTTGCCCTGTTGGGCTTTCTGTTTGGCTGGCTTTTTGAATTTGTGTGGGAGAATGACAACTAGCTTTTAAATGTGTTAGTAATTGAGGGGGTCTGGGTGGCTCAGTCGGTTGAGCGTCCGACTTCAGCTCAGGTCATGATCTCACAGTTCGTGAGTTGGAGCCTCACGTCGGGCTCTGTGCTGACAGCTCAGAGCCTGGATCCTACTTGGAGTCTGTGTCTCCCTCGCTCTCTGCCCCTCCCCCGCTTGTGCTCTGTCTCTCTCTGTCTCTCAAAAATAAATAAACATTAAAAATACTTTTTAATATTAGTTTTTATTTTAATATTAGTTTTAAATTATTAGTAATTAGATAAGGCAGATACCTTTGTCTGTAAAGCTAGTTATATCTTTCACATTTCAATGGGACCCTAAGCTAGAAGATGGCAGGGAAATAGTAGAGAAGAATAAAGCTAAGTACTAGGTGGGGTTCCCTCTGCATAGGTGTGTGTGCTCTGATTCTGGGGACCCCAACTACAGGATAGGGTAATGGGATCGGACCATGATGCTTGTTTTCTACAGATAACTTATGGGACATTCTAGGGAGCCACTTCCAAATTTTATAAGTTATTTTCACGAATATTTTAAGGAAGTTATTGTTTTAGTTCTTTTTTTTGACTGTTTTGATTGGGAATATGAAAAAAAAGCAGGCAAAGCGGTGTTAAAACAAGCATCTCCAAGGGCGCCTGGGTGGCTCGGTCGGTTGGGCGTCCGACTTCAGCTCAGGTCGTGATCTCACGGTCCATGAGTTCAAGCCCTGCGTCGGGCTCTGTGCTGACAGTTCAGAGTCTGGAGCCTGCTACAGATTCTGTGTCTCCCTCTCTCTCTGCCCCTCCCCTGCTCACACTGTCTCTCTGTGTTTCTCAAAACTGAATAAACATTAAAAAAATAATAAAGAACAATGATTCTCATAGGAGAGAATAGGAGAAGTAAGAGACTATAATATCAGCTTTGGGGAGTATTTGCAAATACTTGTTCTAAAGAAGGTAATACTATAAAAGCAATCTTGCCCAAGCTGGGGTCAGTCCCCACGGAGACAGCTTGGGCGACGCCCCAATTAACCCCCTCTGAAAGTGCCAGTATGTCAGTTTAAGCACCAGATCGTCCTCTTACGTGTAAGTACACGTGTATGTGTCCTACCTCGACTGCATACACGCTTCCCCGAGCACAGTGGGCTGTTTTAGCCAGCCCTTCACCAAAGCCAGAGAAGAGACCCCTCTGGGAACTTCCACAGTTGATTTGGAGGATCCCCAAGTTGTTCTCACCACTTTTCTCAGTGAAAATTGCCAAGATCATCAGCCCAACCACATATCATTCTGGAAGCGACGTGTCTTTTGTAAGAAAAGGAAAGGGGGTAGGCATGAACACTGTGATTCCAGGGGATTGACACATGTGAAGATAAATAATGAAGAAGCGCATTTTTTAACACCAATTAAGTGCCTTACCTGATCGTCTCATGACTACGTGGCATTTGTAATAACTCAGTGACACAACTAAATGAAATTTAAAGCATTTAATTAGGCAATTTTATTAAAATGTCAAAAGCTGTTTGCTTACCCTACCAAGATGGTGACTATATTCAAACTTTATTATCCTTTTTTTTTGAATTCAGAGAACTCAGAGATATTAATTTCTATATCCTGAAATATAGAATATATCCTATATCTATATCTATATCTATATCTATATCTATATCTCAGAGATATTAATGCAGAGATCTTGAAATGGACAGAGTTTGGTCATGCTAATTTTTTTGACAGGTTTGAGAGATCATCATTACTTTCATATGCGTGCGACTAGATGGCAGTATCTGTGTTGATCTGCAGCCATTTCTCTGTGAGTAAGAATTAGAGCCCTGATGGGCAAGGCATGTCACAGCCCTGACCCCTCAGTTCCAAAGACGGTTCAGGCACCTGCAGGGGTGAGAAAAGAAATTCATATAGAGGAAGGAGAAGTTAAAAGGTGTGATTTGTTTTCACAAAATAAGAATGTGAAGGTTTGGAGACAGTTGACAAAGGATATGGAAGTATGGCACATGGCAGTGACTTTCCAAATGCTCTTGAGTGGATCAAAGGGACAGGGCTATGAATGAAGTCGAGTTTCATCCAGGGGACAGAGCAGCAGAGGTGCCCGCACACAAGACCGTCTCCCCCTTGTGAATGTAAAGTAGGGCCACCGTGGTCTCCCCGTTGCCTTTTTTTTCCTCCCCATCTGAGGTTTAAAACTAAGGGGTGTGGGGGTGCCGTGGTGGCTCAGTCCGTTGAGTGTCCGACTTCAGCTCAGGTCATGATCTCACGGTCTGTGAGTTCGAGGCCGGCATTGGGCTCTCTGCTGACAGCTCAGAGCCTGGAGTCAGCTTTGGATTCTGTGTCTCCCTCTCTCTCCCTCTGCCCCTCCCCTGCTTGTTCTCTCTCTCTCTCTCTCTCTCTCTGTCGCTCTCTCCCTCTCTCTCTCTTAAAAAATGAATGAACATTTTTTTAAAAGTTTAAAACTAAGGGGAACTGAGCCTTGCAAAATGAAATGGACGGGAATCTCAGTATCTAATCTCTACCCTTTCACTAAGGAAAAACACTTTCAAATAATGCTAATAAGTTTAGATGAATGACTGAATGAATGAATGATTGAATGAATGAATGAATCAATCAATCAATCAGTAACTTGGGGAAACAGCATAGAAGGACATCTACAGTAGCCCAAACCTCACTCTCAAAATCTTCACTTTCAGAAGATGCTCTTGTAGAGTTGTATTGGTGAAGTTCAGTTCTATTTATGATCTGGACCCTCTAAAGACAGATTCTATAGTCAGAATATTCTTCATGCTTCATATTCGTACAGGTCACTTCAAAATTGCAATTTCTCTGGCCCTACTATGAAGCCTTTCTGAAAATGGTATTATCCCTCCATGGGACCTAAATAGTGGATCCTGAACTGATTGACAGCTCTCTTAAAAAAAAAAAAAAAAAAAAAAGCCTAACACAAACATGGATCATAGGTGGTGTTTTACATTCTACTGCTTTATTTTGGTTTCGGGGGAAAAAAATCAAGCTTCTACCTTCCTTAATTCCTCCAGGGCCTGTGTTCTCTTATCTCTGTCCACTTTAAAACTGCAGTTCAGGATATAGAAATTCCTCACGCTAAGACAACCAGCGTCTTGCGGGCTCTTAGTGTTTATTATAACCGATCACGTTTCCTTAAAACGGGGCTCAATCTTTATAACCACTTAGTTCTCACCTTACAGCAGGATTCGTTCTTCTCTCTTGACAGTTCAAAGTCTGACCACCCCTTTCCTAAGTGCTGTTGAAAAGACCTTTCCTTGAAATGTAGTCTTTAGGGCATCCATGGATTCCAAAAGACCCTGGTTCAGGGTCAAAAGAATTGCATAGGAAACAAAAGAACTCCTTTTCGCCCCCTTGCCGTTCTTGTAAAGAAGGCTGTTCTGTCCTTCCATCGTACATTGGAGGGGGCACAGCACATCAGGCACAGGTGGACCCAGTGATGCATTTCAATTCTTGTCACAGAAGAAGGGGGCATGTCCTTGAAGACTGTTTTGCCTACTTTTCACCTGCAATAAGAAGGAAGGCACCGTGAGAGAGGGAAACAGTAGGGATTTTGAGATGTGTTGATTTCTTTGCTGTGTGCGATGCCTTGTCTTTGGACCTCAATCCCATAAGCAGTAGCAATATTTTTATAGGACTTCCCATCTGCAATAAATTGTACAACAGTAATTAATTCTCACAGCATCCATTTGACTAAAGCATTATTATCCCTGTATTATAAAAGAAAAAAACTGATTTGCCAAGCCCCACAAAGAAAGTCAGTGTCGGAGTAAGGATTATCTCTCAGGAGGGTCTAAAAGTCTAATCTCAGCTCTGAGATGACTTTTTATTTTTAATTTTTTTTTCCCGTAGGAACAGATGCATTGGGGATTTACCAGGTAAATTCACTAAGGCTGTGTGAACATGGAATATAGTTCTGCCCTCGCTGAGTCTTTGTGACTGCTAGACCAGTTTAAGCTGATTGGATGTAGCTTGTTTTCAGAAAGTCCCATCAACAAAGATATAAAGACATAGGATGACTTCTTGCATGATGAACGTAACCAAAATTTTGGTCGACCCATTTCCATATAGATCCTGTCAAGGTGTAGTCTTGTCGTTTAGTGAATAGACTGACTTTTGCAAAGATTGGGTCGACTAAGCTATTGAATTCACATTCTTTCCCATGATAACAACTTACTTATCTTAGGACATTAATATCAAGAATCAGGAAAAGTGAAAAAGAAATGACCCAGCGGTCTAAAAACACTCCCCCCAGTTCTGTAAACCAATAACTCAAGGCCAGCGTGCACTACTCATTGAAAACTCTTCAGAGCTCATATACCACATGCTTAGACGTAGTGATAACAGACCCGCACCAGACTCACCAGGTAGGCGAGCAAATAAAACCAGACTAGGGCAAAACTAGAGGCACACACACACAGAAAGCCAAAGCTGGCCCCTCTGAGAGCAAGAGGAGAAACAGAACTCTACCAACTACATAAAGACTCAGAACTCTTGTCCATCTCAGACAGTATTCTCCTGCACAGACGAGCCACGTATGCTCTGTGTGTAGTCTTTAAGGACAACACAGGACAACAACTTTCATGCCTACTGTTTGTAATCGTAAATAGAAATACGCATTTATCCGGTGACTGTGTATTCAGCTCCTGGGACTCTGACAGTAACCAGACAGATGTGGTTCCTGCCCTGATAGAGTTTATAGTCCAAACCGGGGAAAACTCAGGGTGCAGGAACACGTGTTATTAAATGATTTCAGCTCGTGATAAGCGCTGTGAGTGAGATCAGCAGAGTGCGATGAGGGGGAACAGCTAAGGGTGAGGCCCTGAGGCCCTTCGGACGCAGGGGTCAGGAGCATCGGCCTCGTGCCTCCCTGTGGTGTGAAGGCTGACAAGCCAGCCGTGCCGAGAACAAGGAGGGGGGGGGATCATTCCTAACCTGGAGACATGCTCAAGGGGAGCAGGGCAAGAACAGAGGTTGGAGGCAGCAGCCAGCCCCTATAAGGCCCCGAAGGGTCTTATTTAAGCGTGTAAAAGATGATTAATTGTGAGTTGGAGGGTTGAGGAGAGTCATGATCAGGTGAGGAATGAAGGTCGGGGATGCTTCAGTAATCCCGTGAGGAAGACAGAACAATCTTCCCGACCTATAAGAAAATAACTAACACCTGCTAAGGAGGGACCACGTGTCAGGCACCGTGCTCCCAGGTTCGACCCCAAAGCATCCCTGGGAGAGACAAGCGCGGACATTATCCTCTGGTGCAGTTGAAGAAGGTGCGGCTGAGAAGGCGCAGACTTTTGCCTGAGGTATGGCTGCTCCACCAGCGGGGGTTGAACTCCCATGATCTGGCTCCAGAGTTCACAGCATTTCTCATGGGAAGCTCTACCTGGCAGATGTTTGGAAGATAGGTCCTTCAGCCAGGGAGGGCACCCCCAAGAAGTCTGACCAAAGCATGCTCCTCTCCACTCTGGTGAGCGAATCAATAACGTGATATGGCTACAAGTCCCGGCTTTGTTTCCTTTAAACTCGACATCTTTATTCCCTTAGACACCTTCCAGGAAGGGCGGTATTGATTGTAGCACATCTCAGTAGTACATGTTGATTGTAAGGGGGAGAAAACGTGTACATTCTGGTAGAAGGCAGGTGCAAAAACAATTAAAACTCAGGACAAAAACCCTCCAAGAGCTTGGCTTACCCTGTTCAGACTTGAGGACGAGGCCGCATTCGACCCCAGGCAGTTTAAAGCAGTGAATGCCCGGTTTTCCACGGACAAAGGGACTGTGCAAATTGAGAACTGTGAAGGAACGCCAGTTCAGAATTTGAGCTGTACAAAAATATTTTGGTTTACGTTTAATTGAGGAGCTTTGTACTCTAAAGATTAAAGCATAAAAATAGTTATCTTTCTAGGAAGGATGTTCCTGCTGTTCCTGCTTTCCGTGAGAAGAGCATCGTCTCAGGGATACGTACAGGTGTTCTTTCCTCCAAAGAGGGACTTGTTGGAGCGAGTAGCAAAGTCAGTAACAAGGCAAAAGATACGTCCGGGGGCGCGGTGGGGGGCAGTCTTGCTGGAGGCCAGAATTACTGAGAAGAACCATCTAGAGGTAAAGACCTGGGGAATGCTACCATGATAATGTTTGCATGAGAAGAAACTTCCGGAAGAGCTGAACCAAGAAAATGTTTTGAGTGGGTGGCAGTTGCTACGGGCTAGACTTGGTTGAGAATTGTAATCTTATTTCTGTGTAGTGTTTACAAGGAGAGAAACTGTGTGTACCCAGCCCCTCTTCAGAAAGGAGAAAGGAGCCAGTCCCGAGAATAGAGAATCCTGTGTATGCTGACCCCCTAAGACCGAAGAAGTGATCCACCCCTTGGCTTAAGCAGCGGTCTTGACAGATTTGCCACCTGCAGTCATGACTATGCAGAAGCCGGGTAGGAAGAGGACCTGTTTTTTTTTTTAATTTTTTTTTCAACGTTTTTATTTATTTTGGGGACAGAGAGAGACAGAGCATGAACGGGGGAGGGGCAGAGAGAGAGGGAGACGCAGAATCGGAAACAGGCTCCAGGCGCCGAGCCATCCGCCCAGAGCCCGACGCGGGGCTCGAACTCACGGACCGCGAGATCGTGACCTGGGCTGAAGTCGGACGCCCAACCGACTGCGCCACCCAGGCGCCCCGGAAGAGGACCTGTTTTGAGATAGAAGGGAAGTTAGGAGGGTAAGGGTGACTGGGGTCACGTGCTCCCCCCTCTCCTACCTCCCAAGTCACCTCAAGTCAGGCTTGCTTAACAGCAGCATCTTACGCTGTTTTTGACACGTAAGCAAGCTGTGATACGTCGAAATCCTATGGAATGAAAGGCAGAATTTTTGGCACGGTACTTGGGTTGTGAAACTTGCAAGATAATGATTAGCTTTAAAATACACATAATGTGCAGGATATCCGGAGATTAAAGGGCTGTTTCAGAGATTAAGTCAAGCGGCCCCGTACTTGTTCATTCGGAATTTTTTTTATTGATTTGACCATTGATTTATTTTCTTTTATGGATTTGATTAGTCACTGGTTGGCTTTCGTTATTGTCCCATGTAATGGCGGAGAGTTCCCAGCTGTGTGCCGTCTGCCTGGCACCTGCTTTGAGGACCATTCTTGGACGTTCTCTCTGTTGAGCAGGAAAGACTGAAGAGGGGCAGCTACGGGTCATGATACCGGGCAATCATCAGACATGTCTCGGACAGCCTGGGAGCTCTTCCAGAGCAGAGATCTTATCATATTCCCAGCACCTGCTGTATTGTAATTGTGCCCTACCCCAAGATCTGTGGAAATATTACTCGACTTTTTCAAATGGCATATGCATTCGTTCACAGATTTTGATTGTCTATCTATAGGGTGGCGAGCCATGTTTGAGGCCCTGGGAATTCAATGGAAAGAAGGTCTTTATTCTCATGGCATGTATACTTTACTAGAGTCATAAAGAAGTAAACAGATATGCGAACAAGATAATTTCAGAGGATAGTAAGAACTATTTTATTTTTGTCTGTATTTTTTATTATTTTTTGTTTTTTTAACGTTTATTTATTTCGAGAGAGAGAGGGAGCAGAGCAGAGACGAAGGGAGGGAGGGAGAGAGAGAGAGAGAGAGCAAGCACAGAGCCCAACACGGGGCTCGATCCCACCAACTGTGAGATCATGACCTGAGCTGAAACAAAGGGTTGGACGCTTAACGGACTGAGCCACCCGGATGCCCTTTTTTTGTTTTTGTTTTTAATTGAAGTATAGTTGCCATGCAATATTGCATTATGTGCAACATAATGATTCAACAATTATATAGATGATGAGATGCTCCCCACAATAAGTAGAGTGACGTCTGTCACCATACAAAGTCATTACCATATTGTTGACTATATTCCCTATGCTGCCCATTACATTTCCACGACTGACTTATTTTATGATGGGAAGTTTGTAGCTCTGAACCCCCTTCACCTATTTTGCCCATTTTCTCCCATCCCCCTGCCCTGTGGCAACCACCAGTTCGTTCTCTGTATTTATGGGTCTTTCTGTTTTTATTTGTTGGTTCACTTGTTTTGTTTTAGATTCCGTGTATAAATGAAATCAGAGGGTACCTGTTCTTTCTTGGACTTATTTCACTTAGGGTTATACCCTGTAGGTCCATTCATGTTGTCCCAAATAGCACGATCTCATTCTTTTTTTTTTTTTTTTTTGGCTGAGGAATACTCTATTGTGTATATGTAGCACATCTTCGTGATCCATTCGTGTATTGATGGACACTTGTGTTGCTTCCATATCTTGGCTATTGCAAATAATGCTGCAGTAAACACAGAGTTGTGTGTATCTTTTCGAATTAGTGTTTTTATTTCCTTCAGGTAAGTGCCGGATGTCAAGTTAGATCATATGGTGTATTCCTATTTTTAATTTGTTGAGCAACTGCCACACTGCCTCCCATAGTGGCTGCACCAATTTACATTCCCTCCAGTAGTGCATGAGGGCTTCCTTTTGTCTACATCCTCACCAACACTTATTATTTCTCACCTTTCTTATTTTGGCCCATTCTGACTGGGTGAGGTGATACCTCCTGGTGGTTTTGATTTGCGTTTTCTGGATAGTTGGTGATGTCGCGCACCTTTTCTTTTTTTTTATTTTAATTTTTTTTTTCAACGTTTATTTATTTTTGGGACAGAGAGAGACAGAGCATGAACGGGGGAGGGGCAGAGAGAGAGGGAGACACAGAATCGGAAACAGGCTCCAGGCTCCGAGCCGTCAGCCCAGAGCCCAACGCGGGGCTCGAACTCACGGACCGCGAGATCGTGACCTGGCTGAAGTCGGACGCTTAACCGACTGCGCCACCCAGGCGCCCCTGGTTTAGCATTTTAAAGGACAGAATATTCTTCAGAGCACTTACCCCTTAGCTCTCTTGGAGATAAACATCTGTGATAGTGTGTTGAAAAGAGCATAAGGTTTCATCAGTCCTTTGACTAGAAAGCTACCCTCTCTGGAAAAAATGTACGGTGCATCATTTGTTTAAATGCCAAGGATCAGTAAATATTATGAACAAATTTTCAGTAAAATCGTCAAAGGTATTTCCCCACTGAAAGTGAATTAATCATTGCCATATTTTTAAACAGGGCTGTCCAATTATTTTAAATAACGTACAACATTTAACTTTGTTATTCGCCTAGAGAAAAGAATGTTGCAGTGAAAATTGTCAGCTAAATTTTCTTAGGTTATCTGATTTTCCGTTGTTTATCTTGTGCTTATCATCTGTCGAAGTGACATATTTAGTGTAATCTGTCCGTATGCATGTAGGTACACACCTCTCCACTTGGCAACATTTTTAAAAGATTTTATTTTTAAGTACTTTGTACACCCGACATGGGGCTCGAGCTCGCAACCCCAAGATCAAGAGTCACATACTCCACCGACTGAGCCAGCCAGGTGCCTCTCCATTTGGCACATGTTGATGGCTGTCTGCTATATGCATAGAGTCTCCTGAGTAAGATGGAATGAACTGAATCCTGTGTTGGTTACCGCACCACCTTGTTAAATAGAGCTGTGTTAATTTCATTTATTATTGTGAGGAATAGTACAGAAAGCAAGAAACATTTCTATAAAGCCTCCTTGGCAGGAACCTCTCATGTCTACGTCAGAACAAAATGTCCTGACTTGAAAAATAAAATGGAAATCGTAAAACATAGCTTTACTGTGAGGTCAGATCCCGTTACTTGGGAATGTTTCAAGAGAAAGCATAAACTAGGCAATAATAGATTTAAAAACCCTGCAGTGTGGTCAGAATAAGATCCAGTTTGGTGGGATTAATTTATGTTGAATATTCAGAGCAAGATTAGATAGCAGTGTTAACCAAATCCACAGATTTTCCTGGGGTGAAAAATATCTCATTTCAGAGAAACCTTATGTTAGGCAAGTATGTTCGTAGAGGTAGAGGGGTGGGGTTTTTTGCTGTTTTTTTTTTTTTTTTAATTTTTTATTGTTTTCCTTTCCATCTGTTCCAGGGAAACGAGGTATTTTCAAGCACTCTTTAATATGACAACTGTTAAAAAGCAAAATTATACATTCCATTTTGGGCTGTGAGTTGCTCCAAGGTAGACAGAATAATAAGCTTCCTGTTCAAGAAAAGGAGTGTTGTCTTTGTTTATTTTTATAGCTACTCTTCACTCATAATAGTGCAGACCCTGTTGGCTGAGTTGTTTGCCTAGACACCTCCCAGGGCCAGATGAGTTATCTGAGCTGTATGGTGCTTCCTTATGACGGGGTGACAAAGTAGGATAGAGTCCCAGTTCTATAGCATGTGCAGCTACTGAAGGCAAGACTATTCTAGTTGCCAGTAACATCACTGTTTCTTCTTTATTTTACGAAGTGATCCAGCTCTTTCAATAGATGCCACTCAGCAGGTAATTTTAAATTCTAGGCACCTGAGGAGGTTTTGAGAGGAAGCCCCCTATTGAAACAGTAGTGCAAAATTGCTTAAATAATGCTTACTACTTAAATTTTGTTAATGTTTATTCACTTTTGAAGAGAGAGACAGAGCATGAGTGGGGAAGTGGCATGAGAGGAAGATACAGAATCCAAAGCAGGCTCTGGGCTCTGAGCTGTCAGCACAGAGCCCAACACAGGGCTCGAGCTCACAAACCGTGAGATCATGACCTGAGTTGAAGTTGGATGCTTAACCAATTGAACCACCCAGGTGCCCAATGATGTTTAGGGAGAGAACATGCAGGTAACGTGGGGACTTGCTCTGATTTTCCTTCGCCTGGTCTCTTGTTGTTTCTTCCTTCTCTTTTGCCATTTATATTGTTTCCATGCAGACCAGACTCAGACCAGCTGGGTGACTGGTGCAACTTACCCTCTCTGATTTTCTGTTTCCTCACTAGAAAAGTGGGGATGGTATTAACCACTATCTCTTGGGGTTGATGTGTGCATGGGCCATAACAAGCCCCAGTGAGCAGTGGGGCTCCTTTTGTGTCTCCAGTCATGAAGGTGGCTGTGTAAAGAAAAAGGAGACATGCCTGGGGGCCAAGTGTTCTGGACCCAACTCTGCCGCTGGATGGACTATTGTTTGACCCGTCCCCGTGCCAGAAGCCCCTCGTGTGCAGAAAGAAGGAGCTAGAATAAGCTCCATCCCTCTGTGACATTTCATGATTTGATTAATTTAACGCAACAAGCTCATACAGTGGAGCTGGCGGGCCATCAATAGAGATGGAAATTGGTTGAGCACCAACTGTGTGCAGCATGGTGCTAGTGTGGGTTTGGGGGATAAAAAGAGATTTCAGACAAACCCCTGTGTCATGCCCTGCGTGCTCTATGTTTTGTGCTGAAACGAACAGCACAGTCAGTAAGTACCACAGAGGGGAGGCTATGAACAAACCCCAAGGGGCCAAATGCAGAGAGGAGGGGACAGGGTGGGGGGCAGGGGGGCAGAGCGGTTGGGGTAGAGGGGCCCAGGCAAGGTCTGGGTACAAGACCTAAGAATAAGAAAGGCTCCACTCACCGCAGTGTGCAAACCAACGATTTAAAGATGCTTGGCTAGGCTAAGAAAACCCACATCAGTTACTAAAATTACTGCCTTGTCTTTAATGATCTACAGTTTCCTTATTTGCTCTCGCGTTTTGCTCTGAGCCTCATATTTGTTTCCTTTTTTTCTCGTTGGGCTTTAAAAATATTTCTGTTGAATATAACAGATTATACATATATAGGTGTGTGTAAATGTGTGTGTGTGCGTGTGTGTGTATAGAGAGAGAGAGAGTTATTGCTTTTGATAGGATTACTTGGAATTATTATTAGCATCATCTTTAGGATAAAATGGGGACCAGGACTCTTCATACCCTAGAAGAGCATTGAAATTCATTACCTATATATGATATTTTGAGAGCGTTGCCTGTTTTCCCATGAGCAATGCCGGCTACCGTGCCGTGAGACTAGATAAATGAATAAAGCCATCTTGGAAGCCTTACTTCAAAAAGCCAGCAATCTGTCAAGACAGATACTCATGCTTACATAATTATTAAATATATAAAACAAAATGAGAGCAGAAAATAAGGATGTATGTCATGTTCATGAGCCATTTATGCAGCCCCTGTTTTCTTTCTCTGCTTAAAATTCTCTTTTGGATTCTTTCATTTTTCTCTACTTCCTGTAGTGTCCTTTCTGCCCATCGTGGCTGTGCATAGCAGTCATTTTACCCACACGCTTTATGAGACTCTTCGTCAGCCACAGCCCCAACACTCTGGGCAGTCTACGGTGTCCCTATGGAATGTGTGTGCCTTTGCCTCTGCTGGGCCCTTGGGCTTTCATATCCATTTTTATTTAATGTCTTCGTCAAGGGTTCACAAGGCTATGAAAACGTAGCCTTGACACCTACGTGTTGCAAAGACTTCAGGTTCTTCTCTTTGTAGAAAAACATTTTTTTTCTACTTGTAACGTAGAGCGCCTCTGTGCCCAGACCATGGGCCCGTGGGCAGAATTTCTTGCAGTCGCCTTCTCAGAGATGCGATAGTCTTTTTACCACCTAGGTTCATGCAGAGAGCGAATGCAGCTTCCCTGGTTGCGGGGCCCCAATGCACCCGTTCAGGTTCCCAAGACCTCTGCGTGCTGAACAGGGGCCCAGAGGCGAACATCCATCCGCATGTGTATATACAGACCCTGTACTTATTGTAAAATCTGTATTTCACTCAGCACTTCTGTGTGTTTAGTTTTGGGGGGAAGGCACACTGCTTCTGGTCAGTGCATCATATCCACCAGAAGTTGTGGTCCCCCAGGTTTTATATTCTTGAATAAAGGAGGAAAGAATCTGATGCTTCTTCTCTTACAGAGAACGGAGTTGTTTTCAATTTTAGAATAGCTAATTTCTATTTTTGTGGAAAATCTATTCTTACCAAGTATGAACCTGACTCATTGCATAAAAATAAACTTTTCTTCTCCCTTTCATGTTGTGCATCAGAAGCCTTATTTCAGTAGCCACATCGGGCTGCCAGTCAGCAGGGTCTGGAGAAATGAGCCCTATCCAGACACCTCTGCCCTGGCTCCAGCTGTGCCACGAGCCTGGCGGGGCGAACGGACTTGTAACTTGACTTCTCTGGGGGTCATGTATAACAAGAGGGACTCTTCCAACTCTTTACCCACAGAATCTTTGGAAACTTGATGTGAAACTGAGAAGAGTGGAGGGAATTTCTTAAATGAGAGCAAAGACCCTGTCTCTTTGCTCAGTAGCCTTTAGCAAAGCCTCCAAGAAATCCCCCAGGGAGCCCCCAGGAACAGAGTTTGTGAGCCAGTGGGCCAGGTACCTCTCCTTGTCTAAACCGAGGTGGTTCTAGAAGAAACGAGTGGTAGGCAGCACTATCTGGTGGTGGTCAGCCGCGCATCTGTCTTGGGTAACTTCTCCCATACACTCCTCCTGTTCCTTTTTAATAAAGTAAAAAGCTCATTGAGTAGGAGATTGACTTCTAGTCTCTTCCATATCTTTAAGTTGTAAAACTGTCATTTCTTTCTTTAATAGGGACCATCCCAGGCAAAGTGGCACATCTGGTCACTCTATCTTTGATGACTCCCCAGGACAGTTTTGGTAGGGTTTCCTGCAATTTGGAAATACTTAATACTCTAAAGCATGTATTTGGTTACCATTTGCCTATGTAATTGTCACTTTAATAACAGATATATTTGAAGACATTCCCATAGATTGGACATAAAGAAAAAATAAGACCTTTTCTCCCCCCAGAGATCTTTGGGCCATTATAAACTCTTTTCGATATTAGATTGAATAGAGCCCAACGTTCAAAAGAAAACAATACTCCTGGATTCTCCATTCACCTTGAGTATTTTTCTACACAGAAGCAGAAACCAACATGTTTAATTATAACTCTGATGTGCCAAATTTCTAAGATGTTATAATAATACATTGTCATTTTAAAATTTAATTCTTATCGGGAGTGTGTTAATTATTATCCAACAACCGAAGTTTTATTACTGCCAGCTTTTAAGAAATCAACAAGGAAAATGTAGCTTTAAAAGCCACACTTATAAAATGCTTTATAATTCGGATACTAATAGACTTGGATCAGAAGGCCATGGTCTTACAGCGTAGTCTGCTTCTTATGGGCATGCCCGTTCCTAAACTGTTTAGGAGGGACAGACCTCTTCAAGGAAGGTCCCTGCTAAGTTATTTCAAAGAGAGTAGTGAGAGCTTATATTTTTATATTGAGTTCTCTGCCTCTTCCTCCATTATATTAGCAGGTTCTTTGTCTTCGTGTGCTGTGTTAAAAAGCAAAGATAAAATTTTCAGTTTCCTTCTATCCTGAGGTTTGCATTATGGTTTTTCAAGAGTAGTTTCAGTGTGTTAATAACATGTAAATACGATGATCGTCAGCACGTATCTGTCATCAGGAAGTGAAAGTAGGCGTGGAGTACCAATGTTCCTTTCTTTGTCTGGAACCTGAAATTTTTGTCATAAAACTATAAAAGAGACTGGGTAAAAATTCATAGTCAAATATCTCTTGGTATGTGCTTACATCAGTAATATATTTCGTGAACTATTATTTTAAACCAAGAATAAAATAGAAATGCTTCCACCTTGTCAATCTACTGACAATTTATAACAAAGAAAATACCGCCTAGTACTTGGGTAACTGAAAAAGGTGTGGGTTTCCTGATTTGATAGGTTTGGGTATTTATTGCATTTTATTATTTTTTAATGCTTATTTATTTATTTGGAGAGAGGGAGAGAGAGAGTGTGTGTGTGCATGCAAGCAAGCAGGGGAGGGGCAGGAGAGAGGGAAACGGAGAATTCCAAGCAGGCTGCATGCTGTCAGCCTACAGCCCGACGCGGGGCTCAGTCTCATGAACCGTGAGATCATGAGCTGAGCCAGAATCAAGAGTCTGACGCTTAACCTACTGAGCCACCCAGGTGCTCCGATATTTATTGTATTTTAAAGAGTTAAGTAGCAACAGCAAGTCTTCTTTTCCTTTGTTTTCTTTTAAAAGTGTATTTGTAATGGTATAGTCAGTTTACGGGCCCACCTTTATAAGAAAAATGTCAATAATACAAATAAAGCACGTCTATTTTATCTGTACTTTTCTTGACACTAAATGGAATGAACTGGGGTGCCTGGGTGGCTCCGTCGATTAAGCATGTGACTCTTGATGTCTGCTCAGGTCATGATCTCATGGTTCGTGAGATTGAGCCCCGCGTGGGGCCCTGCAGTGCCATCATGGAGCCTGCTTGGGATTCTCTCTTTCCCTCTCTCTGCTCCCCCCTGCCACCCCACACATGTGCGTGAGTGCTCTCTCTCTCAAAATAAATAAACCAAAAAAAATTGAATGAATTCACGATGGTGGTTAAGACAGAGGGGAGCTTTGTTCCCCTACCATATGCACCTTGCTTTGTTGCAGTCATGTGTCGTTGTTAGAAATAACCCGTTAGTCATTCTGTTCGGACTCAAGTCTGTTGACATGAAAACGGTGAAGGTTGCACTATATGACCACGCTGTTTTGGATTAATTTAGATGTAGCAGTTCATTCCTAATTCTCAGTACACTTTCCAGGAGGCAAATGCCTATGTAAACATTTCTGGTTCGCTCCTGAGATGGGAATGTTCAGACTCACCTGGAGAGTTCCTCCTAACTCCTGGAAAAATTTGGAATAAGAAATTGCATTAGCCAATTTTGCTTCTCCAGAATGAATGAGAATGGAGAAAAACAAACGAATGCTTTTTAGTACTGAGGTGTATGTGGTGAAATAAAAGGCTACCTGAGATTTGCTTTGGAATGCTTCAGAAAAAAAAAAAAAAAAGACTAGGAAAGTAATTTTTGAATTTGAAGGTGGGTCTTCGGTGGTTCATTGTCCAGTGTTTCTTCCTATCTTTGAGTATGTTTGAGATTTTTCACAATAAAAAAGAAGACAGGGAAGTATTTTCCAGCAGTGTAAGAAATATTAACCCAGAGACTTTGCTGAATGCAGATCTTTTGACAGTTTGTGGTGGTGGTGGCGCAGCCTTGATGTGAGGCATGTGCATTACCTCAACATTACTTTGCAGTATCGTTTTCCCCTCGTAAAGTGTTTATTGTATGGCTGTTCCTTTTTAAGAACTTTAACCATATTTCCCCTTTACCAAGGCTGAATTTATAAGACAGGAGAGAGTTTAATTAAAGTAAAAAAAAAATAATAATTGAACACTTACAGTCAGAGTTTTATTTCAGGGTTACAAAAACTTGCCTCTCTCCTCGGACTGGTGTCGCTTTCCAGTGACAATGAATGAATGAAATCTGAGCACCGCCAGGTTGCCGCTCTCCTTTCTCCTCCAAGATTATAGGTTGCATGACTCCAAGTTTGCAAGATTTTCCAGATGACCCCAGAGAGGCACATTCACAGGTGTTAATCTGTCGTAAACAGCTTATTCTAATTTTGATTTTTCAAACATGCATGTCATACGTAAAATACCATTAATGTTCCGGCAGCCTGGTATTCTATAATATTGGTGGATTGATACCTGTCAATATTACGATAAAAGGGTATGGTCTGGTGTAAGTGTATCGAGGTAAAATGAACGGGAAAACGCTGAACGTGTGTTTATTACGGTGGAAGAAATCTGACACTCCATTGCACCCTTATTATTTTTCATACCCTAAGCTAAATAGACTAACGGCTGTTAAGAAGCTGTCAGGGGAAGCGTGTCAAACCCTAGGTGGATCATGCAATCAGACTGGTGTCGGGTTGGAAAAGTCAGTAGTCGGGAAGGGGAAAAAAAAGTGACCTTGTCCTCTCAACATTGTCTTTACACTGAGTAGAACAGATGAGATTGTGAATTATTCAGAGCACTGAAAGCTTATAATTGTTAGCAGTGGTGACGGCGATAGAGGAGAGAGACAGGACTATTTTAGTCCAAATGTCTGATTCTATTAAACATCAAAGGAATCTCTTCTTAAAACCGTCTTTGGGAATTTTGGTGGCCTGGACCCCATGAAGAATCCTTTCCCGTGTTTGATACCTTTTTTGGGAATGTGGGTCAAAGAGACACAAGTTAATATTTAGCATAGATTTTCAGAAATGCAGAGTAAAGGAACAAAGACACTCTAGGGAGCGGATTTGCTGGTTCAGCAGGTAATTGTCTGGGGGGTGAGTTCCCCGCGTGACATAGCAGAACCTCTGAACTCCGAGGGGGTCTCACATTTTATGTAAATGATCTTATCTTATTATTAACCGGTTGAATATGACTTTTGGCCTGAAAGAAAACATTCTCCTCACAGTTACTAAGTGCAGTTTTTTAAAAAAAAATTTTTTTTTCAGTGTTTATTTATTTTTGGGACAGAGAGAGACAGAGCATGAACGGGGGAGGGGCAGAGAGAGAGGGAGACACAGAATCAGAAACAGGCTCCAGGCTCTGAGCCATCAGCCCAAAGCCCGACGCGGGGCTCGAACTCACGGACCGCGAGATCGTGACCTGGCTGAAGTCGGACGCTTAACCGACTGCGCCACCCAGGCACCCCTATGCAGTTTTTTTTTAAATGAAGTTTGTAAGGTAATAGTCATGTAACCTTTCACAGTTTTAGCAATTTCAGCCGTATCCTGTTGTAAACAATTTTATTAGCTTATCTGAAATTTATGGAGGTAGCCTTTACCTAAAATGAGTTATGATATAGGGGCACCGGGGTGGCGTAGTTGGTTAAGCGTTGGACTTTGGCTCAGGTCATGATCTCATAGTTCGTGGGCTCGAGCCCTGCGTCGGGCTCTGTGCTGATAGCTTGGAGCTTGGAGCCTGCTTTGCACTCTGTGCTTCCCTCGCTCTCTGCCCCTCCCTGGCTCATTCTCTCTCTCCCTCTCTCTCTAAAATAAAAAAAAATAAGCATTAAAAAAACTAGTTACGATATTAAGTTTTGATTGTTTTGAAGTTTACCATGGATTTTAACTTTGTGGGGTTAAGTAGTATTATTTTTAGAGGTTCCTTTAAAGTTCCTTTGGGGGTTTTCTTTCCAAACTGAAAAATATTTAGATTTTTCTCTCGAAAAGTCATAATATTGGTGGCATTTTAAAATTTCCATGACATATCTAAAGAACTATCGGTGCCTGTGTATAGAATTCAAATTTAAGAGCAGAATTAGTTTTAAATGTCAAGACTTGAAGAAAGACATGTTAATACTATTTATTGCATATTATAAAATGTCGGTTTTTTTCTGTTTTAATGCACTTAATAAAGATTGGTTTACAATGTCAAAAAAGTTTTTCTTATGGAATAAATGGCTAAAATACTTACGCATCGCCTGTAAAAAAAATCACTTGGTTTGGTCCCCAACTTTCTATCTCTACCAATAATGTCTGAATAAGCATTTCAATAAAGCATATCATGTCCCTGTGTTCCAGATTCTCTTCTAAATTTAGAATTAGCATGGGTTGTTTTTTTTTTTATTTTTTTAATTTTTTTTTTTTTTTGGTGCAAAGACTATTTTAAACTACGTACGCTTCTCTCCATGTAGTCTTTTTATTACGGTGAATGGAAGAGTTTCAAAATGGCCGTGTTTCACGGGACACGAACAGATCAAACGTTCCCTTACAAAGTAATCTTGATCACTGTTTTCATCCATCTCACTGTCGCTAATGGTTACCTCCTCCTTCCCTGGGTCCACCGTGGAGTCTTCAACTATACATACAGATATATTGAATTCCAGTTACTAAATTCAGCTTTGAAAAAAGGCCAGCCCTTGATTGTTGTGGATTGTTCTACCCCCACCCCCCCCTCCAAATGTCTCTTTTGAAGAATGTCTGCACTCAGTCAGATAGTCTGCCCATTTTTGTAACAGGCAGAAAATATGAACAGGGGCAATAAATAGTTTTCGGTAGAGAGCAGTTTGCTCTGCAACCCTGTGCTCTGATTTCAGGCACTCAGGAACCAGAGTGGATTATATGCTTACTCCATCCAAAGAAGACTCCCAGTTCTTTGAACTAAATGACAGTTGTAGATTTAAATATAATAACTTATTTTTCATACAGGAGCTCCTGGGAAAGTGATAAATGTTTTTCTCCTCTTAAATGTCAGGTCTTTTGCTTATTGACTATTGGGGCAATGTACATTTAAAAAAATTTTTTTTAACATTTATTTATTTTTGGGAGACAGAGACAGAGCATGAGCGGGGGAGGGGCAGAGAGAGAGAAGGAGACACAATCTGAAGCAGGCTGCAGGCTCTGGGCAAGCTGTCAACACAGAGCCTGATGCGGGGCTCAAACCCACAAACTGTGAGATCATGACCTGAGCCAAAGTCGGATGCTCCACCGACTGAGCTACCCAGGCGCATACATATTTTTTTTAATTGGGGAGGGGTCTTCTGAAGAAATATTACACCCTTCTAACGAAATATTGCTCTCTTCCATATCAGAGTTCAGGCTGAGTCTCGGGTTCCTAGTTCCCAACTCTTGGATATTGTCGTTATTTCTTCCTTGTAGTTTAAATACAAGCTTTGGGCGAAGTGTAGATAATATTCGATTGTTAATTAGAGGAAAATTCATTATACCTAAGTTAATACTTGTTTGTAAATATTTGAGAAGTTTGGAGGGCACGTCTATTCATGATAGAACTTTGTATATTTTAACCATAATGTTTTATAAGTATGTATCCTATTTAATACGTTGGTGGGGTTTTTAAAAAAATTTTTTTTTCCAAAGTTTATTTATTTTTGGGACAGAGAGAGACAGAGCATGAATGGGGGAGGGGCAGAGAGAGAGGGAGACACAGAATCAGAAACAGGCTCCAGGCTCTGAGCCATCAGCCCAGAGCCCGACACGGGGCTGGAACTCACGGACCTGGAGATCCTGACCTGGCTGAAGTCGGAAGCTTAACCGACTGCGCCACCCAGGCGCCCCGTTGGTGGGGTTTTTTATGCAAAGATGTAAATGTTCAGCCTTTGTATTCCAGAAGGCTTCCTAGGGGCTCCACTATGTGCCCGGCACAGTAAGGTCCATAGGGACAATAGAAGTCCAGGTTCTTGTTCTTAAGAGGTTATCGGCTACATTTAAGGCAATGTCAGTACAATTTGTAGAATGCAGGTGCTCTGAAGTTAGGGAAGGAACTGATCATTTTAAGCCAAAGGAGTTGGGAAAGATTTCATGAAGGTGAACTGGTTTTGGAGGATGGGGAGATCTGGGTAAGTAAAGGCAAGTGATGCACGCAGCCTGGACACAAACATGGGATTGTGAAGGGATGTGCCCTTGGAGCCACCAGAGAACTCTGCTCTCAGGGAAATTGACGTTTTCAGAGATGGACCAAAGCTGGACCAAAGCCACTAACCACTAAAAAAAAAATCAACTTCAAATAGCAATTTCTTGTTATTACTATTTAGAAAATTCCGCTTTTCTCCTTTGACTTTTCCTGAAATGGGTGAAATTTCAATCTTCTTGGATGGCTTTTGATGTTTCTCTCGCTCACAGCAACTAGCAGTTGATAATCTTTCCGTAGCAGGTGTCTCTTTGGGAGATACCTCCTAGGCCTCCCCACAGCATGGTCTCCTGATAGGGGAGATACATTCTGCCCTGAACTGTTCACCCAGAACCTTATCTCTGCCCTTCTGACTGGCAGTTGGACTCACAGACTCTTGTTTCTGAGATTTCCTAAACTGGAGAGCAATGTCTTTCCGCATGGGAGCTAATCACTAGATATTTTAAGTGGTTACCTGTTTATCTCCTTGAATTGACTGTGAATTAAACCACAGAGACAATGTCATGTATGTATCCCCAGATCCAAGCAAAGGACCTGGCACATGGTAAGTGTGCAGTAAGTGCTTGTTAACTAAAGGAAGGAAGGAAGGAAGAGGAAAGGGAGGGAGAGAGAGGAAGGGAGGAAGGAAGGAAGGGAGGGGCCAATGGATGATCAGGTAGCCTATTAACCCCTTCGTCCCCTACTGCTGCTCTCCAGGGCAGTTCCAAAAACCTGGATCTAGCCCCAGAACCTGGCCTCTGAACGCTGAAACGTTGGGCAATTGCTCCCATTTCCTTTGGACAAGTCTGCCACTCGCTTGTCTTTAGAATTCCCAGAATCACTACCAGAAGTTATATGGTTATTAAACCAAACTAAAACCAGAATTTTTTTTTCTGGTTTTGAGTCCAAAAAAGCCTTTTAACGAGCAGTTTTATTTCACAGAATCTTTGGCCAGTAAGATACTCAACATAAAGGCGACCACCTGGTCACGTTGACTATCTGAGGAGTGTTCCCAAATGCTGGCTCACTCTCTGACGGGGTCCCCCCAGGTGAACATGAGCATGCATGTCCCTGAACACCATTTGGCTTTGACTCCGTGTTCTTTTACAGAGCCTCCTGAAAGAAGGTCTCCAATGGGAACTTGGAGGCCAGGAGAGAAAGCACGAGAGAACCTGGTCACATGGGGATATAGAGTCATTGTAAGGGAACAAAGAGAGACTAGCACAGAGATTAAATGCCAGGAGATCCTGGGAAACAGGACGCACGAATTGAAAGTAAACATGGGTTTGAGCTGTGAGAGTTGTCTGCTGGGTGCCAGACCCAGTGCTCGATGCTTATGCCTTTTAATCACTTAATCATGGCAACCTAGGCTCGGTAATGCCATCACCCCTATTTTATAGTGGAGGAAGCAGCCTCCGAGAGGTCATATAACTTGCCTTAGGTCACACAGCTAATTAATTGTCAGGACCATGGCTGAAAGCGAGACCACCCTCTCAGAGGCAGCCCAGAGAGGTCACGTTCACAGGAAATGTTCTTCCTGGGTGCTCTTTGCTCCCCAACTCAACCATGTATACAGAGCTCTAATTATAGTCCATGACTCAACATTTATATTATTCCTGCCTAGAATGATTTTCTTAGCGATCTTATTAAAACATGGACGTCTCCGATAAGGACTTACAAAAAACAAAACATTTCTCCCCAAAACATTTTTTTTCTGCTCATCTTCCTTTTTCAGCCCGTGAAAAAGCTGTTTTCACCATATGAGGACCTTCTGTTGTTTATGGGACAAAGTACAATGCTAAGAAGAATTGGCACTATTATAGTCCTTCTAATGAAAGAAATATGAAGCTCTAAGGATATTTTGTAAGAATGTAAGGTATTAGAAGGTGGGCATATTGATACCTGAAACTAAGCTTATAGAAGAACGAAAACATAGAGCCAATTCCAGGGGCACCATCGTTCAGTCGGCATCGCGGATGCCTTCTGTCCATACTGTTCCACGCTTACGCACACTTGGAGGATATTTTCTATGTAAAATTCACCTTTAAAAAGCGAGAAGTGCACATCTTGGTTAGAGAATGGCGTATTCCACAGAGTTGAGATTTCTGTCTGTTAGGATGCAGCCAAGTAGGGGAGATGCTTTCCTAAAATATTTTGCGTTAGATTTTTCTGGTGTTACAAAATGTTAAGATGCCGCGGCTATTATCTGTATTGTTCGAAAAGGATTTGTCTACATCAGCCACCGAATCAGACAGACGTGTTTTTGTCATAGTTCCTTTGAGATCACAGATCTGCTTGGTCCTCTGGGTAAATGCTTCGTGCTTTGCTCTTTTCTCTCTCTCCAAAAATAGTCACTGAGCGCTTGTCCTGTGATAGAGGTGGGGGTGTGATGCACGCGTGATGGACTCCCAGCCCTTAAAGAACTTGCGGTGGACTTTGGCACCCAGATGCATAAACAGCCTGTGTGGCTCTAGTGTAACCCGTGCAGGGGGCACACGGGAGGTCAGGTGGGCCTGGGGGAGCGTTCCGAGGTACCCCACAGCACGGACATCGCAGCTCATAGCACAGGTGTGGAGAGGAGCAGCGCTCATTAAAACTTAAGGCATTTTCGGGCCGCGGGGGTGGCTCAGTCGGTTGAGCGTCCGACTTCAGCTCAGGTCATGATCTCACACTCCATGGGTTCGAGCCCCGCGTCGGGCTCTGTGCTGACAGCTCGGAGCCTGGAGCCTGCTTCGGATTCTGCGTCTCCCTCTCTCTCTGCCTCTCCCCTGCCCATGCTCTGTCTCTGTCTCAAAAATAAATAAAAACATTAAAAAAATTAGAAAAAAAAACAACGTAAGGCGTTTTCTTAGGCTCTCGGAGCAAGTAAACCCCATGGTCAGGATGCGAATGGGGTCTGCTGACCATCGTCACATGCTGCCCCATGGCTGGCATTCGGCAGCAACCTCCCGCCAAATCAGATCTGGTCAATGGTGGCAGCAGAGGAGAGGAGCCTGTTTTGAGAGTACACGCAGCTGAAGATGCTGGTGGGTGGGCTCTCTTCCATCCAGGAATATCTGGACGCCCATCTAAGCGGGGGCGGGACCCACTTAGGGTGAGGACAGTGGAAGCATATGCCTCTCTTCCTCTTCCTCCTACACTTTCTTCCTGTCTTGAGATGTGAAGGTTGGCCAGACCCAGGGAGTCCCAGCTGGGGAAAGATGGCACTTGCAGCCTTCGAACGAATCCCGATGCCTTTGACCGAGGGGCGAGAGTGGCGGCCACAGGCAGTGTCTGGTGCCCTGAGACGCTGGACAGACGAAACAGCAGAGTTTGCCTTTGACAGCCGTGCGCTTCCCTTTCTGGACCCAGACGCCCTGTAACCCACTCTCCCCGCGCCACTCCCTAGTTCTTCAGAGGCCCCCACCCGAGTCCCTTCCAAATTTTTCCTCCCTTTGGCCCACCTCAATCAAAACTCTCTTTCCCTGAGCCCTCAATTAATTAGATCTGATTATCTAATTAAACTAATTCGCACTGAGGTATGAATGAGGCTTAACCCTCCCGGGGGCATTTGTATTTTAAAAGAGGAGCTTGTTAACCCAAATGCCTCGACAGTTGGTGAAATGTGCGGGGAGACGTTTGGGGGGCCTGGAGTTTTCCTGTGGCCCCTGCTTCCCAGGCCATCATAGCCCCGGTTGAACCTAAGGGTTTCCCTCACCAAGGAGTTGAAAGTGTTGGAGTGAGCCTGGCAGATGCCCACCCTCTAGGTCCCACCCGCTCTGCCTTTGATGGTTGGCTGAGTTAAAAAAAATGTCATCACTTAGGGTTTTCTGCTCCTGCTGCGAAACTTCCGTGGTGGCTGGGGAGAGCTTTCTTTTCTTAGAAATCAGCCTTCCAGTGCCGAGGTGGAGAGGGTCTGAGGACTCCTGGTAGCAAAATTAGAACATTTGTAGGCTTTCCCCCACGGCAGCCACGAACCCTCAACATTCACTCTCGGTGTCTTCACCCTGATTTCTGATCCCTAAACACAGTCTGTTTTTCAACCCGGAAAGACAGAAGCGCTCGTGTCCCAGCCCTGAACGGACATGAGGCAAATGGTGACCAACGTGACCGGGGTCAGCGTTAGAAGCAGCTTTGAAAGTCGGGCGGGGAGCGTCTTCTGTGGCCCTCTCTGGGAAAAGATAGAAAGGCCGTTTCGTTCCCCAGTGCCCGTGAACTAGAAGTGAGGTGGTACATTCCAGCAAGATCCAGTTAAGGAGATGCTCTGGGAATCCAGCCCCAGCACTGCTGTGTTACTGACCACTGCCTTGCATTTTCTAAGACTGCCAAACGCTGCTCTCCGGTCCCACCAGACTTCGGATTCTCATGTATAGACACGACCCAAAAATGTATGGGCTGCTCTTTTTTAAAGATGTGACTCAGAATTCCTGAAAATAAGACTATGGGCCAGCACAATTTATACGCTCATTATTGATCGTTTTGTTCAAGGCCTTTCCAGACACAACCCTTATTTTTGCCGTAATCTTCGCTGCTTATTTGTGCTTTCTGCGTCTTTCCCCCTTTTTTTTTTTTTTTCCCATGCATTTAAAGGTCCCCTGTTCTTGGGGCGCCTGGGTGGCGCAGTCGGTTAAGCGTCCGGCTTCAGCCAGGTCACGATCTCGCGGTCCGTGAGTTCGAGCCCCGCGTCGGGCTCTGGGCTGATGGCTCAGAGCCTGGAGCCTGTTTCCGATTCTGTGTCTCCCTCTCTCTCTGCCCCTCCCCCGTTCAGGATCTGTCTCTCTCTGTCCCAAAAATAAATAAAAACGTTGAAAAAAAAAAATTAAAAAAAAAAAAAAAAAATAAAGGTCCCCTGTTCTTAACATGTGGCAGAGTAAGACAGAGGCCCGGGCTACAGTTTGACGTAATTCACAGAGAATTGGCATTTTCCATTCTGTTTTGAGTGATGGATTAAGAGCATTATTTTATGTGAATGCGAACTGATTTTACATACATTCCTGTAATACTTAAATTAATCAACTTTCCCGGAATGAGAAGAAGTGGTGCATATTACCGATGATACAAGGCATGCTGTTGTGGTCACTCTGGAATACCTGTGGAAACAAGTGGGGTACGTGCTATTGAGCGAGCCCTCGTATTTTAAGACTGGAGGTCGAATAGCAAAAACAGCGATATTAATATGGTAAGGCTTCAGAAAGCAGAGCCTATGTGCAAAACAAATAATAACAACACGAAGCAGTAAAAAGTGAGCTTAAACCTTTCATCCAGTAATTTTTCATTTCATATGCTGTTTGAGTTTTGATCTCTGTGTTTTGCTTCGTGTAAGAAATAAGTATGACATCTGGACAAGGCACTCACAAGGGAGGACATATCTGTGCACCATGGATATTTTAGCTGTCAGGGCCTGAAAATGGGACCAGGGGAGCTGACCAGCTGGGAACAGACAAAATAAGGTTCTGCCTCTTAAGTGCTTTGGGCGCATGCATACAGTACAGTAATTTTTAGTTGTTACGCAATTATCAGTATCCTGGTATATTTCATTTTACCCACCAATTGTTGTTTTCACCGTTCAATGTATGGACGCTCTTTTAGAGCGATCAAAGTTTTTTCTTGACGAAGATGTAAAATAACTCACTAAGGGATTTTTTTTTTTTTCCCATTGTACTCGAAGCCTATGGGTTATTTTGGCTTTCTCTGCAAGCCATACATCACGCAAAGAATTTCTGAACCAGAGATGTTGATAATCAGATGTTTATAATCCTTGGTCTACCAAAAGATTTACCGTATGCTAATTGTGGAGTTTGTCAGAGAGGGGACGGTAGGGTTCCTAGATTAGATAGACTCATACAGTTCAAGTGCATACCTCCTATTTTAGATCAATCAATGTATTTGGCAGTGCTGTATGCCCAAGGAGTCAACTTATTTAAACTGCTGCCTTTGATTATGACATCTTACTTACTCTTTACCAAAAATACGTCTTTAAAAATATTATGGGATTAAAACAAAATATCTCATTTTTAGAAACAAAGTGCTTATGCTAATTTGCTCTTAATTTCCTGTGCTGTATTTTCTTTGTTTAGCCCTGATTTTGACAGAATAGCCTCCTGGCTATTAAAGTAAAAATTTCCATTTGTTTGGAAGGGAAAAGAGAGAAAGGAGGGGGAAGAAATCAGAGAAGGACATAAGTGAGGGAGGAATGGATCACATACTATTCTCATTTTATACAGTATTTTATAGTTATTCCCTTTGAATCCTAGCTGAAAAGTGCCAGTAATGTTGTATGGCAATCATTGTGAGGCATGAATGGGATAGTTTACAGAGGGCGCCTGAAACAATGTGTAGCCCATGGTGGCAGCCCATGCTTGCTGAACTCTATCTGTCGCCTCTCTCCTGGTGAAGAACTTAAATTCAGAGAGCCCGATTGGGGTCAGAAAACCAACTCCTGCATGTCAGAGAGTGGCTGTTACACTGTTTGCATCACTATTTGCCAAACCATGTGGTGTCGCCATTTTCACAGATCGATATCAATACAATGTAGGTATTTCATAGGGTTTGACCCAATACTGAAATAGAAGATTGACACAGTTATTCAGGGAACAGAGATAAATAAATTCTTCCTCTGAGTTGTCTTGATCCTCGAAGTAAACGTACTGCTTGCAAATGGATGGATTATTTTATTTCTGTACTTCCTGTCCACCATACAAGGTGGAAATAGTGGTTCACCATCCTCTCTTTTTCTGATCCCATCTTCATTACCTCTTAGAGCAAAAGACCAGAAGTATCCCTTGATCTTCAATGTCCCAGCCCCACCAAGCGGCTTTTTCAAAGACATCCACTTGAATTCCCAAGACCGGATACTGACCATATACCAACAGTAGCTCCTCGTAGTGTTGACGTCCCTACCTGTGTTGTCGAGACTCTTTGAGGTGGCAAATCTAGATAGGATCAGATTGCCTCATTAATTGTGGTTTATTGTGTGATGCAGGGGAGTAAAGATACGGGCCTCAGGGCAGCGAGGCCTCAGAGAAAACCGGAGGGCCGTTTGTGACCATTCAAGATTCTAGCACAGTGCTGCTTACTGCTGCTGGGACTCAAGAGGAGTTTGAGTGAGTCACTTCCTTCCTGTGTGTCTCCGGCCCCTTCCCACTCTCACTGAAAGACTCTCACCGGCCTCCTGTCTGCTCCCTGGCCCCTGCAGCTCCCACACTTGGCCTTGGACGTGGCCTCTCTCCAGGCCCTTTGATGGTTCAGCGCCCTACGTCTCAGCCTGTGAGCAGAGTGCCTTTCCTGTCTTTTCCTGCCTTTCCTGTCTTGGATTAAGTGTCACCATTTCAGTGAGAACCATCTTCTTGCCTCATGATTCTCCATTTCAGTAACCTGATGTGTTCATAGCACCCACCACAATTTGTAATCATTTCTTTGTCTGTTTGTTTCCCCTTCTGGTCACACTACTGAGCGCGGTGCCTGGCGTAGAATAAGTCCTGGAGAAAATAACTGTTGAATGAATGAAATATGAACTAGCAAGAAACTCCTTAGAAGGGCCTCCGATGCTGTGTCAGATCCTCCAAGATTTCTCAAGGAGAGAAACTACCCGGGGGAGCCTCTTTGCAAATGCAAATAGATGAACTGCTCTTTGTCTGGGACCTCACCTACAGTGGGGCACATTAGGTCAAGGCATGTGTTTTTCTGTTGAAGCACCTCTTTCCATTAAGCTAGGATGTGTGTTTTTCACATGGTAGCTTTTACTTGTTGCTACCATGAAATTGATAGTATGCAGGAACCAAACGTTCAGTGACACATTAAATAAATAAAAGTAGACCTTAGATCAGGAGAGTTAAAGATTGTTTGGGAAATTCGGCCTCGGAATTAAATAGCGAGGTGGAAAGGCACATGTGGGAACCAAGGAACTGAAAGAAGGAGTCCATACATTAAGGAGCAGGTGGGGGTAACGCAGCTCTGGTGACCATGTAGCCCGCGGAGGGAAAAGATGGCGGATTGGCCAGCCACAGAATTGGCTTCTGGAAATTAGGAAGTGAAGCTGAGAGACAAGAGTGGTTGGAAAACCATTGGCTGGGGCTTATTCTGGAGAGAAAGAATAATGAGACCTTAAAAACCCTGGATTATCTGATCATCTGTGGCAAATTTTCAGTTGAACTGGTTTCTCTTAGTTATTAACATCCACTTTGTTGAAAAATGAGTAAGATTCAGGCAAGGGCATTTGGACATCTCTTAGTAAAACTAGGTTTGAAATTGAGGCTTCTTTACTGACCCCTTTTTGAAATGCTAACGTAAAGCCTTAGCTCTTACAACTTCATTGATTCAGTATGGAACAAGCAATAAAAAGGAATCAGAAGCCTGTGTTACTTTAAGTGAAGAACACTTGGGTTGGGGGGGCAGGGGCAGTGCCTGAGTGGCTCAGTCGGCTAAGCTTCCGACATCGGCTCAGGTCATGATCTTGTGGGAGGTGGGTTCGAGCCCCGCGTCGGGCTCTGTGCTCATGGCCTGGAGCCTGCTTTGGATTCTGTGTCTCCCTCTCTCTCTGCCCCTCCCCACTCACATTCTGTCTGTCTGTCTGTCTGTCTCTCTCTGTCAAAAATAAACATTAAAAAAAAGAAGAAAAACTCAGGTTTGTAATTGATTTATTTTAGAGTATGAAATGAGGAAACTATAAAAAAAAAAAAACTTGGAAAAAGGAGAAGAAATGATGACACATGAGGCCGCTTATCTTTGCTCCCGTTACACAGGGAGGTTGACATTTTCCTGTGTATCAAGGTCATAGAAATTAGGAATGAACAGTGTCTTTGAGAAATCTTTAAATTATAGATCTTAGAGTTTGCAGGAACCTCAGGATAATTCAGACCAACCCTTTACTTCCAGAAAGGCAAGATGTTATTATCCCCCATTTTAGAGAAGAGACAAGTAAATTAAGTTACCTGCTGTGGTCACATGACTGAAAAACCACCGATGGTTAAGGATGCAAGAGATAGTGGGGTGGCCAGGTAGGGTTGTAAGTGGCCGGGAGGGTTGTAAAAACCCAGGCTCCAGGGTGTTATTAGGGTGTGCCTTCCATTACACTACAAGCAGGGTAATTCTTTCCCATATTGGTATGGACCCAGTAGAAGACTTGCTGTGTTCAAGTAGGCCATTGTTTGCCAATATAGTGTCCTTTCTTTCAGAAAGGAAGAAAGGAAGGAGGAAGGGAGGGAGGAAGACTCTACTAAAAATGACAATTGACTTCTAGGTCCACATGTTGGAAAGGGGCAGTGAAATCACCTTGACTTGACCTTTTCTGTATTTTGAATTATGGAATCTGACATCTTCCTCCTGCCCCTTCCCCCCCCCCCATTTTAGCGCATAAAGACATTAAGATGTTGGGTATTTGTTATCAGGTCGCAGATCTGACAGTACAATTACACACCTTGAGAATCTTAATATTGACAGTGAAGTGGACATGGTGATGCCTTGTGCCTGGTTTTTGGTCTTCGAAATAGGGGTTGAGGATCAGAGCTCCTGAACTTGAGGTCGATTTTCGGCCATCTTAGGTTGGCTACTGTGTGCACAGGCAAATAATATTATGAATTTTATAGTTTTTAATTGAGGTGCCATGGGTGTACAATTACACCTTACGTACAGAATTCTCTCACTGCTTTGGCACATTTGCCAGGCGTGATTTCTAGAGCTTCCGTTCTGCAGGTTTGACAATCGGAAAGCCAAAGCTTCTCTACTGCCCACAAGCTCTTCTGAGGCTTGTACGCAACAGTGAACTCTTAGAAAAAGGATAGAAACACGATGACAGACTTTTCCGTTTCGTAAACAACTCAATGTAATCATAGATTACAAAATAATTGGCTTCGGTTTGTGCTGAAATGAACTTTGCTCTCTCTTAACCTGGTTTTGCCAGCCCCACTGTATTTTTTTTTTTAGAAAGAAATTAAGTATTCCTTTTATTGATGCGTTTTCTGTTGCTTTTGAGTCATCAAGCTATCCTTTATAGAGAAAAATATGTATACATTTGAAAGACAAACGAAGAGGGCTGCACCTTGTACGTGTTCAATCTCGAGGATGATTGATATGCCTCCTACATGTTTTCTTTCTCGGTCCTCTACATTTCCTTTGGCTTTCATAAAAGTAGTTCACTTTCGCAGGGCCTTTTCGATCAGGGAGCGTCTACCCTGTGCAAAGAAGACCCACAGCCCTCCACCACCTCTCTGGATACTCCCCAAATTTCCTCCTTCCTTTACCTAAAATTGCAACCAAACTTTGAATTTGTCTGTACGAGACGGTGTGTACTTCTAAACTAGTATCTGTGAAGATAATATATTTCTCCCTATATTACAAGCTTGCATTTCCTCCCATTCAGTGCCAGGTGTGGTTTTGACAGGTAGCATGATGAGATTTAGAAGAGCGGCTGAAGTTAATTGAGGTTAGCAAGAAAACTATTACCGTCGATTTCAGGGTTTTTTTCTTTAATTATTTTTAACTCATGAATAATCAATTAAATGAAAAAAGAAATGTACATTGAAGAGCATCTTGAAAATTCCCACCCCAAGGAGCATCAGAGGACCAGAGCCCCTTGTGACACTGTCTACAATAGAATACACCACTGGCTTTTTGCAGACGGCATAGCTTAAAAAAATAGAAAAAGATGCTTCTTTTGAAGTGACAGAATGAACACACTAGCAAGAGGAAGTTGAGCATACACAGCCATAAAATGCAAATTTGCCTTTTCAGTGACAACCTGGCTGCGCTACACCGGAAAGAAGTATAGCGTGCAACTCGAAGGACAGGGTGTTGGTGGGTCTATACTGACAAAGGCAGACAGCCAGTAGGTACAATTCTGCATTGCAGTAAGCTTCACATCGCCGTGCTTCCTCAGGGCACGCTAATGTGCTTTTGGGCTTGACCATACAAAAGAGGCTCGCCTGAAAGAAGTCATGTGGATTTGGGGTGGCCAGGTGGCTCAGTCGGTTGAGCATCCGACTTCGGCTCAGGTCATGAACTAATGGTTCGTGGGTTCAAGCCCCGCACGGGGCTCTGTGCTGACAGCTCAGAGCCTGGTACCTGCTTCAGATTCTCTGTCTCCCTCTGTCTCCGCCTCTCCCCTGAGTACACTCTGTCTCTCTCTCTCTCTCTCTCTCTCTCTCTCAAAAATAAATAAATAATTAAAAAATTTTAAAGGCCAGCAAATTGTTTTATCAACCCTACCAGCCAAGTATCTTAGACCCTGGATTATATAAAACTTTTTACTGGAAAAACTGATTCTTTTGCCAAAAATTTAGCAAAGAGAAAGTCCATCTGGAAAAAAAAGAGAAAGAAAGAAAGAAAGAAAGAAAGAAAGAAAGAAAGAAAGAAAGAAAGAAAGAAATCTTCATTAGATTTCTTCCACAGACTGTTTCCCTTGGCCTTTTCCCATTTTAATGCCCCGCCCCCCAGGTTTTTTTCCATGAGTGTGATTGGAATATTCTTTCCTTTGTGAAACGAGTTAGCATTTTTAGTTTTATGTTGATGTCTGTGGAAGGCGATGGTCAAGTTGAAGATGTTCCTGTGATCCGGATGTGAAAGCATCTGTTTCCTGTGGGTCATTCTTTGTTGGGTCATTCTCTCATTTTTATTTTTATTTTTTATTTTTATTTGTAATGTTTATTTATTTTAGAGATGGAGACAGAGCATGAGCAAGGGAGGGGCAGAGAGAGAGGGAGACACAGAATCCGAAGTAGGCTCCAGGCTCTGAGCTGACAGCTCAGATCCCGACACGGGGCGCAAACTCGTGAATCGGGAGACCGTGCCCTGAGCCGAAGTCGGACACTTAACCGACTGAGCCACCCAGGCGCCCCCATTTTCTCATTTTTATTCAGCCGACTTTCATGGGGCAGCTGCCACTCCCCGGGAGGCAGTGCTACGTTGCTGAGAGTTCACGTTGTAACTGTTTGAAAAATAAGGCATAGAGCATTGGATATTTGGGAATCTGTGACAACGACTTTTCTTTTTTTATATCTGCAGTATTCTCCCTTTAACAAAACCGAATGTCTTTTCCTTAAAAAGTTAAGTAGAAACATCACTGATTATGGTTGGCCCAAAGCAACGGTAAAAGAGGATGTAAAACTTGAAGCCAAGAAACTGGTTCTGGAAACGGTATTTAAGGAGCGTGTGATAAATGTGTATTTTATCTCATTCTAACATGGAAGGATAGCCATGTCTTTCTGAAGGTTCGGATTGAGAGCTGTGCATCTGACAAATCATTTTTCCTGCAGAGTGCTGGCTTTGGAAGCATTCTTTCTAATTTCTGTGTGAAAAGACACACTTCTGTCATTAAGAATGGAACTTCCAGGTATGAGTACCTGAAATATCCATGTATTTTGAGTCATCTCTTTGACTGATGGAGGATCCTGACCACATATCATCCTAAGTACCTCTTCACAGTGTGTCATTTTTCGAGCTCAGTTGAGTTTTGATATGTCTCACTTTATCAGTCATTGAGGTGGAAATTTCATCACTCTTACATGCTTTTTGAGTTTTTCTTAGTGTTTGTTTGTAATAGGTTTTATGGGTGATTAGTTATGTGAATTGCAGCATTCTTGGTGATGGGAACCTCTCTTAATTTCACTCAGGAAACCCGCTTTTCTCATAAACTCTGCCATAAACCACGGGTAGAACTTGTTTTTCGTTCAAACATACCTTGTTGAAATTAGCGTATGTGCTTTTCGTCACTACTTAGTGTGAAAATTAATAGCTGCAATTATTTGCATTAGCTCTAAGGTTGGAGCACTGGCCTTTTCGACCCTGTATTTTCACACATTGGTTACCATGCTGGGACACGCTACTGACTGACTGTTCCGTGGGGCACTATCAGGTGTCAGAATTTTACCAAAGGCCCCTGAACAACATGATGACATAAGAGTACTATTTCTGTTCCTTCTACAGATGATCATCTTTGCCTTAAAAGCTTCCACAGGGGCACCTGAGTGAGCTCAGTCGGTTGAGTGTCTGACTCTTGATTTTGGCTCGGGTCGTGATCCTGGGGTCATGGGATCAAGCCCAATGTTGAGCTCCATGCTGCGTGTGGAGCCTGCTTGAGATTCTCTCTCCCTCTCTCTCTCTCTCTCTCTCTGTCTCTCCCTCTCTCTCTAAAAATTAAAAAATAAACAGCTTTCAAATGAAACATGAAAATTGATACTATGTACCATTTTATTTTACCTAATGTGACCGCACGTACTTGTCCTAGGAGTCAACACAGTGTCATGGTCCAACGGATGGATTTTATGTCATGCAGATCTGGGTTTGAGCCCTAGCTGTGTTGCTTAACAGATGTGTGACTTTGAGTGAGTTTCTTAATTTCTCAGAGTCTAGGTTGCCTTCCTAAGAGGGTTAATAAAAGAATCCACTTCATAGGATTAGATATAGAAGTTAAATGAGAAAATGCATAAAAAAGGGACATTATTGAGTGCTCCATACATTTGAGCTATGTACAGTAAAATTCTCTTAGTCTCGACGTGGTGACTGTGGGCCCCTTAGAGCCGTAGAATCCTCAGATTAACTGTATCTTGTCATTTTAATGGTTTAATTTTTATTTTGAAGCTTCCTACTTTTGTTTTTCTATTGCATGACCATAATGAGAGTATTCTGGGCAACCATTGCTTTCCAGATATAAATTTGATCAAAAGAAGAGTCCTGGAGACGTCGGAATGTTATAGCATGATTTTGTTATAGTAGCTTCCCTTCTGGATGATCACATTCCTATTATTCAAGAGGAAAATTTGAAATAGAGCATGAAGACCCTTTAGGGGATAGTGGGGAGAAAAAGAAACGCAAAAGCAAATGAACTAAATCTAGTAGTGAGTGGCAAGTGAGACGTGCCCTGAAGACAATATTATGTGATCTTCTCTCTTTTAAGATAATTTATTTTTACTACTAAAATTAGCTTTATTGTCTCGTTTGGGGCATAAAAGTTCACGGAAGTCAGGAAAGCTGATTGATGATTGAAGACCTACTGTGTGTAAGACACCAAGGTAGGTGACATCAAACAGGGCTTTTGCAGATATGATTAGGAATTTTGGAGGAGAGAGGCGTGTGGAGTAGTCTCACAGAAAATGATGGCACCTCTGTTACAATCAGTGCTCTTCCCCCTTCTCAAATCTTAGAACCAAAACAGTGTTCAATCCGGAGGAGGAATGGCGTAGCATACAACCGCTTTGCACGGACACAGACGAGAAGTTGTGGGGGTGTAAAAATCGATTATTGTCCTGCCGTAGTTTTCAACCACTGTGTTACTTATGTGCTGCACATGAGTAAGTGGTGCCGCCACATTGAGATTGTTTTGTCAAGGTTGTTTGTGTTTGTGTTTGTGTTTGTGTTGGTTTTTTGTCTGCACCACCAAGACACGGGTTGATTGGGACCAGCATCCAGAAAGCTGAGCTGCCCTGGTGGTGAGCGTGGTACATGAGTATCACGTTGTAGGGCCAGTTCCAGCTCCAGGAATTAGGATATAGTTCCTGAAATATGACCACATTTGACGCTGACAGTAGAGAAGAGGCTACGGTCAGGGCCAGCAACAGCTCTACTCAAAAAGCAACAGATTGTTAACAGATCCTAAGTCCTGAAAGGCCTGCGAGTGAAGAGCGTGATTAACAGAGACTACTTGTATTCCTTCATTGTATTCCCGGAAGGCATTGATTCGCCGTAGAAATAATTGCATTGGAATTGGGAGTGGCTTTTCAATGTTGTTGTGGGTCTCTTACGCCTTTCAAGATGCTAGATGCTAGCAAAATGTGTAGTATTTCGCAGTATGCCAGGAAAGGGGTTGTGGAGAATTTGCTGAACTGGAAAATCAGGTGGATCAAGCCAATAAAATGCTCTTTCAATGCGTCATCCACAGGGATGCGCAAGGGTTTCATAATTCAGAAACTGCATTTTGATAGTACTCCGTTTACTGACATGTTAGCCGTGGTGTATCCTCTCTTACTCCAATTTGTTAGCTTGGTGCTTCAGGTTTGTGTCCCAGTTCTGCTTCTCTGTTACAGTCCTGTGCATCTGCAATGCTGCCCTTTTCTGCCTTCCTGCTTTGGCCTGAGATGGAAGGGTGACTCCCGTCTGAGGATGAAATGTCCAAACCGCGCACGTCCTCTGTGTGTGGCATGGCAGAAATACCCAATGCTGGTTTGAGGAGACGTGTGTACCTTCCAGGGGCCCTACAGCATGCTTCTGTTGTAGGGCTTTGAAGGGAGCGATCGCTCTCCTACTTGTTCGCAGGCATATCAGTCACAGTGGGAGAAAAAGGGATTCTTAGAACTTTGTTATTAGCCCCTCACATTCTGCAGATCTGACCAAAGGGGCTATGATCCACGCCATCTGGGGGAGAGTGACGGCAGAGCCAACAGTGGCGACTTTGCACCCGTCTCTTTCTCTGTCTGTGAAGGATGCTGCACTGCCTGTTCAGACAGATCATGAGAAGAGGCTCAGTCTAGCCAGGTAGTGAGGAATCTGGTTCATCCGATTCCCTTCGGCAGCAGGAAATTACATAGGCCTGTGTTTCGCGTACCCAAGGAGAAGAAAGAGGGTCCCCTGGCCTGCCCCCTGGTATGACAGTAAGCCAGACTTGAATTTGAGCTACATCTTCTGGTCTTTGTGGCTCATACCTTAAGGAACCAGGGTTTCAGAGCCAACATACTCTCAGTGTATATGTGAATGCAATATGTTTTATAAGTATCTTATAATCATGAGTTTGTCTTCTAGCTCCTGACTGTTTGAATCCTTCTGGAATTATCTGGACATATTTGTCATGAACAATTAATGACTCTTTCAGTGGGAAGTTAAAATGATAATAATTTGGACATTTTCTATGTATTTCTACTTACTATTACTGGACCGATATTTTGATACTCAGGCTAGTCTGAACCCCATCTGAGTGAAGTTCCGTGGAACCTGAGAACTCCTGCCAATAACATAATGGTAAATTGCCTCAATTATGTAGCTCTTCATCTGCCTAGTGTTTCATGGTTTTCAAGTTGTACCTATTAGAAAGGTTCTGTGGATAAAGTATGAGAGGAAAAAAGCATTATGTACATTAGTTGAAATTGGCATCGTGTTGCCAAAGTGTAATAAGCCTTAGGGGACCTCAGTGTTGAAACTACTCAATTGAATGCTGCAATTTCCCATAACAATTTAAAAGGCCTGCAGGCATGCTAAAGTCATAGCTGGATCTTTCAGTTAACATGACCCCAAAGTCTCATTTACATCACAGCAATTAAAATATATTCCACATTGCGTGTTTACTACTACATGCTGTAGAAATAATCCAATGAGATGTGGCGATTTTCCACAAATCATCGTGGAAATCTTTATGTCTGCCATTTCTTCTTTCCAAAGTGGTATTAACATTTGCACGCACGCACGCACGCAGAGGATGATGGTGATTGGCAAGGCGGAAGAGGGTGGGGCGAGGGGGAAAAGATGTCTTCTAGACTGATAATAATCGGCAGTCATTACTACGTGGTGACCCACATGAAATTAGGTTAGTAGTCTCAGTCCGGTTCCTAGGTGATAGGTGTCCATTATGCAAAATAACTGTTCTCCTCAGTGATAACCGGCCCCCTACTGGCAGTTAGAAATAGAGGGACCAAAAATTAAATGAGTATTAAAATAATACTACCTCCTAATTGCAGAAGTACAACCCCTCGTCTGGGTCAGAAATGCCGATGCCCAGTTGGGGAGGTAACAGAAAAGGGATAGCAGAATTCACCTGAGGAAGATGTTCCCGTAAACGAGTGTTCTTTCCTCAGTGTTCTATCCAAGTCCGTTTTAAAACCATCCTGGTGTGAGGGATGATAACCGTGATTATTAACTGATACCGTAACTACTTTGCAGTGACACAAATGGCAAGTTGAATTATTTTAAGGCAAAGCCACAGTAGCCAAAATTGGATCCTGTTTTTCTCGACGGTGACTGCCGCGTTTTAGTAATGCCTTTCTTTCAAGAAACGCAGACCAAATTGACTTACTCCCAAGTGGTGTTGCGGTTTAATGTTGATGGAGTAGCCACAATTTACTAGTTTACCTGGAAAGTGTGGTTTTTAACAATTGTCTAGAACACATCATCAAGGTATGAAATACAGTGGCAAAAGTCCAGCTTCTCTGCTTGGCAGGTAGTCAACGGGAAACCAAGGAAACTGAATTTCTCTCTGTGCCTGTTGGCATAGTCTCGTAGGCAATGCCTTTTTGTGGTCAGGGAGAGCGTTGAAAGAATCCGACTTCAGCAGACATCTGAGAAGGCAACAATTTTATCTGCTGCCTAGGTCCGTTTTAATCTGTGCCTTGGCTTATAACTACCACTAGTAACTACCACTAGTAAGTAACAGCATGGAAAAAAAAATGTTTTTGATTGAGCCACTTTCTCCAGAGCTGTCGTGCTAAGTAGCGCAAGGAGCCTCCTTTCAGCAGACAGAGCCACCCTCATTGTGGACAATGCCCACCTTTGGGCGGGGCGACAGCAGAGTGTGGTCGGATTGCAGACCCCCACTCACCCCTCAGCAGGTGTCCCTGACATGGGAGGCCTGGATCAGGCCCTAGGTACCTGACTCATACGACTTTTTATACACACTATAAATTATGCATGTATTTGTCTTTGTGACGTGGAACGTTCAGGAAATCAGAACAGCTGACTAATTGGATGCACTTCTTCTATTTTCCTTAGACTGTTTGGCAACATTTATACCAAGTCAAAATATTTTGAGTGTATTATACATATGCACTTTAAGGTGTTTAAGTAAACTTGAGATGTCAAAACATTACATTTCTGTGTGAGCCTATATACCAAGTCAAGCATATTTATGCACCCTGATAGTGTTGCATTAAAAATTATTTATTTTTTTTTAATTTTTTTTTCAACGTTTATTTATTTTTGGGACAGAGAGAGACAGAGCATGAACGGGGGAGGGGCAGAGAGAGAGGGAGACACAGAATCGGAAACAGGCTCCAGGCTCTGAGCCGTCAGCCCAGAGCCCGACGCGGGGCTCGAACTCACGGACCGCGAGATCGTGACCTGGTTGAAGTCGGACGCTTAACCGACTGCGCCCCCCAGGCGCCCCTAAAAATTATTTAGAAAGAGACAATAGACACCGAAGAAGAAAAATATTAAAGAATTGAATCTTCTAGCATGGGTGCACGGCCCACCCGCCAGACGGGCTATAAAAATGTTGTGGTTTTTTTTCCCCCCACACCCATAGAGGCTGAGGCCAGACCTGACCCAGCCTCTGCAGTATCCATAGCAAGCTAAGAGGGTTGACCTGGTTCTCTGGGCACTCTGGACCCTAAGACAGAACCCAGAGGTGCTTTGAAACCCTGGAGCAACTCTGGAATCTCCGTCCATGTCTCCCTCCTCCCTCCACAGGGACAAGGCAAGTTGAGTGAGCCCCTCACCTCCGGCACTGAACCAGAAGTTCCTGCTCCCCAGGGGTCTGTGAAGAAGGTGCCATTTGGCTGGTTTGGTGCTTTTCAGATTGAGATGAAAGCTATCTGCTGGGCAGGAGACAGAGGATATGTTTATTACAGTAATTTTGCCTGTGGGTTACAGAGGCATGAATAACTGTAGTTATCCTTTATTCTCCGAGTACTTGTGGGTACTTATCAGGTCTCCACCTAGTTGTTACTAAAATAAACCTCACATAGTTCTTTTCAATCTGGAGACTCTTAATCAGCTTCATTGCCCCTCTTGAAAGTTTTTCCAGTGTTGGCCCCCTGCTTCCTGCTACCGAGACGTAAATATTTGGATAATGTTATAGATGAAGTCATTTGAAAATTATCAGTGTGGGAACTATTTTTTCTTTCTCATTTGATGGCCTAGTGTTTTTGAAGAAGCTCACAAAAATTCAAAACCCAAATCCCATTCAAACATTTGGCAAAATACCATTTTCACCCCAGCTACAGTATCACCCCTTGCTCTCAACTTTATAGAACTGAGCTTTTATGCATTTTCTCCACCCCAGCTTCCTCAGAAAAGCCTAATGATCCTGGATGCTATTCTTGGACACTGGACATGTTTTTGAATTTAATTATGATAACTGGCCCTTATCAAGCAGACATTATATTATATGCCAATCACGGTGCTAAACGCTTTTAAGACTTTATCTCATGTAATCCTCATAATACTTCTGTAAGAAAGACAGTGTCATATGCATTGTAGAGAATAAAATACAGGAAACCGAATCTCAGCGACGTTGAGTAACCTGCCCAAGGTCATAGGACACATACACTGTGAAGTGTGGAGCTAGACTGTAACATAGATCTGTCAGATCCAAAACCTGTCCTGTATTTCCGCCTAGTTGTGGCTGTATAGATTTCTTCTTAGTTGGAACACCCAGTGTGAGAATTTGTTGGTCCAGAATCATATTCCTCTCTCTCGCTGAGGTCCGTTGTCTTCTGTGCAGACTTATGTTGGCAGGCGGGCTTTCTCCCATGGTGACAGAAATGTAGACGAGAGCCACGTACACATCCCCACAGAAGTAACTCCACATTTGCCGGTCTGAGTAGGTGCATTCCGGAGAGTTTTATTACATGTCCTGGAGCTAACCTTATTGGCCTGCGTCAGGCCACATGTTCATTCCTGAGCCAGTCACTGAGATGCCTGGAAGGCAGTTCCCCTAACCCCAGGACTGGGGTCTGCTCCATCTCAACCTCTGGAAACCATCACCGGAGGCAAGCGCTTATTCCGAGAAATACGAGGCATACAAAAAAATTCATGTGACCACACTGGCTGTAATTTAGGAGAGCCTCGTCCTCTGGTAACTAAACCACATGGGCTGGGAGACCAGCCAAGGTGACTGTGTCCTCCTATGAAAACATAGCCTCACAGTAAGGTATCATCTGTTTCTTCCTTAACCGCCTTTCCTTGAACACAAGCTAGAAAATGTTTCCAGTGTATTTTATCCTTTTAAGTTGGTCTTGAATGTTTCACCTCTCTCTGCTCAGGTGAATTTCACGTGGCTTTTCCTTTTGTTGCCCCAGTCCTGTGATCTCTGCAAATTTAATTATCATGGTCTTTTCTTTTTTTTAAAAAAAAAATTTTTTTTTCAACGTTTATTTATTTTTGGGACAGAGAGAGACAGAGCATGAACGGGCGAGGGGCAGAGAGAGAGGGAGACACAGAATCGGAAACAGGCTCCAGGCTCTGAGCCATCAGCCCAGAGCCCGACGCGGAGCTCGAACTCACGGACTGTGAGATCGTGACCTGGTTGAAGTCGGACGCTTAACCGACTGCGCCACCCAGGTGCCCCTATCATGGTCTTTTCAACATGGCAGCCTTCATTGACTTTCTTAATCCCGGATCTGTTGACATCCTGACATCGGTTGTCAAACTCTTTGCTATCATTTCTCTCTCTCTCTCTCTCTCTCTCTCTCCCTCCCTCCCTCCCCCTCTTTTGTTTTCAACCTATTGAAAAATTTGTTTTTGTGATAGCTTAAAGCCCCTTTTTGTTCTAAGGTTTGTAAGTATAGTCTAGTACTTAAGAGTCTGGATTTGGAATTACACCGAAAGATGTTCAGATTCCACTCAGCCACTTCCAGACTCTGTGACCTTGGACAAGTCTGTTAACCTCTCTGGGCCTTAGTTCTCTCATGTGAAAATGGGGTTTATAATTCTTACCTAGCAGGGTTGCTGTGCAGATTGAGTGAGGTCATATATGTAAAGCACCTGGCATATTTTAAGCACTCAATAATCAAGATTGAAATTAATAATTAATCAAGGAGCTTTTATGTCCACTCTTCAAGAGAAGAAAATGCTCTGCACTTAGGGAAATAGTATTAGCTCTTCATTTAAGAAGCTTGTCCAGTTTTACATGGCAGTCCCAACTGTCACCCAGTCAGTAACCCCCATTTTTGAGTCCCGCTGATGATACGGCAAGCGTATCGTTGTTGTGAAGCCATCTAAAGTCTTGCTCATGTTTTTCTCAGTGTGACGAAGAGCTTGGATTTGGAGTTGATGTTGCACAGGTCTTACAGTCTGGCATCCTTTCAAAGGAGTAAATGGAAGAGCCGGCTATGAAAATCTGAGTCCCACCCTCACCACTCACTGGTTGTCTGACGTGGAATTTTTTATTAATTTCTCATATTCCCTCATCAGTAAAACTGGTAAATCACACACCCTTGACAGGCTGTGATTAGAAGCAGAAATACAGTGCGTAAAATACCTAGCCTAGAAAAGTGTTCAGTAAATGGAGGTTGTTGCTGTCATCGTGTATTTGGCCGTGACCGGCATGTCCGCCGAGGTGAGCGTGTTCATTTGAAGATGGAACGACAGTCTAGTCTGTGACCCGGTTCAATCAGAACAATACATGGGGTGATAGCAAAGTTACCTCTTTTTTTTTTAACCTAGTGTATATTAGAGGCCATTTGAATAACACAGTATCGTCTACATGACACCTAACTGTTTCCTTGATTTTTCCTTTGAACAAGATAAGATCGCAGGCAAAGTTTCAAAGGCCTGGCTCATGCAGAAGCACAGAGGAATACAGTGGTGGCCTCTCTATTCAGGGTTCTGGTTAAAACATCGTAAAAATACTTAAATAGACATGATGGATATCCAGGCAGACAGGCAAATTGAGAGATGTTATTTACACTTCACCCTAAAAGTCTGCGAGGTGAGAAAGCTGCATTCAGTGCAGCCGTATTTGGACCCTAGTGCCTTTTCCCATCTGTTCAAAATATGGAGATTAGGGCCTTTTCGCCGCCATTACTGGTGCAGGTGTTATCATAAACTACGTGACGGTATTAATACATATTACTGGTATATTACAATTGTCCATAATTGTTCTCAGGAAAAACAGAATCAATTTTAATGTCAAACCATACAAGTGAATTGCTTTAGCTGTTTTTAAATCATAGAATGATATTCTTACTTTACCTTATGGGGTAAATTAGCCCTCATTATCCATATTTTTTTCCTTTTTTGATCATTTCCAGTTTCTGTTTCCTTCTCTATATAAATAATTTTAAAAGAATTTTTAATGATTTGATGAGGTTTAAGCCACTTTTCTTATAGCCTAAGGCAGTGTTCTATATATTTTCCAATTAGAAATTTCCCAGTATTCACACTTATTCAGTAGCTATTTTAGTATATTACTCCTATTTGCTTCATTATCTAAGTTCGCATATTTGCTATCTATGATAAAGCATGGAGAATAATTTTGACTTTTAAAACAGCAGCCTTCCAGGACACGTGGGTGACTCAGTTGGTTAAGCATCCAGCTTTGGCTCAGGTCATGATAACACGGTAGGTGAGTTTGAGTCCCGCATCGGGCTCTGTGATGACAGTTCAGAGCCTGGAGCCTGCTTCAGATACTGTGTCTCCCTCTCTCTCTCTCTCTGCCTCTCCTCCTCTCTCTCTCTCTCTCTCTCTCTCTCTCTCTCAAAAATAAAATACACATTAAAAGAAAAGATTTAGGGGCATCTGGGTGGCTCAGTTGGTTAAGCATCCAACTTCAACTCAGGTCATGATCTCACGGTTCGTGAGTTCGAGCCCTCCATCAGGCTCTGTGCTGACAGCTCCGAGGCTTGAGCCTACTTCAGATTCTGTGTTTCCCTCTCTCTCTTCCCTTCCCCTGCTCGTGCTCTCTTTCTCTCTCTCTAAAATGAACAAAAATTTTTTAAAAATTTTAAAAAATTTAAAACAACCTTCCTATTTATTATTGTTAAAATAGACATAACTGTATCTCCAGTCAAATGAATATGTTCACAACGTTAAGTAGAAATGGGTTGTGAGATCATCCATATTAAAATACATGTGATACATACATATATTCATACACGTACATGTACACACACACACACGGAAAAAAAATCCAAAAATGTGAACTCACAAAAGATCAAGAGAGTAGTAATTTTAATGTTTTCCTTCTGGAGGGGGGTGGGCACTCATCTATACTTTCTAGTTTCCACAAAGAACAAATATTACTGCTTCACACATGGTTTAAATTAAAGAAAAGCATGAATTGGTATTGCTCATTAATTAGTGTTTAGGGATGGCCCTCCCCATGTGTCTCAGAGGTGTCCCTCTCCACCATCTGCTCAAGCCAGCAACCTGCCAGTCATTCTCAGCTCCGCCCTTTTCCTCACTCTTGTTTCAGCCCATCCCAAGTCTTGCTGATGCCACGTCGATCTCTCATATCCATCCACCTCTAAATCTTCACTGCCTTTGCAGTTTCCATAGTCCACACTAGCATTCTCTGGCCTGGACTTCCGTAACAATCTACCAACAGGTTTTCCTGCTTCCACTCCAGATCTCCCTCTTCCCTGTTCTCATACTTCAGGTGGAGGGATCACATCAAACTGTAAATCTGATTGGTCACATCAGTGCCCCATTTCACTCTCCAGTGGTCACCATGTTTGGCGCACTCTGGGTGAGACCCATTAGCTTATGTAATGAAGCTCTGCACCTGGCCAGCAAGTTTCCTCTGGACTCATGCCTCCTTACTCACTTTGCCCCAACCCGTGGACACTTGTCCATCCAGGTGTTCTCTGCCTGCAGGCATTTGTTTGAACAGGTTATTCTCTCAGCCCGCCTGGTGTGTCCGCAAGTCCTTTCCTGTGACACACATGCTTGTGGCCAGGCTAAACCCTATTCATCCTGTGGATCTCAACCTAAATGTCATTTAAGAGAGCTCTTCTTTGGGCTCTCCATTTCCATTAGACCCCACTTTCTGTTCTCTGTCTTTACAACTTGTAATTTTTTGCAGTTTTTGTTACACTTTTAATCGTATATTTATTTTTGTGATTATTTAACCATCCTCTCCCTTTTCAGATTGAAAGAGGGTAAAGACTGTGTCTTGTTCATCTCTACGTTTTCGGTGCCTCTCACCATGCCTGCCATGTATGATGAGTGAATCAAAAAATTACAAAACACTATTCCTTGTGCACCATTTTATGCTAATGCATGAAAATCACCCCATTCTTTTGAATTGCTGGTGACTGTTCCTCCAACTGATCTTGCCTTGCTTTTTCATACAAGCTAACAATCTTTGTCTTCTAACTGGTGTGTGTAGATCATTTATTTTTATATTTAATGTGATTGCTGATATGCCTAGGTTTCTCTTTTTCCACTTACTGTTAACCTGTTTGTGTCTTTATGTTTAAGTGTGTTACTTGGTAGCAGCATATACTTTTTTTTTTTAAACCAATCTGAAAATCTCTGCCTTGTGTGGGATATCTAGACCATTTACATTTAATGTGATTATTGGCCTAATTAGACTTAAGTCTACCAACTTGCTGTTTGTATTTGTTCTGCCCCATATAATCTTTGATCCTCTTCTCCTACTTTCATTGGACTAGTCAAATAGTTTTGATGCTTCCAGTTTTTACGATTCTGTTATTTCTTTTATTGGGATACTCTGGTTTCTCTTCAGATCATATAAATCTTTCGCCTTTTACTATTATTTCTTTTGTTGGACTATTAGATACAATTCTCAGTTTTGTTATTATAGTGGTTGCTTTAGGGTTGAAAGTGTACATCTTACACTGTGTCTCCTGAGGTGATGCCGCTTCACATATAGTATGAAAACCTTACAATAGTATACTATCTCCTCTCTGTTCCTTTATGCTGCTGTTGCAATATACTTTATTTACACATGTTATAAAATTCACAATATACTGTTACGGTTTTTATGCAACCAGCCATCTTTTAAAGAGATTTAAATAATAAGAAAACTATCATACATTTATCCATATAGCTGCCACTTCCAAGTGCTAGTGATTCCTTTGTGGAGATCCATATTTCCATTTGATGTTCTTTTCCTTCTACTTAGGTTCCTTTGCATTTCCTATAATGAGAGCCTCTAGGTGGTCAACTTTTACACATCAGAAGATGTAGTTATTTTGCCTTAATTTGTGAGAGATATTTTCATTGGTTATGGAATTCTAGAATGACAGTTTTTTTTTTCCTCTCGGCGTTTTAAAGAGCTTACTCTACTGTCTTCTTGCTTACATTACTTCCAACATGGAACTCTATATGGAATGTGCCTTTTTCCTGGATCTGCTTTTAAGACTTGCTCTTAAGTTAATTTTTTTTAAGTTTATGTATTTATTCTGAGAGTGAGAAAGAGATCACTAGCAGGAGAAGGGCAGAGACAGAATCCCAAACAGGCTCCACACTGGCAGTGCAGAGCCCAAAGCAGGATGTGAACCCGTGAACCGTGAGATCATAATCTGAGCTGAACCAAGAGTCAGACGCTTCCCAAACTGAGCCACTCAGGCACCCCAGGACTTTCTCTTATCACCGTTTTCTTTTTAAAAATAATTTAAATTACAACCAAACGCCTGGGCATAATTTATTTATATTTCTTGTGCTTGGTGTTTGCTGAGCTTCTGGGAATCTGTGGATTTATAGCGTTTATCAAATTTGAGGATTTTCCAGTTATTATTTCTTCACATTTTTTTTTCTGTTGACTTCTCCCTTTCTTCCCCTTTAGGGACTCCAATCAAATCTATATTGGCCACTTGAAATAATCCTACATCTCACTAATGACATATTTATTTATTTATTCTCTTTCTCTGTGCTTCATTTTGTATATCTTCTATCACTGTATCTTTAAGTCTTTTTACCTTCTCTTTGGCAGTGTCGAAAAACTGCATATCCAGTGTATTTTCCATCTCAGACATGGTGGTTTCCTCTCTAGAAGTTTGATTTGGGTCTCCTTTTTATATCCTCCCTGTCTCCTGTTAATATTTTGAACATGTTGAACTCAGTTATAATAGCTGTTTTTGTGTCCTTTTCTATTAGTTCCAACACCTGTGTCAGCTCTGAGTCAGTTCCAATTGATCGATTTTTTCCCCCTCATCATTTTCCTGCTTCATGGCATGCCAGAGATCTTTGATCGTAGGCCAGACATTGTGAATTTCACCTTGTTGAGTGTTAGACATTTTTGCACTCCTATAACGTTCTTCAGCTTTGTTGTGGAATAGTTAAGCTACTTGCAAACAGTTTGATCTCCCTGGCCTTGCTTTGAAGACTTTTCAGAGGAGACCAGTACCATGTTTAGTTTAGTGCTAAATTATTCCCCACAACTGAGGTGAGACCTTCCTAACTAAATTGCCTAGTAAATTACGAGGTTTTTCCCATCTGACTAGTGGGAATATACGCTACTCTTGTCCTTGTGTGAGCTCTGGGTACCGTTTCCTGTAATTTGGTGATCCTTTAGAAGGGCAGTTTTGCACCCACAAGACATTTGGTAACGTCTGAAGGTATCTTTTATTGTCACGAATGTGCATGCGACTGGTATCTAGTGGATAGAGGCTGAGTGCGGCTAAATATCCTACTGTTGGATTTTCCCCACAAGAAGGAACTTTTCCATGTAAAATGTTAATAATGTTGAGGTTGAGAAGCTCTGTTACAGTCCTTCCAAACTGCTCTTTCTCTGGCCTGCAGTAGTCTCATCTACACGTGCTGACCAGCACTCTGCTGAACTCTCAAGAAGCACCCTTTGCCACCCTCCAGAGTTCTTTCTCCATGCAGCTCTCTCATCTACCGGATTCTCAGCTCTGCCTGTTCAGGTTAGGAAGTCTGCGGTGTTCTTCCTGGCTTCTTCCTCCTGTCCTGTAGCCTAGAAACTATTGAGGTAGTGAGCAGGGTAATCAAGGACTCGGCGTGTTTGTTTCCCATTTCTCAAGGTTCTCTCTGTGTCAGTGTCTTGAAAACTCTGTTTCATGTATTTTGTCAGTTTTACTGTGGTTGTTATTTTAGGCAAGAGGGTAAATCCAGGTCCTGTTCCTCTATCTTGGCCAGAAGCAGAAGCTGACTTCTTATTTATTATAGTTATCAAATGTCATGTTTAAATTTTTTTTTTCAACGTTTTTATTTATTTGTGGGACAGAGAGAGACAGAGCATGAACGGGGGAGGGGCAGAGAGAGAGGAAGACACAGAATCAGAAACAGGCTCCAGGCTCTGAGCCATCAGCCCAGAGCCCGACGCGGGGCTCGAACGCACGGACCGCAAGATCGTGACCTGGATGAAGTCGGACGCTTAACCGACTGTGCCACCCAGGCGCCCCCAAATGTCATGTTTAAAGAAAGAAACTTGCCTCGGCTTAACCTGCTCAACCACTCCTTATCCACTATACTTTTTCTGTATCTCTATCTTCTCTACAAACATCACTGTTGTCTTTCCCTGTATTTCTTCCCACAGCTTTGTTGGTGCTTTAACTTCGCGCCTCACACATGACATCTACAGTCACTTACATTCTTCTGTTTAAAACTGCAAGCTCAAATTTTAGTTATGCTTGAATTTGGCATCGCAAAAAAAAAATCATTTCATATGATTTTATTTTTGCACTTAATTATTTTAATTCTTTGACTTGTAAATTTGCCTCCAGAAACAAGATGTCCTCTAAAATGAACAATAGCGATTGATTTCCTCTTGTGTTCAATTGGCATTAATCTAGCTCTTCAATAAAGGAAACACTTAGAAATTCTTACAGGGTGCAAAGTTGTATTTACTGTTAATTATCATAATTGGTAATAAATCATAAATTCTACCTTATTAGGGAAAACGTGAATTGCGAATAATAAAAGGTAGAATTTTCCTAGTGTTATGTACAAATAGCTTAATTTAGATCTTTAATCAAAAATATGTTTGAGTAAATTAGTGTTTTTCTTGTGGGTGAGCTTTTTCAAACTATTATAAAGACAGTTTGAGGAAGACATTCTGTGCAGAAGATATTCAAAGCGATGTTCAGGAATTTGTAATTCTTACAGAAAATAAGGAACAGTGGGAGCATGGGTGGAGTTTGACCAACAGGCTACCTAATCCTTTGTGTTTGAATATCTGTTTTTATTACAATTGCTGGATAGACACATAAGCTCCTAGAATTTTAGAAGTACAGATGATTTTAGGGATGTTTGTTACAAGCCTGATAAATTGTAAGCGTTGACTGAAAGGTTTTAAAGATATACGGAGTCCAATTAAAATCAGATTGCTTCCTAAAGGTACAATTAAAAAATGTTCCTTTGGAATTAGGAACATGTTATGAAACAGTGTAAGAATGTTGTTAAGTTCTCTGGCCAAGTTTCAAGCAGGTTTGACTACTATCTGAAATAGACAATATGATCACCCCAGATCTGGTGTCCTGCCGGTTCATTTAGTCGATCAAATATTTGCAGGACAAAATTGAGAAAACAATTAATTGAGAAAAATTAATAACCAAATAATAGAAATTCCTTTAAGACCAGCTGTGTTTTCCAGAGAGGTGCTATGGTTAGTAACGGAGTTGTTTTTCAAGGAAATGAACCCAATCAATTTGATGATGTTGTATACTTGCTGTAGCAAATTCAGTCAGAACTTTTTGGACAACTTTATTTCTAATCGTTTTCCTTATTGTTCAAAGGCCTTGCCCACTGTTACAGCCATGATCCTGGTCATCAAATGCTTTATGCTGAATATGCACATAGTGACCCTCTTCCTGTGTAGGACTATGCAATCACCATCAAAGTGCTTCAACAATTTAGCACTGCTTAAACAGCTGCATTTTTTAACCTTCAAATCTGGAGCTGAGTGCAGAAGATAATGCACAACACTGCCTTTTGAAGTCATAGTGAACTCATTGACTTCCATCAGAAGCGTATCAGTGGTTGCAAACATTACAGTGTAGATTGCATCCTTGAAGAGTTTGAACTATGCACAAAAATGGAAAGACAAATGCAAAAGCCTTTTTATTGTTTGGAATCTCTAGGATCAAACGTCTTTGTCTTTGATAGTATATTTGAATACGGTATCTTCATTTATCATGGCACTTCAGAATTGCTTCACAAATAAAGAAAAGTCAGATATTTGGTGCTAGAGATGTTCTATAAAGCTCAAGAATACCTAAAATTATCTTTTTATTAGGCGTCTATTAACATGTAATTGATTTATAAATATTGGTAACCTTACCATGTGGACGCATCTTTACTATTGATGGTATATGTTTGTATTACAACGTTAAAGAACTTATTGATCATCTTATTTGCAAGATTGCGAACTTGTATCATGGGCTATATAATAAAGAGAAGACATTTCACATTCAAAGCTCCAAAGGGACAATGAAGGACAGAATGGAAATATGAATGATGTAAGTCAGACCTTGATCATTTTGCATATAAAGGGCCGGAGAGTAAATACTTTAAACTTTGCAGGCCATCAGGTCTCTGCATTAGTAACAAACTACACACACTCAGTGGCTTAGAACAAGAAGTTCTGGAGACAACAAGTCTGAAAACTAAGGTACTGGCTGTGCCATGCTTTCTCTGAAGTTCTCGGGAAGAATCTGTTCCATGTGTCTCCCCCAGCTTCTGCCATTTGCTGGCAACCCTTAGCTTGTAGCTACGTCACTCAGCCTCTGCCTTTGTCCTCACGTGGCCCTCTCTCCCGTGTGTCTCCATGTCTCTGGATCCAAATCTCCCTGTCCCGTCTCTTATGAAGTCACCAATCACTAGATTTAGGACCCATCCTAATCCAACATAACCTCATCTTAACTTGATTGCAACTCCAGATACCATACTTCCAGATAAGGTCACAGTCCCAGGTACTAGGTGTTAAGACCTCAATATATCTTTTTGGGAGACACAATTCACTTCACTAAAGTCTCTGTTGCAACCATTCAACTCTGTCTTTGTAGCAAGAACGCAGCCAAGGACAAGACATAAACAAATACATGTGCTGCGTTCCCATAAAATTTTATTTACAAAAACGGATAATAGGTCAGATTTGGCTGGTGTACTAGAGCTTACCAATGCCTAGTCTAACTAACTGAAGCAAAATTGCAGCGGGGTGGGGTGGGGGGGCAGGAATTTCCCCTTGCTTTAATCAGTTCCTTTTTAAAGTGTAGAAATGCAAACATGTGTGTATATGGCAACACTTATTTCAATTAATTTATTTTTATTTTTTAGTTTGGAGAGAGAGTGTGAGTGGGGGAGGGGAGCAGAGGGAGACAGAGAGAATCTTAAGCAGGCTTCATGCTCAGTATGGAGCCCAACACAGGGCTCGATCCCATGACCCTGGGATCATGATCTGAGCCTAAATCAAGAGTCGGACACTCAACTGACTGAGCCATCCAGGCTCAGTGCCTTAGCAGCACTTATCTTAAAATCGATGTCAACTCATGGCAAGAACTGAAACTTTCATAATAATTTCAAATCCCAATGTTCTGTTACTAAAAATGCTTGAATTACGATATTTATTTGGTCAATTAGAAGTCTTTTGGTGGTCATTTAGTTATGAGAGTTGATATGGCTTTTCCTCCAAAGAGATCTAGACCACTTTAGAAACAAGATTTTCCTCAAACTCAGACTTATATATTTGTTCTATTGGAAAGAACGTACCTGCTTCCCCTCAGTAGAAGTATGTTCCATGAGGGCAATGACATCATTTTATTTAATGGCGTGTCCTCAGCACATAAAAGAGAGCCTAAATACATAATAATAATTCAATAAATATTTACCTAAAGTAAATATTTGTTTTCCCTGGACTAAAGAGAGTGAATTGGTATGTTGTTTTAACCATGTTATACAAAAATATGCCCTGTTATCACATCTTGAAATTATTTATTGTCTTAAACTCATAGAAGAGCTACAATAAGAGAAATCCAATTTCTATTAAGAGCTATTGGAAGAATTTGTGAAGAGAATAATGGGGTAATGAATCAGAAGGGATCAGTGAAAAACATTAGTTTTCTTTATTTAATCAGATTCATGGAAAATCAGAAAAAAGGTAGAGAAGTCAAGATATATTTCAACAGCCGTGGGAAATATTAGCGACTTCTTTTAACAGCCCCACTTGATTCAATAGCAGGGAAATGTGGAAACCCATGTGAAGTAACTAACACTTCACAGGCAGTGTACACGGGAGAAGATACAATTTGGTCAAAGAGGTAGCAGGGGGGGCACCTGGGTGGCTCAGTCGGTTAAGTATCTGGCCGTTGATCTCTGTTCAGGTCGTGATCTCAGGGTTTGAGCACGCATCAGGCTCTGAGCTGAGAGCGCAGAACCTGCTTGGGATTCTGTCTCACTCCCTTTCTCTCTGCCCCTCCCCTGCTCTCTCTCTGTCTCTCTTGCTCTCTCCCAAAATAAAAAAACGTTAAAAAAAAAAAACAAAAAAACAGGGCGCCTGGGTGGCTCAGTCGGTTAAGTGTCCAACTTTGGCTCGGGTCATGATCTCGCGGTTTGTGAGTTTGAGCCCCGCGTCGGGCTCTGTGCTGACAGCTCAGAGCCTGGAGCCTGCTATGGATTCTGTGTCTCCCTCTCTCTCTGCCCCTCCCCCACTTGTGCTCTGTCTCTCTCGGTTTCTTTTTTTTTTTTAATTTTTTTTCAACGTTTATTTATTTTTGGGACAGAGAGAGACAGAGCATGAACGGGGGAGGGGCAGAGAGAGAGGGAGACACAGAATCGGAAACAGGCTCCAGGCTCTGAGCCATCAGCCCAGAGCCCGACGCGGGGCTCGAACTCACGGACCGCGAGATCGTGACCTGGCTGAAGTCGGACGCTTAACTGACTGCGCCACCCAGGCGCCCCTCTCTCTGTTTCTTAAAAATAAATAAATGTAAAAAAACTTTTTTTTAATAAAACAAACAAACAAACAAAAAAGAGGTAGCAGGAGGAACCCCCCAGAGTTTCCAAGCATAGGCTCTGGAACTCTGTGACCAGGCCAGCTCAGAATTTCACTACTATTCTTACTGCTGGATGGAAGGCAGAAATCAGAAAGTGAAAGGTAGAGGAGTCCTAATGTTGCTCAGACAGGAGAGACTTGTTGATAGCCTAGAGGTAAGCGGAGCCAACGTGGGAGAATCGGGAGCCAGCCCCGAGACACCATGTTGAAAGCACATTAAAGAGAGATGTGATGCGGATAACGATAGCCAAGGACCAAGAGAGAGGGAAGGATTCCTTGGGAGAGGGATTCTCCATGAGAAAAAAAAAAAAAAGATGTAAATAGGAATCACGGTCCTAGGGATGTGGTACCGAAGAGAAGATCTGGGGCCACCAGAAATCCTTTGTTTCAAGCTGATTCTGGAATCACTCCAATAAAAAGTGAGTTGAGGAAAGTTGGAGGGGAGTGGGAGCCACCACTGGAGGCCTTTGGGGACCTTCAGATGTAAGACAAAGACCAAGTGAGAAAGAGTAAAGACAAGGGAGGACCCCTTAAAATGCAGATTAGGGGCACCTGGCCGGCTCAGTCTGTGGAGGATGCCACTCCTGATCTTGGGGTCGTGAGTTTGAGCCCCACGTTGGGTGTAGAGAACGCTTACATAAAAAAATACACTTTAAAATAAGTAAAAAAAAATAAAATGCACATTAGACCTGGGAAGCCATCCCTCCTCAGGCCCAGTCACTTTTACCCCTGTCAGTTCAGCCAAATCAGGACAGAGACAGTAGCTCAGCAAAGAAACGCACATGACCTTGTTCCTTGTGATTTAACTCTTGCTACTGGCCCTTGCAAAAACCTACCACCTCAAGTTAGCACTTGAACTGCCTTTAAATCAGGATAGCATGGATTCAACCCACGTTCTAGAGAGGAAAATACATTTTTAGGAGAAGAGTAAGGGACAAGGATCAGTTTTTTCCATAGTTGAAGCCGTTTAGGTCCTTGAAATGTGAAAATTGTGTCCGCCGAAGAAAACGTCTTTGCAGAAATTTAAAAAATGCTCAATGTATTTGACAAAATTTCACGTCCAAAAAGCTCCCAATTTGCTTCTGCTCTTAAAAAAAAAATCAAAGAAGTAAAAATAGTATACATTTTTGTTAGAAGAAAGAGAATTTATTTGTGAATGGCAAAAATGCTGTGAGAGAAAATTGTCCCATTGTGGAAAATTTAACAGGCATATTGGGGCCAACCTTTAGCTCGCTTCTGTAGTGAAATTTGATCTTGAGCTTAATTTTTTTTATTATTAAAGTGAAAAATCAGTTATAGTAGCTTGAACAAGCCTCCATAACACTCAGTAATAGAAAGTATGCCTCACTTCCTGGTACTACGGGACATTTTACAGTGATTTCACAAATTTTCACCGTTGTTGTTGTTGAAAGCAAGTTTTCTAGATAGGCCACAGTATTTCTTTTCACCATTCTCCACATTGAGAAGGATGTAGGGTGGTCAGATTTTAATAGCTTTTTTTAATGTTTATTAATTTTTGAGAGAGAGAGAGAGAGACAGAGTGCAGAGTGTGAGCGGGGGAGGGGCAGAGAGAGAGGGAGACACAGAATCCAAAGCAGGCTCCAGGCTCTGCGCTGTCAGCACGGAGCCCGATGCAGGTCTCGAACCCATGAACCGTGAGATCCTGACCTGAACCTCAGTTGGACGCTTGATGGACTGAGACACCCAGGTGCCCCATAGGGTGGTCAGTTTTTAGATGAATGTTACGGCTGACGTTATGCAAACCTTTTATCTTTGCAGAGAGGCCAATGCAAGTTGACCCGTGAGTGTAATCTGTGCCGACCAGGACTGATGTGCACCCAGAAGGAATGAAGTATGGATGTGAAAGAACGTAGGCCTTACTGCTCGCTGACCAAGAGCAGACGAGAAAAAGAACGGCGTTATACAAATTCCTCAGCAGACAATGAGGAGTGTAGGGTCCCCACGCAGAAGTCGTACAGTTCCAGTGAAACCTTGAAAGCTTTTGATCATGATTCTTCACGGCTGCTTTACGGAAACAGAGTAAAGGATTTGGTTCACAGAGAAGCAGACGAGTACAGCAGACAAGGTAGGTCACTGGTCTCACAAAACAAGGCACACTCAGAAGGCGCCCCCTTGGAGGTGCCATGTTTTTCTCCTCTATAGGTGACATGATTATTTTCCAACTTGGATGTCTAGCCTCTGATGCAGATTTTTGAGAAACTAGGTGGTCACGTAGTATTCCAGTTTAAAGGTAGAAAGCCACCTACAGACACATTGACCGCAGATAAGGGTACCGATTCATGTAGAGAATCACTGTGCACATATAAAAAATTTTTTAATGTTTATTTATTTATTTATTTATTGAGAGACAGACAGAGCGTAGGTGAGGGAGGGGCAGAGAGGGAGACACGGAATCCGAAGCAGGCTCCAGGCTCTGAAATGCCATGTCAGCACAGAGCCCGACACGGGGCTCGAACTCACGCACCGTGAGCTCATGACCTGAGCTGAAGTCGGACGCTGAACCGACTGAGCCCCCCAGGCGAGAATCACTGTGCACATTTTATATGTGAGGGGTGTGATTCTGCACACAGCCAGCGTTTGTGCATAAACTTGAGATCCAGGTCTCGTGGGCTCCCTCGCCCGTTCAGGAAGGTGCTCACGGACGTTTCTGCCGTTAGAACTGACGTAAGGGAACGGGAAAGGTTGACAAGCAAAGGCCTTTCACTCATTGAAAAGTGACAGTCCTAATTCTGAATTATCTCATGAGCCATGTAGCCCATGTGCTGATGTCTATCTGTTCATACAAGAGCCTGCTACTGAAGGGTTCAGGTTTCTCTCCGGCAGGCGATCTAGAACATTAAGGTTCTACCTTAAAACATCCCAGTGTCACATAATATAACCCGTTATGGTTTGGCCATTCACGTGTATTTGTTGAACGTTTTCATGCTCTGTTTTCTGTCTGTATACTCTACCAGTGGAGTAATGACTTCTGTAACTTGCCTTCACAGTCTGAAACCTACCAATCTCCATGCTTTCAGACAGTAGCTTATTTTAAATTGGGCATCCCTAGGTTTTTGTTTTCTAATACATTTTTTGGAGATGCAGGCACGATTACTACTAATAAAAATAAAATCCTCTCCCATTTGTATTGCATAGTCAGTTTACACAGAACTTAGCATCCCTCAGCTATTTTAATCAGGAAATGAGGAAAAATAAATTAAACCGCAAATGTAAAGAATATATTCCTTCTTTCCCAGTCACCTTACAAACAGTGTGACCAACAGTATGATATTGAGCAAGCAACAAATTTCAGAAAAATAATGCAATAAATCATGCAGAAGTTTGGAAATTTTCCATGGTTCTCTTCTTCTCTCTATTGTGGAAAGAACCGTCCTAACTATATTGAAAGAACATTCACTCACCTAAATCAGTTTACCTCAAAGAAGACTCATTTGATTTGCTAAAGAGAGATTTTTTTCCCCCTGAAGGATATCTTACTAAAATTACAGGTATCATCGTTTATGAAATGGGATATGGTAGCTTGACATAGTAGGGTTTTTTTTTTTTTGAGATTCAGTTTTTTTAATATTTATTTATTTATTTTTGAGAGAGAGAGTGTGAGCAGGAGAGGGGCAGAGAGAGAGAGAGGGAGACAGAGACTCCAAAGCAGGCTTTGCACTGTCAGCGGAGAGCCTGATGCAGGGCTCGAACTCACAACTGTGAGATGACTGTGACCTGAGCCGAAGTCAGACACTTAACCGACTGAGCCAGTTTTTAAGGGAAGATATAAGACATTTGAGATACATACCCTCGGTAAGCCAAGGGACTTCTAAGTCCATTGCACGATGTCTTATAATTCCAAACCCAAGTGGTTTTTTTTTTTCTTTCGTATTGTCTACACAGCTGACGTAGATTATCAGGGTACAGGTTCCACCAATTTAAAAAATAGTAGGTACTAGGAAATGCATGCAGTCTGAACCCGGTGTGAAGCCTTGCCTTTTGTAACAAAAACAACTAGTTTAGTGCCCTATCGGAAAAAAAAAAACAACCCACAAAACAAAACAAAACATTGTGGAATACCATTAAAAGAAAAAAAAAACCTCAGCACATGTGGCGTGATGCGTGGGGGAGGCTCATCTCCACCCCAAGCAAGCATTTCGTTTAGGCAGCACGAAGGATGCTCAAACGGGTTAAAAATAGCGAGCTGAAATTTTCACCTCCTAGGCAGCGCTAATCCAATGCAGACTGTTGTCGATGACATGGCCATACCATCTGCGGAAACCCTGGAACCACAGTTCTTAGGGGACCCAACAGTACTATTACTCAGCTTGTCGCCAGCCAGGCGGGGGGCGGGGGGGAGAAGAAGAGGGGCAGAGGGAAGAGAGAGTGAGCGAGGCAGCACGTGGAGGCGGCTTGTTGGGAGCAGCGGAATGAAGCGGGGAGCAGAGGTTTAAGGGCCGGAGAGAAAGGAAAAGCAGGAGTGCGGTGTGTGCTCGGGCCCGCTTTCCACCTGACGTGTTCATCAATCAGGCCATATTGGAAACACGAATGGAATATACTGCTACGTATTGCTCATGTGCACTGATCCCTTGGTATGCTCCAGTCATGGCACTGGCCAGGTTTTACGTGCACCCTCCCAGTCCTTGGGTGAGAGGGGTCCCAGTAGTGCCCTCCTTTGCCAAGTGGGGAGGCCTGACACCCCAGGGCTAGCGACAGCTGAGCTGGGGGCTTGAACCCGGGGCCGGTCTGCCCCTAGCGCTTGGCTTCCAACCTCTGTGCCGTGGCCAAAGCCGGAGAACAGGCAGTTCCGGGTCAGATTCCCCTTTGCTTGATTGGTGCCAGTTGTGGCCCCTTTTGATGGTGTGGCTAGAGGGCAAGGAGGAGACTGGAGACATCTTTAGGAGATTCAGCCATATGATTACTTGGGACCAGGTGGGATGAGCTTGAGGGAGAGGGAGCTATTGCAAACACTTTCTCCCTCCTGTGCTTGGATACAGGGAATGTGTAGCCAGAGCAGTCAATGTAGGAGAGAAGTGACGAAGGAAAGTTTGCTGTCGGATTCTGTTTTTCTCAAGCGAGCCTAATGAAAAATCCTCCTGGGCTTTTCTTTCCTTTGAACCTGACAAATGTCAATTTTTCCTCCCTGACTATTATGCTGTGGGATTAATTATTTAATTGACAAAATGTGCTTCCTGCCACAACTCCTGACATCATACACATAATAAAAATGAAAGATGAAAAAACGTTACTAGTAGCCAAAGATCTTTGAACCGATTCCAAAGAATCATGCTAATGTAGCTTGTCTGTGGGGTCCTAAAACAACTTGTCAATCCTCATTCTACTTTAAATGACACGGGCAAGGGCCCCTTCAGCCCAAGGAAGGGATACGTAGAGACCCCTGTGAATGCAATTACGTGGAGCATTCAAACGTAGAAATATGATGCTTTGATGTCTCTTGACCGATTTGGCGGCCTACTGTCCAACTTGATTTTTGTGGCTCTAGTGACTGCCAAGTGACTTTCATTAATTATGTATTCTGTTTAGAGACTGCAAAGCCGGGGATGGTTGTGTTTTCACAATAATGTGTCATGTGACCAGATCCCATATAGATCTCTTTCTCTGTCTCTTTCCAAATCTCTTCCTATGGTTTATTAGGTGATGGGAATAGTTGTTGTTTCAGCAGCTGTGGAACCCTCCGTAGGTGTGATGGGGTTAGGGTGACAATGACCTGTTTTGCATTCTTGGATACCATTTTCTTTGATTCAACTTTGAAGAGAATTTATCCTGTCAGGTCTGAGACACATTTCTCATGAAACAGCTGCATAAGATCATCCCACAGTTTTAGAGAAGTGATAAAGTAAGAGATCTTTTTTTTTTTCCTCTGCACTATGTGCATTCCTTGTAGCGTCCTCGACCGAACGAAAATATTTATCAACTCCAACAAGAAATGTTGGCCATGAGGGTGAATTTTGAAACAAGGCGACGTCTGGAAATAGGAACGCTTTTGTTCCGCAGAACCATATGTCTGCAAAGCACCTCTGAGACAGTCTTAACCCAAAATGTTTACCAGTCAGTTATTGGTGTTGGGTGGTGAGTTGCAGAACTTTAAAATGAAAAGATCACCATTCACTCCTCATTCATAGAATGGCGGTGGGGAGGGGGGTTATCTGTTTTTAAATTTGAACAACAGAGAGCATTATGTCTGTGTTTATACATTCCTGAAATCAAAATGGAACATACATCTGTAAAGTAGGAAAGGGAAGGAGGAAGGCAGGTTGACAAAGACAGGCGCTCATTGAACAGCTTACTTCCGGTCCCCAAAACTCTCCTCTTTCCTTACCCCTGCTCCGGGGTTTGCCTTCTCTTCCTGCTTATCGCTGTCAGCAGTGCCCAGCCGTCCCCAGTTCCCCCAAATATGGCTTCTGCTTCTCCCCTCATGACATTGCTCATCTAAGACTAGTTCAAGGGTAGCAGACCCCACAGGCCCTGATTTTTGACGGCTGCACCTCCTTAGTGGGCTGCATCCTGAGTTTATCTTCTGTACAAATATTCCAGATGCTCGGCCTCTCCCTTACCAAGGATAACCCTGTTCTGTGAAAGAAAAGAACATTAGAGGAGCAGTCCAGGGTTTCCTGTGACCCCGTGTCCAGGATTCCAGCGTTACGGTGGCTTGAATGAAGCCTCATCGACCCATCCCCCAGACAACTCCTTACTTGCTCTGAGCTGGACAGTGATCCAGGGTGCAAAGGAGATCTAAGATTCTACAGAGTCCCCGAAGGACAAAGCTGATGCAGGTAGTTTTTCCCTTTTGGTCGGATGAGCGCTCAGAATGGGGTGCAGCCCTGGGGTGAAGATCAGGAAGAAGACTGTGACTTTGTGGCAGACAGAGACTGACCTGCCTCTCCATGGTCCTTCTGGGACTGAAAGTTGCCTTGCAAGAGCAGCTGGTTTCCTTGGCCCCTCAGGAGCTGAGGGAACCAACCAGATGGGTTTTCTCTGCTCTGATATTGGAGTGCCAGCCCAGGAAAACGGAGGGGAGAGATTTGTCTCTAGAGTCTAGCAGGACTTACCACTAAAGCACCCCCGGAAAGCCACAACGTGCTTAGCGGCACCCAAATTGCAGGAAGTGGGATAGGCTGCAAGACAAACCGGTCAGGAAGCTGCTGACGAACATGAGCAATGAAGATAGAGGAGGAAAACTTGAACCTAGATGAAAAAGCGTATGAGTGCTTATAGAAATCCAAGTACCAAAAAAGGCAGCAACAAGAAAACCGACAGTAACCAGCAAATGCTAGGCTGGGAAGGCTGCCATTTGCATACGAAAAAATATAATAGATTAGTTGAAGAAAAGAGGGTGTTCACTGATCACATCCGGATTCATAGTTTTGAAGACCAAGGAGAAGAAACAACTCAAAACAAGAAACCAAGTTCCAGGTAAAATTAAAAAGAAAACACATGTGTATATGCACCCCCCCTCACACATACACTCACCCCAACACACACCCCTAAGCTCATCCTAGAGAATTTTTTTCACCTTAGAGAAAGAAGATATTTTATAAGCTTCTACAGAGAAAAAAAAAACAAACCAACAAGTTGCTTTTCTTCTGGCTTACAAAAGAAGCAAAATGAATGTCTCACCTGCAACAATGAAAGGAGAAGACAGTACAATACCATCTACTGGGAGAGAAGAACTACAGCCCGGGGATCCTCTGTGCAAGGAAGACATCCTTCGTCTGTCAGAGTAAATTCAAGATAGTTGGGGACATGCAAAGATTGTACACGTGTCGTCTAAGAGAGCATTCAAAAAACAATACAGATGAAATCAACTCTGCAGTGTGTATGTGGACAATTCCCAAATGACGATAACAGAACAACTGGAAATGTCTAGGCAACGCTACGTGGGAGACCTTGAAAAAAGGCTAGACTAAAAAGTGATCACTTGTCTCAGCAATACCCAGGAGTTGGAGGAAAGTGGTAAGGAAAGTAAGAGTTCTGGAATCTCCGTCGAAAAGGGAGAGGGCGAAACAGGGGATAGGAGTTTTAGTAGAGAGAAATCATTGCTACTTTGCATTCAAATAATAATGAAAAACATGTTTTTGACTATGAATGTCAGGAAAGGGAGGTGATCATTAGAGGAAGGGAAAAACACAGTAGACCTACCTAATTAGCAGGAGGGAAAGGGAATGAATAGCAATCTGATCAACGTAGCAGAAACTGCTCCAAGGAAAAAGGGGAAACAAGTAAAATCATGAATAACCATAAAACAAGATGAAAGAAGGCAAATCTACTATACTACATATTACATGAAATGTAAATGCGCTGAGTTTGACATAAACAGAACTATCCCATTGGTTTCTAAAAATTATGGGTATTTATAATAAACGGACTTAAAATGGCAAAAGGATGGTTGAGAATAAAGAGATCGATAAAGAAGTATCAGGTAAATACCCACCAAAGCAAAAAGAAAGAAGGAATGGCAGTATTAGTAGGCACAGCAGAATTTGCTATTGAAAACACTAAACAAGATAAAGAGGACCACAGAGTAAATGATAAAAGACAGAAGGATGAATTGCGTACATTAAACAACATTTGGGGATATTTTTGGTTTACCTCCTTTGGAATCAGATCTAGAAGACAAAAATAAGGAAGCAATTATATAATATTAATATAAATTTTCAGTTAAACATATGTATATATATATATATATACAGACATTTGTAACTATCAGATAGAAGGGATACAATTTTTCATAATTCTACATAATAGTTACAGAAACCAATCGTGCATTTAGCCACAAAAATCAGAAAAGTAGAGATTTAGAGATCAAAACATTTGATCATACAACTCAGTAAAATTTGAGATAAATAACAAAAAGATAAACAAACGAAACCTTTTTTCTCTCATGGATTATGATAACCCTAGATTATGATAGGAAGCAACAGAAAGCAATGAAAAGAAAGTTCAACTTTAAAAATTTGTGGGAGACAGAGAAAGGCATAATCATAGGAAAAATATATTGTTAATGAGGAGATTTAAAGAATAAAGACCAACAAAGAGGAATTTGCTATAGATCCTAAGAGATGAGTAAAAATATAAACAGAAGGAAAATAAAGCAAAGGAAATGGAAGGGAGAGATAATCAAGATAAAACTGAAATTAAAAAAAAACAAAAAAGCTGATTCTTTAAAATGGCCAAGGAAATAGAAAGCCCCTGATGATCCCAATTAAAAAATAATGAGAACAAAAGGAGAGACACTGAACACCGTGTAACAACTAAAAGGCACTGCTCCACGCAATTCAAATCTAGGGGAATTTATTTTTTCTTAGCAAAATATGATTGACCCCAAATTATGTCACAACATGAAGAAAACTTTCCAAAACCAATTATCTCAGAAGAGAGTAGGGAAGTGGCTAAAAGGTTACCATTATAAAGGAAATAGTTCCTTTTGGTGAATTTTAGGATCCGAGGTGAATTGTACATAACCTTTAAAGTGGAGCTCAATCCAGGGTTCAAAAAGCCATTTAACACCACACACACACACACACACACACACACACACACACACACACACACACACGATGGAAAGTACTAAAATTCCTATTACAAAGCTGGCATAACCTTAATAGTAACCAAAAATCTTGATTAAAGTAGAACATAAAAGGGGCTATCTAGACCAAAATTACTTCTTGATATATGTGCGAAAAGTAGTCTAAATAACTGTTTGCATGGAAGAATCTAGCAATGTATAAAACGGATGATAGTCTAGGCCAAATTAATAACCAAGAAGTTACTAATCCTTGGTATAATGTGAGGATTTTTCAATGTTAGGAAGTCTATTAACATAATTAGATTAATAAATCAAAGTAGAAAAACATGATCTTATCAATAAATGATGAAAAGGTTTGGGATAAAATTTAGAAACCATTCCTTATTAAAGTAAAACTCACTAAGTAAAACAAGAATAAAAAACACAAGCATCTGAGTCATATATAAGATGACCGCTGAAATCCTAGGACCATTTCAGTTAAAATGAGGAACATGAGAGAGGCTCACCTCCTCTCTCACAAGTACTATTCAGAATTGTTTTTGATGTTTTAGCGACTGAACTAAGAAAATTGAATCATTGATTTATATTTTGCAAAACGTTAAAGTTGGCACTTTTGTGAACCGTATGTCAGTTGTATACATACAGAAACCACATGTCTCTAGAAGTTAAACGAAATAGTTGGAAGCAAATTGGTGCTTGGATGAATACAAGATAAATATACAGGCATCACAGGTCACGGAGCATAGTGGTTAAGAGCATAGATTCTGGATCCAGGTGATCTGTGTTTGAGTCCTAGGTCTGCCATTCATTAGCTGACTGGCGAGTGACGTAACCTTGGCCAAGTAACTTGCTTGGACACATTACTTACTTTCTCTCTGCTTCAGTTTTCTTCCACGTAGATTGCACCTTAGTTTTCAATCTATAGTTGTCGAGAATGAAATGAGTTAGAATACTGCCTGATACATGTTAAATACTATTTTTGAGTAATTATTAAACAATAATTGGCTAGCTTTGGAAGTCAGAATAAAACATCCTATCCAAACAGCAACAAACACTATAAAATTCTTTGGAATACATTTTCTAAAAGTGGTATGAGACCTTTTATGAAGAGATCTCTAAAGTGTTATTGGAAAACATAAAACAAGATCTGAGTAGATAGGAAGACAGTCAATGTTTTTACATGGGAAGACTGATACCCTAAGAATACCAACTCTCCCCAGAATGTGTGGAAGTCAAGGTTTATTTTAAATGAGAGAAAGGGGTCTTAAAGTTCACATGGAAGAATAAATCTGAAAACAGTCAAAAACATATTTAAAAGGCTAATAGTGATGATAAAATGGCAATTAGATAATATAGATAATATATATAATATATTAATATATTATATAATATATAAATATGTATTATATATTAATATATTATATAATATATATAAACGTGTATTATGTATATTAATATATTATATAATATATAAATGTGTATTATGTATATTAATATATTATATAATATATATAAATGTGTATTATGTATATTAATATATTATATAATATATAT
>NW_024412412.1:13236654-13330986 GCF_014898765.1 Herpailurus yagouaroundi
TGTATATTAATATATTATATAATATATATAAATGTGTATTATATATTAATATATTATATAATATATATATGTATTGTATATATTAATATATTATATAATATATATGTATTGCATATATTAATATATCATATAATATATATGTATTGTATATATTAATATATTATATAATATATATAAATATGTATTATATACATTAATATATAATATATATAAATACATATATCATATATATATTAAGTCCTATGAAGCCACTGCAATCACATCTATACGATATTGGCATAAATAAGGATAAGTCAATCAGTGGAATAGACTGAAATAGATCAGAAATAGATCAGAAATAGATCCTAGTATATAGGGGAATTCAGCATGAAACAGAAAATGGTTTTTCTATTCAGTGGGATTTGATAAATGGTGCTGGCACAACTGGTTATCCATCTGGAAGAATATAAAATTGGACCCATATCTCTCAGCATATTCAAAAATAAGTTAAGATGGATTAAAGACAAATGTAAAAAATAAAAGCAGGAAGAATTCTACCAGTTCATTTAAAAGACTGGAGAAAGTAGGATCGACTTGATCCACAAATAGCAGCAAGCTCCCCAAACGACGACTTCAACATCTAACACTTATAAACCAGAAAACAAGAAGTCTAGAGGTGGACTGTGCAGGGTTCAAAGATGCCATCAAGGCCCCAGGTTCCTTCTTTGTTTGCTCTGCAATCCTTAACATGTGGCCTTTGTCCTGTGGATCCCCAGATGTTCGCTGCATTTTCATATTCCTGGCTGAAACGGAATAAAAGCAAAGGTGAGAAGTCCTTCTCCCCTTTGGACTGTTTCTTTTTACTCCCCGGAGATGTCTTTCTGCGTCTCTTTTTTCAGAACTGTTATACTTGGCTACGCTTAGCTGCATGAGAAGAGGGAACATTTACTATTTTTGCTTTCCAGCTTTTATAACAGAGGAAGGCAAGGAAAAAGTGGCTGTGAATCCACACAGCCTGACCGGGAGACTACCCGTACACCTCGAGAGTAGGGGAGACCCTTCTCATAGAAACAGAAGACTCAGAAGAAAAAGCTTAAATGATTAATTTTGTATTTAAAACCTTAGGTATGTAGATTAAAATACCATAAACAAAATTATTACTTTGGGAATTATGTTTACGACCCACGTGACAGATATAAGGTCTAAGCTTTAATATACGAAGAGATAACTTTCACAAATTGGAAACAGAAAGACAAACAGTCCGATGGGAGAAACGTCAGGGATAAACCATTCATAAAAGAGCAAATTTAAGTAGTCGGTAAACATGTGGAAAGGTGATCGGTTTTCCTGTTAGTCTGAGAAAGGCAGTAGCTAACCCCAGCTCATATCCCCCCACTGCAAAGCTCCCAACCTGGCTTCCCTCACTGAGCATTTGTGTACCGTGTGACTACCGGTGCTCTGCTTGGGGAATATTCCTCCCACCTTGGAAAGCGGAAAATTAATGGAAGAGGCTACGGTGGTGAGAGGTTTTCCCGGTTGGAATTCTGAACACATTTTTTCAGGGAGACAGCCTCCGTACCTGGATGTCATGCTTTACTGCACTTTTCATCCAGTTCCTCAGACACAGAGAACTTCATTACTTACATATTCTATCATGGCCCCCTACATGTTGTTTTCATAGGAAAATATATCCAGTTGACCCTTGAACAGCTTGGGGGTTGGGGCCCTGACACCCCACACAGTCAAGAATCCACGTATAACTTTTGACGTCCCCCAAACTTAACTACTAATAGCCCACTGTTACTGGAAGCCTTACCAATAACATAAGCAGTCAATTCTCATACGCTCTGTATGCTGTATGTGTTATATTCTGGATTCTGACAATAAAGTAAGCTAGAGAAAAGAAAATGTTATTAAGGAAATCATAAAGAAGAGAAAATACATTTATAGCACTGTACTATATCAAAAAATACCCACATGTAAGTGGGCCCACGCAAGTCAAACCCATGCTGTTCAACGGCCACCCTGTCGACTTCTCAACACAAGATACTCCTAAAGTGAGGACTTTCTATACAATTGTGAAGTTTTGGCTTAGTAAGAAACAAAATCGCTTTACTCAAAAACTTTTATAGAAGAATATGAAGAAAACAGAACAAAAATCCATTCGTAATACTAGAGAGAGTGGGGGAGAGAGAGAAAGAAAGGAAAAAAGGAAAGAAAAGAAAACAAAAGAAAACAAAAGAAAGAGCAGGCTGCACGTGTAGCTGAATATGGAAAATTTTGGGTTTACCTTCTTCCTTTCATCCAGCTTCAGCCAGGGTGAGATTTCATTTGGTGCTGGGCAGAGGCACATTGTCTCTACCGAACCATAACCACGATCCTCTTAAAAACAACTTTCGCTGGCATTGCGCTATAATGTTTTGCTGGATAAAGACATTTTGCCTGTTAGAATGATAGCATCCGTGACATATCAGGATTGTGCCGAGGGAGAGAATGAAGAGAGTTAGTGACATATAGGTGGGACCGTGCCTTTCAAATATTTTCATCAATTTCCAGATAGAGAAAGGCCCATTTTTAGCTTTTAGATATAGATTACTTGGGCGGGGGAGGGAAGTTTTATTGCTAGAATATTACTAAAATGATGAATAATTTAAAAATCTTTCTCTGTGCTGTATGTTCCAGAGAGGTCAAAAGAATTAGATTCATATTTCTTAGATGTAGAACATGAAGGTTATACATATCATTTTAGAATGTCACTAACAGCACTGGGCTGATGTAAAAATAGTATTAACACCGCCTTTAAGATAACAATTATGTGTCTGTCTGTACCATTTTATCCTGCTTCGGAAGCGAAATGGGACCTATTCATTTTTTTTCCTCACTCCCCTTATTTTATTTTATTTATTTGTGTTTTTTTGCATTATGAAAATATATTAAACATTCCAGCATGCTGAAAATTGTGAAAGAGGAAGATTTGGGAGCCAAGAGCAAAATGCTTTTAATTTTAAAGTCTGAGATTTAGTTTAGTCTTGGATGCCATTAGAGTGAATAATGGGAACGGATCCTAGACTTCAAAAGAAATATGACCATATGGTCGTACCATTCAGCACTTAATGCTGCTATGAATTTCCAGTTATACCCCAAACTTTTCATTTCCCCAGTGTTCCCCCTCACCTCTGTCATCATACAAAAATGAAAGGAATCTGAAACCCTTTTTTTTTTTCTAAAACACTAACTGATGCAGAGAAAGCTTTTTCTTTGTGAGCCTAGGGTTTTATAAAGAAAGACAAAAACCTGAAACATTAATCAGATACACCAGGCTAATTACCGCAACTCCAAAGTTTATTACTTTTAAATATTAACTACTTAAAATGATTCATTTAGAGATCAAAATGATTAATCCTTCTCAGTCACTATAAATGTCAGCGGCGGGATTAAAGGATTTAGATGGTCATGTTTACTCAACCTTACGTTTCTGTACTTAAAGACACAAGTTAAAGAGTTCCAGTTTATCATTGTTGCCCGTTAATGTTTTCCTCTCAGATGCCTCTTTTAGCTCCCCTGCCTAACTGATTGTTAACTAATTTTGGCTGTTAAAGAGGCAAGTGTTTCTCTCGGGCTTGGTGGCCAACCTGCTTTGTAGATTACCTACCAGAAGGTGTGAGCAGATAGATGTAGCTTATAGCCCTCCTCCGGACGCAGTGGGGGTAATTAATCCTTTCCCCCTGCTTCGGCCTTTATTGGTCTGATGTCTTGAGCCCCCAGCTTCCTGCTACATTTTGTATCCGGTCCTCCCCACGTTGCCAGTTTCGGATCCACATCGTGAATCACTGTGGTGCCGCTTCAGTCGCAATTATTAGACACCTGCTGCTTCATGCCCAACCATATGCATATTTACACCAATACCTACTGCAGCTTGACTCAGATACCGCCAGACAGGGTGTAGGCACGTTATGATCACTCGGGTCTTAGATTGTTCTGAAAAAAAAAAAAAAAATTACTAAGTGACAATAAGAAACAAGTTCATTTCGGAATGCTTTTTGATAAAAACCAAGCGCGAAGTTATTTCTCTAGTTACAAATAGTTGCCAATGTCAAGATGACACCGTTTTGGGGGTTGGGTGTATAAATCCTTGGTGATTCATGCCTACAGAGATGCTCTTTTGTTACAAGTCAGCAGACTCACAACCGAATGTTTGTGATTTGAGTCACCAGACTCAAACCCGTTATCCGGGTTTGCTGCCCCTCCCCACCCCGGAACTCCACAAATCTTCTCCTGAAGAAAATGTACATTCTTCGGGCCATTCATTTTTAAATGTTTATTATTTATTTATTTATTTATTTATTTATTTATTTATGAGAGAGAGAGAGAGAGAGAGAGAGAGAGAGACAGAGAGCGCATGAGCGGGGGAGGGGCAGAGAGCGAGGAAGAGAGAGAGAGAATCCCAAGCAGGCCCTGCTCAGCACAGAGCCAGAAGCCAGGCCCAAAACTCTGTGAGATCATGATCTGAGCCAAAACCAAGGGTCAGATGCATAACTGACTGAGCCACCCAGGCGCCCTGGGTCATTCATTTTAACTCTGCTTTCTTTGCTCGCAAATATACTTGGGGTTTCCCCTTCTCACCCTCCTCACCAAGTTCGCCATGGCGCCTCTGTCTCCTGTCCTCATTGGCAGAAGTGCCCTGCACAGCTGAGTTCAGGATGAATGCCCTCGGGCCAACCTGCAGTGGCTTCCATTAGACTCGTGTTTTGAATAACAAACCGGATTCTAATTATGACATACAGATCATGTTCTCCGTCTTCTAAGAACTTGAGATAATCAGTATGTGGTTATGGGTGTTACTATCACATGACCAGGTAAATTGAGCAAGCCGCTGAAGATGCTTGCATTTTACATACAGTGTAAAATGGGGTGGGGCAGTTAAGGTATTTAATGGGATTTAAAGTTGAATTTTGAAATGTTGTTTTGTGTAGGGCCTTACAAGTAACGATTTATACCATCACTGCAATTTCTGTTGCATGTTCAAGGGTGGGTATTCTGTTCAAACAGTGACAAATATAGCTTAAGAAGGTTAAAGCATTTGGATTGTCCCATAAAATATGCATTAGGTCTCAAAGAGGAAAAAGTTACATACATTTCTAGATTGTGTGATCTTCTTATCGTTTTGCAAACGCAGCAAAAACAGGGAACTCTAGATAAGATGGTGGTGACATTAATTCCACCAGCATCAAATAAGAAATATTTGCCCAATTTGTAGTTTTGTGTTATCCTCCACTGTTGGGGGAATGTCAGTGCCTAAGGAGAGAGAATCCATCCAAACTCACAGCAACCAAGGAAAATATTTAAAGATAATTACAGATTATTTTATTTCCACGTATTAAGTGTATATTGAATCTTCTCTCCGTTTCCCAAACTCCATTTGGAGGGTTGTGACTATAGAAGAAATGAATGAATAGCCACCATTTTCCAAAGCCATGTGTGATGAAAGGAAGGGCAGAAATGAAATGAGAGACAAATATTGCTGTTCCAACATTTCTTACATAACTTAACTTCTTCACAACCAATAAGGAAGGATTTTTAAAATCCAGCTTCTCCAGGAGAAGGTAATAAATTAAAATTCTAATTATGGAACAGGAGCTAAAAATTAGCAAATCAAAAAATATATATATTTGGGTTTTTTTAAGGATATAGACTTCAATTTTTTCTTTAGTATGTTTTTTTTTTTAATTTTTTTTTAACGCTTATTTATTTTTGAGACAGAGAGAGACCGAGCATGAGCAGGGGAGGGGCAGAGAGAGAGGGAGACACAGGATCCGAAGCAGGCTCCAGGCTCTGAGCTGTCAGCCCAGAGCCCGACGCGGGGCTCGAACTCACGGACCGCGAGATCGTGACCTGAGCTGAAGTCGGACGCTTAACCGACCAAGCCACCCAGGCGCCCCATAGTATGTTTTTTTAGATTAAGGGAAGTAACGTGCAAAGTAAAACTTCACAACTATAAAATAGAGCATCACTAATTTCCTTCACTCACAGTCCCCTCTGAATGATCATCACAACAGTTTTCTAGCCTTCCTAACCTTTATTCATGCTCAAAACCATAAGCACTCACATAATCTGTTGGTTCTCTTTCTTAGTTTCCCAAAATGGGACCAGACTATACACACCATTCTGCAACTTGTAATTTTTTTTTTTTTTTTACTTAAATATGTATCATGGGCTTCCCTCCAGATTCAAAGATATAGGTCCAAACTCATTGTTTATGCTAGCCACATAGTGTTCCATTGAATAGGATACATAAAGTATTCACCCATTCCCTTTCTGGTAAGCATTACAGTTATTTTAACTCTTGCAGCCATGACATAGTAATCATTATTTGTACATGCACATTTAAGATCAGGTGATTTTAGCCTCAGAAGTAGACTTTCTGTGCTGAGTATTTTTAATTTTAATGGAAAAGCATTTTCAAAGAATAAACCAGCATGATAGAAAGCAAAGAAAAAATAATAGGATAAAATTATAATGAATTCACCTAGCGGGCCCACAGAATCAACTGTTTTTGAAAATCACAGCAATTCTCGGTTTGTACCCCAAATTTCAATACCGCTGACCTCCATTCCAATTCCCCATTGCACACTTGCGGTACGATATACTCTCTCACAATGTGGTATAAGAGAGAATCTACACATGATAACAAGTGTGGTATATACACAAGAGAAATGAAGATATACATTGACAAAAACTTGTACATGAATGTTCATGGCAGCATTTCATAATAACCAAAAAGTGGAAACAACTCCAATGTCCATTAACTGGTGAATGGATTCTGTAACTGAACCCAAGTGCATCGGCCCGAAGCACAGCAAAGCCAATCGCTGAGACATCAGGTATGCAGTAAGGGCACAATCTATTCAAGAGGCAGCCAGAGGAGGAAATGGGGGGGCAAGGCCAAATCCACTTCCCCAAAGGGGAACAGAACAAGCTTTTTATAATCATAGGGATGAGACTACATCTATACTGGTGAAAAGGGGCAGAGGGAACGTAAGATTATCCATAAAGAAAGATGGAGAATGTGCATTGAGCGAACATATCTGTAACACACATCCCAAGTTTATTTTGGAATGGAGACTTCACATCAGAGTGAGGCAGAACTCAGCCCTTGACATGTTGGGAAGTTACCTTGGGGCAAGGAGGAGGGGTTATGGGCATGCTCTGAGAGCCGGCATAGAGTTATCCCTGGATAAGGAAAGTAGGGCCTTGCTTGTTCCTAGGCTGGGGCTGTATCCCTTGAGTCCAGGCTCCTGCAGAGACAGCTGGTGAGTTTGTTAGTGGGGTCTGAAAGACACAATAACAGATTAGGGGAAGCGATTCTCTGAAAAACAAGTTTTAAACTCTCTGCTAATTTAACCTCATTCACCGTATGGGGCACGGATTCAATTCCCGCCCCCCCTTCCCCCCGAGTTATGATCATTTCTCAATCTTGATGACTTGGGACAATGACCACTGCAGCCACTCCTTTATCTCCTCATTTGAGGTTGGTTTGGGGTAAAGAGCCGTTTTTGCAGATCTTGTCTGTAGCATGCCTATGTGAGGGGCTACCGGAAGTGTTTAACCCATAGGTCATAGCAGCGAGGGAAGTCGAAACCACATGGAGTCAGACATGCCAAGTTTTTCCCTGTTACAGATATCCCATACAACTGAACACTATTTGACCCTAAAACTGAAGTATGGATATATACTACAATGTGGATGAACCTTCAAAACGTAATGCTGAGGGAAAGAAGCCAGGCGCAAAAGTCCACATACCGTAGGGTCTGTAGGGTTTGTTTTATTTGAAATGCCCTGAATAGGCAAATCTGTAGTGACAGAGAGTGAATTGGCGTTTGCCTAGGGCTAGGGTGAGGAGAGGAGGGGTTGGCGGGAGGGGGGGGGGGCGAGAGGAGGGGGTTGGGCGGGGGGTGGCAAGAGGAGGTGACGGATCATTGGTACCGAGTTTCTTGGGGGGAGGTGATAAAAATGTTCTGAAGTTGATTGTGGTGATAGTTGCACACCACAAGGCATGTACCGAAAACAGAAAAAAGAAAAAACAAGGGAGAGAGAGGAGAGAGAAAGCAAAATCTAGACCGTAGAGCGATCTAGACTCGAGGGAAGAAAATAACCGTGGGTTGGGACCTGGACCACCCAATAGTACAGTCTGTTTCTTCTCAACGCAGAGATAGTAGATGTCTTGCTTACTGGTGAACGTACTTGGCATTGCAGCTTTGAAAAATCCCTCCCTGCTCTGACAAGGTTATAGATGCTTTGTGAGAAAAAGTCCAAGAAGCTGAGCCGTTTCCCAAGCCCCTTCCTTTATGGGAGGAGTAGCTTTGCTACGTGCCGACCTCACTTGAAGCATTTGTTCTTAGCTGGTCCTGTCCACTTTGTCACAGACCTTTACTCATTTCTTTCAAAATGGGAACTTTTTTTTTTTTAACGATCCAGCCTGCCCACGTTGTTGTTTTTTCAGTTTTTAAAAAACAGATTTTCAAATTTATAAGCATAGTAAAACAAAAACGCCTAATCTGATCCAAGCTATCGTTGCCTTTTAATCACAGTGAATTTCACCCTCAGGTATACTTTATTCTCACTGCAATGTATGGTTTTGGTACTGTTTCAAATTATAGTAGGAAGTTCTGTGTTGGCCCCGCTAATCAAGGTGACCAAAATGCAATGTGCAGGAGATAAATACTTATTTCACCAGTTCTAGCCAAACAGAATTCGCGCAAAGACTCTAAAAGACAAAGAAGGAAATTAGGGTCATGTTGTTAGAACCATCGCAAAGAATACAATCTGAAGAAAACATGGAAAATAAGAATAAGTGTGTCCTCCTTATCTCTTTCATGGTTCTTGAAGCCAAAGCAAGATGGCCAAGTTTTTAGCTGGTTCCAGAAGCATTTTTTCTACCTTTGTCTTCCCACTTTTGTACATTGCCCTAAAGCCTTCCCTACCAACCTCACTCAGCCCAACCCTCCCACCTCTGTGATAACCTTCTGCCAGCTGTGTCTCTTCCCGGAGTCAGAAACCTTTCTTCTTTCCATCATCTGTTTTTGATAAGTATAGCCCATCTTGCTAACACTGCTGCTAGATTGTGGAAAATAACCTGCTAGAACTAATGTATTCTGGTTTGATCCCTAGGTCTCCCCGGTGGCGTTTGCATTAAAACGGGGGATCCCACAAACAAGAATCCTTAACCAAAGAGGGGAATTGACATGAATAGGGTCCGAAGCACCTAAGCAGATCTGGGCTAGAGATACTTTTGAATGAAGGAAAAGTGAAAGTCAACGGCTGTTCTAAAATTATTTGGAAATGATCCTCTCCTCACCATCAAATGCTACATTTCTGTATGCTTGTCAATTACATTTGTCCAGGGGGTTATTTTTTAAGCCATTCTCCTTTAGCCTTTCTTCATACTAGTCACAATTGACATAAAGTACCTCTTAAACCAAGTCGTGAGAACCCTGAAAGATGAAAAAATAGAGGAGCAAAGGGATTTGAACAGAGCTAGTGAGTGGCTTTAACTTAGATCTGCTAGAGGTCAGGTTTAGTGTTCTCTTCTAGAGGAAACCACAGCAGACTTTTTAATTGAGGAAGCCAACCTAACAGGGTTTCCTCCGCGGGTGCTTGCTTTCCAGCTTGCATTTCAGGAAGAGCCCGTAAGAGTTTTGAGTTATTGTGAGACATTGATTTCCGAGGGTCAGATGTTGAAGGAGTTTGGACTCTACGTATGGGCTCGTAGGGATGGTGCTTTGGGTATGTATTTGCAAAGTGAACTGTGTTCACATACCTGAGCAACAAATAATTGAAGACAGTTTTCTGTTTTCCTTCACCTCATAGATTTTTGCATCAAGATGTTACCATTGTAAAAAGTCAATAACGTGGAAGGTGTTTTAAGTTGCATTTCAAAGATTAGAAAGAAGTTTTACTGCTTTTAACCTCTCTCTTATTTTTATTTTCCAATATGGGCACCTCCCCAAATAGAGGAAAGATGCAGAGGATTTTATCATTCATTTTTGCCCTTTAAAAATTATTATGTATTCTTCTTTTGAACAATCAGCCTGTATAATGGTAGTATTTAACTGTTTTTGACCCCTTTCTTCCCTCTTCCCGTTTAAAATGTGATGTATAAATAACAGTGGAGAAATTCTCCCACCACTATTCCATTAACTGTCCATGACATTGACCTTTTTTGGACTGACTTTCATAATACAAGCTACACTAATTCTTTAAGAAAAGATTCTGAGCATACTGTGCCTTAATTCGTCAGGCTTGCCCACTTTTTCCACTGTCCAATGGGCTCTTTTTTCCTTTTCTTCTTCTCTTTTTTATTTTCCGACATATTTTTTGGTTCAGGTACTTATTCAAATCTCTCTGAGAAGCAGTTTGATTTGCAGCTAATTGTAGCAACAGATTTTCATTATTTATGAGTGTCATTGTCAGAACCCATTTCGAAGTCTGACCAAGATAAAGCTGATTCCGACTTCTGATATGACCACAGCAATAAAGCAATTAACCACACTAGTTAAAATGTGCTGAGGCCTGGAGGCTACTGATACCTTTATAACCAAATATGTACTATATTGTGCATTATGTTTGACTCACTTCCTAGAAGATTCAACATGTTGTTATTTTATCACAAATCACCTATGACATCCGCTTTTAAAACCTACACTGTTGTGTTAGCTCTCACACCAGCCAATTAACTTTAAGATGTTCGTAGATTGAAGAGATAGAAGTAGGAAAATGAAAACTATGAGTGATCTAAATGCTTCACATTCTTGAAAGGTTGGTTTTATGTAGTGGCATTTAAATCAGTCGTTGTGTGCTGTTATTCTTTACATGGATTTTGATTCTGGTCGGTACCTAAATCTAAATCTCAGACTCCATCACACCAGCACGAGACAAGAAATGGAAGAGTCATATACCTGCATCCTGCAAGCAAACATATTTCTCCCTCTACTCATCCAGAGGCCCATAAAACATACGTGAAAGTTCAAGAATACATACACGATTGGCAAAGTCATTAATAAGAGTAGTCATTTTAAAGTGTCACCTAATTTAAACACTTTTACTTTAAGTTATTGCCGTGTCGTGGGTTTTATTATGCTCAATTTATTAGTAAAGGCCCGCAGGGTTCACAGCCGTTTATTTTTCAGGGAACTTGATTTTATCATTAATTTTTAAATACATTTTTCTCCCACTTTATTTTTAGAGTGCACTTTATTTGCAAAAATTGGTTTACTCTGATCAATACCGATGTTTCCAGGTGATTACTAAAGCACAATGTCTAGAAAGTCATATGTCTGCAAATTTTCAAGGCATGACACTCCAAAATATAGTATATGTACACACACACACACACACACACACACACACAGGATTTGTGTTTACATCGGTTGCTAACTTAAGGTGGGAATATGTAATAAAGATTGACCAAGCTCCTATTTCTACTTAACACGTAACTTAGTCTCTTTCCTCTTGCAAAGGAGTGACATCTGGGTGGGAAAAATCCCATCATTTAGGACTAGAGCCAAGACACCAGAGATAACTCTGACAGTTTCTCTTGCTTCCCAAGTTGCGAAACAAACTTCGATCACTGATAACCAGTCCTTTCTCTGGGCTGAGTTGGCATGGCGTGTTCTCCTTGGCTTACCCCACCCCCCTCTCTGGAGGTGCTTACGGGCTTAAGTGGTTGACAAAGGAGCCCTAAGTGGGGGTGTGTGGGAAGTCTGGGGAGGAACCCCACCCGCCCGCCATAATTGCACCCACTTGACCATATGCCATGCTTTGCTAATGTAAACACCTGGTGCTGATAACTGAAAAACCTGAATGCTTGAGTGTTTATTTTAGGGAGATTTCTTTAAAAAAAAAAAGAAGAAGAAGAAGAAGAAAATGAAACATGTACTCACTAGTTGTTATCTTTTTTTCCCCCTAATTAGGACAGAATTTTACCCTAAGGCAGTTAGGAGTTTGTGAACCAGCAACTCGAAGAGGACTTGTGTTTTGTGCGGAAATGGGGCTCCCCCACAGAGGTTACTCTATCAGTGCAGGGTCAGATGCTGATACTGAAAATGAAGCAGTGATGTCCCCAGAGCATGCCATGAGACTTTGGGGCAGGGGGGTCAAATCAGGCCGCAGCTCCTGCCTGTCAAGCCGGTCCAACTCAGCCCTCACCCTGACAGATACGGAGCACGAAAACAAGTCAGACAGTGAGAATGGTAAGTACCATTTTTTGCTCTATAATGTTGGCCTTCAGAGCTGCTGTCTGTTTTAGTCAAATGTGGGGGCATGCTTCTCTTCCTTTCTTCTCTCCTCACATTTCTTCCTTCTCTTTCTTCCTTCTTCCTTTCTTTTGGTTCTAACGCAGTAGAACTCAAGAAGTATCCTTGAATAATGCATTTTTTTTTTCCTGGGAAAAAATCAATATTCGACATCAGATGGTTAAATTATGCAAGCAGTCTATGATGTGTTAGCTATAGTTTTGAAAAACATTTTAATTATGTACAGAAAAAAAAAAAAAGATTAGCTTTGACTTATCTTGGACCATGTCACCTGTTATTCTCTGTGGGGTAGCAAAGCAAGTGGTGATAAAGTTTACCCCAGAGCCAGCTTGTAATCAAAGATGTCTTTGTAGATTCCTCTTGAAGATATCTCAAAGTTGCAGAATCTTAGAATGGATGAGTGAGCACACAGAATAGTTTATTAACAGGGCTCAAGTGATTGAAGAACAAATTTGATCATGCTTTAAACTTACTAGTTGATGAGAACCATTGAAATTTTGGTAAAGAGGGAGAGTGTGGTTTTTGATGTGCTTTGCGGACTGGATTATTATGCAGTTAAGTCCGCACACAGAAACTGCATTGTAGGATATCCAAATAGCAGTGTTGCATACTGTAAGAAAGGTGTCTTTAGAAATTATTGGGATTTTTTTCTTAGTGCCAATGCGGGATAATAATAACAGTTCATTTATATACAATAATAGCTTTAAAAGGAAACTTAATTGTTCGTCAGTATTGCTTTTAAGAAGAATTGGGGCATCAGTGCCAACGTCCCAGACAACAAAAGGACATTTCTCTGTCGGCATTTAGTATTAACGGTGCCCTTGCTACTTTAATATAGTTATTGACGCTATGTGTGTATGATGCACCAGGAAGCAAGGAGAAAATTAAAATGGAGGAATTGCATGACATTTGAAAAGAAAGATGGTTGTTTCACCAGCGGCGTTTCATTTGTATTATTTATTGACCAACTTTGTCAGCTTCGCTTTGCCATAGGAAAGCAGGTCTGTTCAGCTTTCTGTTTTAGCTGCTACAGGACGGAGTGGTGCCTAATGCTTTCACTCTTACCGGCTTCCCTTCGAGTCACAAACCGACTAACATAGTATCTTATGTAGAATACTTCAGCGCGTCAAACCAAAGTCAAGATTGATTAATGATTCGCATTCACTGTATTCATTTTGGAAGTGTCAGTTCTTGATGGTGGCTGGCTTTATTCCAGCCCCAAACAGGAAACAAGGACGGTTCTTTCTGACAAAATGAATCTTCGAATCAGGCTCCCAGCGTTTCTCTGAGCTAATCCACTCACCTCGGTAAAACCTGTATTTGTATCTGCTTTCACTGGGGATTCAGAAGTTCCTGACCTTAAATGCGTAAGCGTTGGTACCAACTTTGTTTCCTGTCTATCCGAATCTTCAGGTACGATGGTTATATTCCAACGTAGCACTCGGCATTTGATTTCCCTAAACTACATGATTAAAACTTATGGTAGTTATAGAAAAAAATAGAACGCAGCAAGATAATGCATTCGTTTCTGATTATCTGCATTATATCCATACCCGTATCCATTAAATATTGTCTCGTATCGGGTCAGATTGTTCTTTCCACCCACAATCTTTGTGGCATCTTTATCCTTTCTAATGACAAATGTATCCTGTTAGAGCATCTGTATTCGTAAAACAAAAATGAAGTGTACGATTTTTAAAATTCTACACCTGCTGAAGCGATTTCACGGTGAATGCCCCAACACATGCCGTTTTTTTGTTTTTTGTTTTTTGTTTTCTTTTTGGAAAATCTAAAACTTACCAAATTTTCAACTTTTAGTTAAGAGTATGAAATATCCAAATGGCAGGGAGGAGAGAAGGAAGACTGAGTTTCTCCCTACCATGGACCCTCACCATCTGCATGGACTGTCATTACCTAGAGGAGGTCCTCGCCTCCCCTGCTCCCTGGTAGACCTTGTTCATGGAGTTACGTCAAGGTGAGAGAAGGTGTGCTCTTTCCTGCCTCCAGGTGCTTGTTATGAAACAGAATGAAGAGAGACAGGAAGAGGGTGTCAAGGGCCCTGCATCGAAATTCAGAACATTTGGTAGCATTTGTTGAGAGTAAACAACAGGTCAGCCAAGTTAAGAGTATAGAGTGTCAAAAACAATGTTTGTTGAGCTGGGCAAGGGATGACTTAAACTCGTGTTTACTCTTTTCCCCAAGGTTTGGCTGTGGTTGTTTAAAAAAAAAAAAACACAACAACAACAAAAAACATTTTGATGGTCCAAGAAGTCCCAATGAGGTCAGCCTAGGGAAGAAAACAAAAAAGCAAACAAAATAGATATGGCCTCTGAAGGAACACTGGTTGTCGCGTAGATTTAATATGTACGGCCATAGGAGCATTTCAGATTAATGTATTTGTTCTGAATTGTCACTGATCGGTCCGAAGGAGCAAGATTCCACTAAAAGGAATTAATTGCATTAAGAGGTGGGAAAGCATACTTTTCTGGGATATGTAGAAGATCTTTTGAATTGTGGAATGAAACAAGAGTATTGAGGAATTTTTTTTTTCTGATATAAAAACTATGGATATCTTTCTTAAGCTGAGTTATAGGGAAAACTAGAATCCATAATCCTACACACGGCCTTCTAACATCCTTCTCAGCCGTATCCTAAACTGTTACGTAGTTTGCCGTTACTATTTCTGGTCAAATATTTCTAATATAAAATAAACATAATTGAATTCTGTCCTCGGTTATTCTTCACAGCTCTAAGTTTGAGAGGCTATTGATTTTTCCAGTGATATCTTTCTTTGCTTTTCATTATTTTAAGTGTCTAATATCATTCACTGTACTAGCTTCAGATGCATCATTGGAAGTTCTATTATATCACTATAGGTCGAAACAAGAGGGACATGTGAGAAATAACTCACCAAAATGAAACGAATTCAGGAACCAGACATTGCCTTGTTTTCATCCGGTTTAGCACTGGAGTTTTCGTTGACTGTTTTCATCATTTGAAATAACTGTGAATAGGCTGTTTTCCCCAGAAAACTGTTATTCAACATTTGTAAAATTACGCAAGCCAAGTGCCCGATGTTCTAGTTGAAACTTCAAAGAAGAGTGTAGTCACTAAAAGGGATTAGGTTTCATTTATTTATTGATAAAGAGGCCAACAGTTCAAGTTAAGAAGGCGCTAGAACGGCTGTGAGGCTAATGAAATTTTGTTGGTCTGAGCATCCCACAAGAGGAAAGGAACATTCGGACCATGTCACACGTCTCCATGTTAGCAGAGATTCAAAACAAGTGATAAAATTTATTCTTTTGCAAAACTAACTCTTCACCAACCACGGGGATTTGAAGTTAAAAAAGCATTTTGGGGAAAGAATTTTTTTTTTTTTCTGGTATATTGAGTTACGTATGCAATTCCAAATGTTGATCTTGTTCTGAGTTAAGGATATGGGAGAAGACTGTTCTAGACACATAGTGCTTGCTGTGGTCATTCTCCTCATTCTCCAGCCAGATACTGGTGGGGCAGTGGTTTGTGGTCACCTACTAAGCCGCCGTTCTGGTAAGCTGTTGAGAGGTGACAAAATAAACGTGATGAGTCGCCCTCATCAAAGGTAGAATTACCAGTATGCTCTGGGTTGTTTTAAGCATCTTTCCTGTCTCTGATGTATTGTTAAAAGACCCCCGGCTGAACTTCCGCTCTCCAGCTTTTCCAGCTTTGCAGGTAATCTGATCTCAGTTCCAACTGTCTATTTAAATGTCAGGAACAAAGGACTTTTTTTTCCCCCCAAGACATCAACCTTTAAGCTTTAAAAATGTTTGTTTGTGCATCTTTTCCCAGAAGAAGCCAAAACATAGAACATCCTTTGTCGTCCGGCGGTGCGGCATCATGAAAGGTGCCTGGGTTTAGAATCACACTGGTCAAGGTTTCAGTCTCTTCTTTCAGCAGCTGCGACTCTTGGCTCCTGAATCACCCGGAGCTGGAGTTCGCAACTTTCCCCTCTCTGCCTGCTCGTCTTCGGGGGTACTGCAGTCCCAGAGGTGCGGTGCTGTCCTGCTGAGGTCCTCGTCTTGGTTCATCTCCCTCTCTCCGTGGTCTCTTATGCCCCTTGGAAAGCCATGACCTTTGAAGTTAGACCAGGAGGAGCTGGCACTCCTCTTCCGCCTCATTGTCATTCTGGACCTCGAGGGCCTCCACTGAGGGATGGTTGAGGACATGTCATCAGGGGGCAGATCACCTGGCTTTGCATGGGTCCCACCACCTCTGCGCTGTGTGACCTTGAACAAGGTAGTTGACCTTCCTGTGCTGCAGTTTCCACAGGGTTAAAATAGAGAAAATGGCACATAGCATATAGTCCGTATAGGGCTGCTGTAAGGATTAAACGAGTTCAGATCTACAAAGCTCATCGTGTGCCTAGAACACTGGCGTCGAGTGCCCAAAAGCGCGCGTTCTTATCATCTGTAAAAAGTGGACGATTATGTCTCCTTCCTAAGAGGTGATGTGGATTGAGTTAGATAAGCATCATCAAGTTACCTCCACCGTTTTGGCCCACAGCGAATCCCCCCTCCTACCCACCTCCGTCTCTTTTTACTCTCTCTCTCTCTCTCTCTCTCTCTCTCTCTCTCTGTCTGCATTAGTTTTGTACGTGTGTCGAGAGGAGAGAGAGCTAGTGGTCTCCAGAAAAGGCACTGATAATTTGCATAGTCTGGTGTTTCTGTTGCCATTTATTGACTCTTTTATTTTCCTCCCAAACCCCACATCCTTTTTAATTTACTGTAATTAAATGAATGTACATTGAATGGTGCCGATAATTAGTCTGATGGCTATAGACTTCAAAGACTTTTAGCCTGCTCCTTCCCCTCCTGGCCAAAGGAAATTTCAAAAGTAGTGTTTCCCTCAAAGGCATGTTACTTAGACAGCCAGTCAATTAAAAGGCAATTACCTGATGCTCATCAGTTCACACGATAAAATAAATCATTCCTGAAAGACTTTATTTCTCACCTGGGGTCTTAGCAATATACCTGTTGTAGGACCTCACTGATGCCACACTAATTGTGCATGATCCTGAAGTTTTAAGGGCTAATTTGGCTGACAAAGAGGGTAGAGCAGTAAAGTGCAATATTTTTACGTGAAATAGATACTTGGTGCAGCTAAAATACTTCAAGGAACCAGTTGTCCTTTGGAATTCTGTTTTCATTTTTTAAACATTTATTTATCTTTGAGGGAGAGAGCGAGAGCACGAGCAGGGGAGGGGCAGAGAGAGGGAGGCAGAGGATCCGAAGCAGGCTCCCTGCTGTCAGTGCAGGGCCCAACGCAGGACTTGAACTCACACACCATGAGATCATGACCTGAGCCACCCAGGCGCCCCAGAATTCCATTGCCTCCACTTTACCCACGGACCTTTCAGCCTACTTTGGGAATTGATTTTACGAATTAGGATGGAGTTCTGTTGCCACAGGAAATAAATACTTCAGCGTTATTCTAATTTTATGAGATTTTACTACACATACTAAACTGTAATTTGCATATGAATTCCATTATGGGCTCTCTTCTGGCACGTAATGGTCACTTTTGGCGTGTTCTACCGTTGTAAATTATATTTTATGTTTTAGGTGCCCTGGGATGTCAGAAACAGCAAAAGTAAGATGCTGTGTACTTGCTATATCAAGCTCAGAATTAGAGTGCTGCGTTGCAGAGTCCAGTCAAATAGGTTCCAATATATGAAAGTAATTATATGGCCTTGATATGTATACGTTTATGGTTTAATAGCGACTTGCCGTTCTCTTCACAAAAGCTTCCCTATTTCACTTAGAAGAATGAGATACGTTTATTTTGTGGATGTGTTACAGGTCACCCGAGCACATAAAGCTATGATGTAAATTTTTTTTTTTTTAATTTAGCGTTCTGACACTCTAATTAAGGAGGCTCTAAAGTATACCATTTTTGTTGTTGTGACCTAAGTATTTATATATGTGTGTATTTTCCATTCGAAGAAGATTTTCAGAACCTCTTGGCTGTTTGCTACTTTTCACAGGACTATTGCCATTTCTGCAGACTTCAATTTGTGCTTTAAGTATTGTTCAGAGTATGTGGACTGGATGCTCTCTCTATTTATATTCTAAATGTTCTTTTCATTATAGAGTTGAAATCAAAGTAAAGCGTACTAGGCACATATCAAAACTGATGATGTGTGCTATTTTGATTTTTGAATGTGTTTTTGATATCCTTGAAAAATCACAGTGGTAGCAGGAAGATTGTTTTAATTAATGAATTGAACGGCAGCAAATGCTGAATCAGGTTTATTGATGTAATTATCACTGAAATAGAAAAATTGAGTGTTAGAGCCATAGAACCTTAGTGGATTTGCCATTCTGTGGGTATTCAAGTGTTTGAAGAGCAACTAACTGGGGGTTTTCTTGGTGCTACTTAAAGAATATTCTTCCCAAGTCATAATAATTCTGTTTATCAACATTATACACACATGCAAGTATAAACGTGAAGACCTTATACATTATTTACTGAGTAGTGTGAACAATGGTTTTACTACCTTGAAGTTTTTTTATATTTATCAGTGGATTTGAGATAATTTTCCATAGTGAATAGACTATACAGAAACTAAAGGCAGAATCTTTTTTTGTTAAGTTTATTTATTTATTTTGAGAGAGAGACATGAGAGGGGCAGAGAGAGAGGGAGAGAGAGAGAGAATCCCAAGCAGGCTTCCCACTGTCAGCACAGAGCCTGCCCCAGGGCCTGAACCCATGAACTGTGAGATCATGACCTGAGCCAAAACCAAGAGTCAGGCATTTAACCCACCGAGCCACCCAGGGGGTCCTGAATGCAAAATCACTTTAAAATGCATATTGAAATTCCTACAAATGCATATAAATTTGAGAAAAGGGCAATTAAAAACGTCTTATGAGTAGTACCTTGACTTTACATATCGTCGCACAGACAGTGCACTTGGGTGGCTCAGTCGGTTTCGGCTCAGGTCCCGAGCCTGATCTCATGCATGGTTCGTGGGTTTGAGCCCCACATCAGGCTCTGTGTTGATGGCACGGAGTCTGCTTTGGATTCTGTCTCCCTCTCTGTCTCTCTCTGCCCCTTCCCTGCTCTCTCTCTCTATTTCTATCTCTCTTAAATAAATAAACATTAAATATTGTCACACAGAAACTGAAAAGTGAACACAGTTTAGATGTGACTTTTTGAACTGATTTCTTACTTACTATATCAACTACATCTTCCCTCAATGAACAGTAAATGCTGGGTATTATACCAGGTGCTGGAAAAACAAAAAGGGGTAAGAAGTCATCCCCAACTTCTAGAGACTCATAGGCTGAGTGGGCCAACGGGCTTGGATTTTAATGTGGTAAATGGTATTAGCACACGATATGCAAAGTCAGTGTCAGCACAGAGAAGATTGTTGCCAACAGAGATTGAGGGTGGGAGAGAAGAGGGAGGAAGAAGGAGGTGGCTTTGGAATCAGGCTCAAAAATGTATAGAAATTCAAGATGTAGGTAGAGCAGCAAAGGAGAAGGGATAAAATCTGTGGGGACTCTTCTGAGAGCCATGAGCTGTTTGGTACCTGGAACACAGGATGCGGGGAGGTGAGTGATGATTTGCGGCGGTACAAGCTGCCCCAAACCATATTTGCAAACGGCCACACGGCCATGTTAAGACATCTGTCCTTTTTCCTGAAGGTGATGGAGAGGCTCTGAAGGATTTTCGTGCAGAGTGATATTACAGTCCTATTTACAGTCTATGGAGCACTCTGAAAGCAGTCCCAAAAGTCGACTGTCTTCCCCCCACGGAGTAAGATCTGTAGGGGCTCGGCTCTGTTCACCATTCCATCTCTGTACTCACCTTGCCCAGTGCCTGAGCCTGGAGGTACAGTGTTTGCTGAGCAAAGACGCAGTGGGTTTGTAGGTCGAACTTGAAAGCAAATGGGCCAATCAGGTAGTATTATAATTATCAGAGTGAGAAGATACACAAGTTTAAACCAAGAACTAGGCAGGAGAGGAAGACTGATTGAAATAGAAAGCATCAAGAGTTGAAGATGTATTCATCGTGCTGGGATTAGGGACGTTTAAAAAGACCCTGTAACGTGGAAGAACAGTACGATCCCAGCAATGGTATAATTCAAGTTGGAGGTTAAAATATATTGTTTGTGGTAGAGTTAGTAAGTCAGACATGAACGGGTTGTATTTAAAGTGTCTGGGGACACCAAAGTTCAATAATCTATTAAGCAGTTATACATAGAGTAAGAAAATTCAAGTAGATTTTGTTTAAAAACATTTACCTTCTAATCTATATCATTGCAGTGAAAGCCATGTGGCAGAATTAGAAGTGTCCCCAAAAGCAAACCTTGAGTCAAGAGGAGAACGGAAGGTTAAGTCCTGAGTTCACCAATATGTAACATAAAGGCTTAAAGGGAGTACCCATGAAAGAAACAGAGGACCCTCCACAGAGATAAAGAGAAAGTCAACAATCTGTTCACAGGAGACAAGAGAGAGCGGGGATGGGAAGCGCGAGAGAGAGGGTCTAAACTTCCAAAAGTCTCGTGAGTCAAGTGCAGAGATACCCTTTGGACTGCACACGAGGTTATTCATTTCTGTGTAGGGAGCATGGTGGTCAAATTGCAGTGGGAGGGCATAATAACAGAAACCTAAAAATATGGCACCAGCAAGTGTTGATCATTCTTTCCAAAGACAGAAGGGAGGTAGGCTGGCAACCCCTGAGATACACAGAGGCACAGGTATTTTTATGTCGGAGGACATTTCAGCCTCTTTATAAGGAAAAGGAAGGAGCCATCCAGCAAGGAGAAGGGAAACAGAGAGATTAGGGAACATCGATAATTTGGCCTCTGAGGGATGTAGAGTAAAGGGATCTTGGAAATACAAATTTATGTCACTGCGAATCTCTCAAAGCGTTTTATCGCTTAAGGTACTCTTCATCTTAAAACTGTGTGTGCATGATAAGTTTCGGGTTTGTTGTAGAAAACGTACACTTAAAAAAGGTAAACTTCTATCTGTATCGATTAGAATCATGCAAATGGCAAGTCGGTGTAGTATAAGTTGATGATAGTTGACGGAATTGAGACTCTGTGTCATCAGAAGGTTTGGGGGAAAGTACATTCTTATTCAAAATTCATGCTTTATTTCAGGTAGTTCTATAAAAACCGTAAGTACACACACACACACACACACACACACACACACACACACCCAGAATCCAGTGGAAAACAGGTGGTTATTGACTTTGGAGCCTGACCTAACAGGACTGTTCTCCGTACTCCTCCAGACACATAGGCAACTTCTTTCTTTTCCTTATCCTTTCCTTTGCTTAAGAAACGTGCGTGTTTGTAAACTTAAAATTGTATAATGAGATTTGATCATTAATTAATACTCTCAAGGCATTAGCAAACATTTATTTTTAAAAAATCATATCCAAAAGGGGGCCGGAAAGCCATATCACAAGAGATATGTGCAAGAAAAAAAAAAAAAGAAAAAAAGAGAAATACGCTATAAAACACCAGAGTGGAAGTTATTACCTGTATATTGCAGTTTGGAAGATGGTGACCCTGTGAGATGATTATTCAGACTAAACTGAATAATTGATTTGTCTTAATTAGTTAATATCAAAGTAATCCGTAGGAAGTAGGCTTGATCTTCCAACTGGTTTTTATAGGGGTGTTAAAGTTCACAAAGAGAGATCTTAAAATTTTGACATACAGCAGCTGGAGATTCCTGGGGGATTTGAAAATGCTTGAATGAAATGTCAGTTGCTGCAGAACACAAGTATCAAACATTCCCTTATAATGGACTGTGTCTCATTTACTGTGACTGGTGCACCATTGTATAGATTGTAGGGTACAAAATATTCTCATAGGTGCTTATTCGTTGTTCAAATGAACCTCTTTAAAAAGTTTAAGACTTCAGATAATCATTAGAATTTTTCAAACATTCGGTCATTGTTTGCATTGTACTATCTCAATAACCAAGTAAAATGATAGGTCATGACAGACATGATAAAAATGAAACTTTAGGTCAAACAAATTTAAGTATAAAATATCATGAGTGTTTAAATCCATGCCCTTAATGGATCTATTTTAGTTACTTTGCATCACATGTTCATTGGACAGTGCAGAGAAGCAAATGGGTAGTATTAATGAGTTTTTACACTTTTGGGATTTACACTTTTATTCTTTTCTGTGTATATACTTTTCAAAAATTAAAACTACGATTTCTGTTTTTACTGAAGTCACTCCATGTTATCAGACATTCTTCTACAACATAATATTTTTCCATGCTATGCTTTACTGTAATTTAACACACCCACTACTTTTGGACATGTAGGTTGTTTGAAATTTCCCTGTTATAAATCATGTTGTAGTAACTATCCTAGTGGCTAAATCCTTGCCCCGAATTCTGTTACTACCTTAGGATAAATTCTTGGAAGTGGGATCTCAGAGCCAAAGGGTACATACGATTTAAAGCTTTTGATAGACCCTGTCAAAGTGCCCTGCAAAAAAAACTTGTATCAATTTACACTCCCACCAGCGGTACAAAAAAGTGTCTTTTTCCACAAGCCATTGACAGCAGATGTTGCCATGCTTTAAAATGATGGCAACTTGATAAAATATAGCATCTTACTGTTGTTGGAATTTATATTCATTTGATGGATAGGTTGAATATATTCTCATGTATCTGTATACCGGTTTAGTTCTCTTTGTATTTCTTCTTTTGTGAATTGCCAGTTCATGCCCTTTGTCCATCGTTCTATCGGGGTATATGAAGAAACGGATATTCTAGGACGTAAGGAAAATGAAAGGAGAGTGGAATTCAAGGACACCAGGACACTGACACTTCCCCCCCAACCCCACCCCGCCCCGCCCCGGGTGTACATGCAGCCTTGATGAGAGGCTTTGGTTGTAGGAAGACCTGATATGTATAAACGTCTCCTTAAATGGGGGCCTTCTGCTCGGAGAGATAGGTGTAGGCTTCCTAAGCGTAATGAGTAGAGATGCCAACTCTGTGGATCAAGTGTAAGGTCCTCCGGTCTAGCAGGACCCTGCCTTGCTTAAATAGCTGCACACTCTTTGTTAGAGATTCTAAGAAAATCTGCATCTTCTCCAGCTCGGCAAAGCAGATTCATTTCTACCAAGTTTCTGCCTCCTTATCAAATAAATTTTAAAAGGCAATGGTAGCAGTAAGAGGTAAATCTTTTTTCATCAATCCTTAGCCTGATGGGAAAGATGCAGTAGAGAGAGGTAGATACAATATATATATATATATATATTTTTTTTTTTACTTAGAGAATTTCAAGTGCTTTCTTATAGTAAGAATGTTAATAATTCTTTGTCTCTTTTGAGATATTTAGATCCTAATCTTTTGCAAGTGTTTTGTTTAGTTTGAATTTAAGATATTGTTTCTATAAAGATTTTTTATTTTTATTTATTTTTATTTATTTATGTGGTTTTTTTTTAAAAGTCATGAACACATTTTATTTTTTTTTTTCAACGTTTATTTATTTTTGGGACAGAGAGAGACAGAGCATGAACGGGGGAGGGGCAGAGAGAGAGGGAGACACAGAATCGGAAACAGGCTCCAGGCTCCGAGCCGTCAGCCCAGAGCCCGACGCGGGGCTCGAACTCACGGACCGCGAGATCGTGACCTGGCTGAAGTCGGACGCTTAACCGACTGCGCCACCCAGGCGCCCCTATAAAGATTTTTTAAAGAAAGCTCTTAAAATATAGTCAAGTCAGTTACATTATTTACTTGTGTTTGTTTGTGTGTGTGTGTATGTGTGTGTGTGTGTGTGTGTGCGCGCGTGTGCTTAGATATGTTGGCTTTACCCCTAGAGCAAATTACCATTTCTGGTTTCTTCCTTTTTAAAATATTTCTTTTCATTTACATTCAGTCAATCTAAATGTTGTTCAGTATAGTCTATGGCGTAGGGATTTCAACTGATTGTCTTCACACGATTCATTTTTGTAAATGTCATTTAATTTAATTAGGGGATGCTTCATGATGTCTAATAAGTATATACTAATATACTTAAATTTTGGCAATGAGACATCCGTGAAAAATTGTACTGTTAAACCTTTGCAATGAAATAGGAAAAGATTTATGAAATTCCTTATATAAAGAGTAGTTTTTAGATACTAAATACAGGTTTGGTCATTTTTTGAGACATCTAGAATGCTAACTAAAAAGCAACATTTTTGGGAATACACAATTAGCCCAGGTAACAGTGCAATATGTAACCTATAGGTACTGCAAAAATGTAGTAATAGAAAAACAGAATGAAATAGGCTTATGGAAGTCATATATAATGTCACAAGCAGTTACTGAGATCTATTCTTCAGTAAAAAATAAAGCATTCATCCTGTGAAAAGTGAGGATTTATTGTATTCTGTGAACATCCTTATATCCAATATTTTGAGAGATATTTTGGGGGAATAAATTATATCTTTTGCTTTCAAGCTAATAGACTTGGAGATACAGGGCTTTACAACGAAGAAACAATTAGAAGGCAAAGCGGCAAGATGAAATACATTATTGCTGAACTGCACATTGAGAAGAGAGAAGCAATCAAGATTCAGAAAAGGATTTTGCAGAAATTTTAGGATTTAAGCAGGACTTGGAAGGTGGTAAAATACGTTTCAGTGTATCAGAAGGGTGGGCCACGCTTACTTACAGTTGGGACAGCTTGAGGAAATGCTTGGAATCAATAAGGGGAATCATGGGGAGGCCACCCCATCTAGAAGAATCCTCCTGGGAAGCAATGGAGAGTAAAGTTGACAGTGAAATGGAATTGACCTATGAAGAACTGTAAATGTCAGGCTGAAGGTCTAAGCTTGTCGCTGTGGATAGTGTCTGTCCTGCCCATGTCCTAAAGCGGAGTGGAGACATGATGGACAGATGATTTCAAGGCAAACTCGGAACTGATGAGCCAGGGTCCCATATGAACCAACAATGGGCTATTGTGAACAGGGAGGAAGGAACAAGTCGTAGTGCTGTTGATGGGGTTTGCAAGGTGAGAAAGGAAGATAACGAGCCAAACAGGACTCCCAGCTTGTGAGTTCAGAACCTGGGAGAACGTGGCCATCATAGAAAAGGGGGAAGGGCCAGAGAAAGATCAATAAAATAGACTTTCACCTGCAGGATCACGTAAAATCATAGTGCGAAAGAGTTCACGTTGCGGTTTGGGAGACAGTAAACGGTATGGAAAAGATGTTCTTGAAGACTAAAACTAAATGTGGATTTAAGGGAATATGCAGTGGTTTTATTAGAAAATTAGATGGACAGTGGATAATAGTAGATCTAGTTCAGACTTAAAGAGAAAGTGATTTCTCCATATTTCCTGAGCCATGCATCAGCCAGGACATTCAGTGATCGTTCGGTATCCCACAAGAACACGGCTACTAACGTGCACTGATTTGCTTCCAGAGGAGGGGCTCAGCACCTCAAGAGCAAAGTCTGAGAATACTCTATCCCCGTATGTTTTAGTCGCTTCCTGCAAATCTCAAAGCAATCACCACGTGAAACAGATTGCCTGTACCCTTGATTTGGTGTTTATCTTCACCTCAGCCATCGTGAAGGTTTTGCAACTGATACATTTTCCATGGGAACCACGGGAGAACACCAGGACCTGTGTCGGGGTGATGCAAAGGAGGAGGCTGCAAGGTTATTCGCAATAAACCGTATTCCACTTCCACCTGTGGGTCTCAGTTCTGATAAAGATTTTAAATCAGGATGGTTGAGTTCTGGAGATAGCTTGGCGAAGTCACAGCAGTTGCCCTGACCCTTGGCCAGTGGGCCCCTCCTTGACATAAAGGCAAAGGATTTATATTCCATTAGTTGTCACTGTTCACATGTGCATCTTTTAAGGGTCTGGATGTTAGCTTCCCGGTTTCACCATTCGCACACTGAGTGTACTTACTGTTTTTTTTTTTCTCAAAATATTAAGAGATTGATGCAGATGGTCCAAAGGGGAACTTGGGCTACAGCATTTCTTTAAAGTGTCGTCATACTTTTTACCTATCTTTTGCGAGATTGATTGCTAGAAGGATAAAAACTACTGAAAAGAAATCTACATGGAGGTGAACGTTTGAACTTTAAGGGATAAGAATATTGATGATATATACCCATGAGTTTGGGTTGCTTTTCCCGTATTTCAGGTAGTTTGTACTGAATGTATCAGTCATGGATAGTTGATAGCTGTCAGGTAAGACTCCTTTTCCTGAAGAAACAATCGAAAGAGTGAGAGTTTGGCTTGATCCTCTCCTTGAAATACAATTCTTATTCTATTTGAATTAGAAATTTTCAGCCACAACAATCCTCTTACCCCAACCAATTCTGCTCCCGCTATTAAGATGTCATTCGTTTCTGGAACAGTTTGTATTCTCTACCAAATCCTTTGACTTTCCATAGAAAGTGTCATTACTGCACAGCAACGAAGTGACACTTCCAATGAAAATTGCTAAGGATTTTGTCTATGAGTATTATTGTTATTGGTCTTTGGAAAAACCATTATATGAGAATCTAATGACAGAGTAGGAGTTTGATAGAGTTACAGGCAGAGGCAGGGATAGATATTTGATTTTTATTGAGTACCTATTATATTCAATCTACTGCCCTCTTAGTTTAGCATTATTATCCCTATTTTACCAATGGAAAGAAACTTAAGGCTTAGAGAATCCAAATATCATGCTAAGGTCTCACAGATACTAAACGACAAAGCCAAGATTCAAGCTGCTGTTTGATGCCCAAACCCACGGTAGCACACTGCCTACTCTTGAGTGGAATCTATCGGTACCAGACAATAATAGAGCGTAGGTCCCTCAGATCACGTACTTTTCAAAGAGAAGGACAAATCCTTGCCAATGTAAATGTCGTCCTTGTCACCATAAGCTTCTGTGTAGTTAGATTTATTTCACACTTCTTAGTTTAAGATGTAATTCTACTATATTTAGAAGAGAGTTTCATAGGCACAGTGATAATGACACTTGATTAGAAGTACAGAGATCTGATTTCTTATTCTGGCTCTGTAATTAAGTCATTGCTTGACCTTGGACCATTCACCAAATGTCTTTGGGTCTGAGTTTCTGCAAACGGTGTCTTCTTATTAAACAGTTTTTAAAATATGCATTATTTTATCTTTGGTTAACACGACAAAGCTAATATTGCTAAGTTTTCTCCTGAGGATTTCCCACAAGGGACCGAAGTCATCATGTTGGGTTAGGATAGGTCTAGCAAAGTGATGATACGAAGCATAAAAGTCTAATAAACCACCTAAAGCAGCAGGAAAAATTAGATTTATTATTTGCATCAATCAAACATAATCCAAGCTTCCTTTTTTTGTTTGAATGTCTCTTAGAAGTATTCTGTCTCCAAAGAATGAAACTATGGCCCTTGAACTAATACAATATGCATTATTGCCTACGAACGTCTGTTATCTTTTGTTTTGTTTTGACTAACGTTCCATCTATATTGCTCGTGTCATCTCAGATTCCTAAAATAAATTTGATTCAGTGCTGAGTCTTTTCTAAATAAACATTAAGAATTCTGTGGTATTTTATAAGTGTAGAAAATATGCTTAGTAGCGATATTCAAGGAAAAAATCTTTTTAAACATCTTGCCATACCTAGCAAGTAGGTACTTAATGTTTATCGGTGAATACAAAAATAACTGAGATGACCTAAATATTTCAATAAATCTTTCCTACAATGATAATTGGTCTGTTCTAACCAACAAAAAAACAGGCACCATTTCTCTTTCTCTTTCGTGTACTTTTTAAAGGGGGAAGATTTGGTTTGTTTTGACTATGGGCATACTCGGTTTCCATATATGATCACTCCTACCCCCAAATTTCCCCATGTATTGTTATCTGTGTCTTTCTTGAGATACTATAGACTCTCAAAACACAATGTGGCTCAGGGTATTATTTCACTGGACTAATGTTCCTGTGATTACCTGCCTGTTTCTAGAGGAAATGGTCTGTGCAAATCACTTCTGCTTTGTGTTGCAAAAGGACCTGCCGGATAATTGAATTTCATAATCATAAGTCTGACAGAGGCCTTAGGAGACATTAGTTCTGTTCTCTGCCGGGCAGCTTAGAGAGAGACGTGCCTGAAGTAGGTGTCACAGTTTTCCTGACTTTACCCCCTTTTCTGTGTTTACCTGGAAATTTTGTTTCCTGGTTTTTACCCTAAGTTCTTGGATGGATATAGAAAAATGTTGGTGCTCAGTTTCGTGTCATAATCTTTCTTATACCACAGAAACAAGGCTGTTGTCTTTTCTCAAAACTAATAAGGCCCAAGATTCATTTTTTGACAAACTGATCCTACCACCTAGCCCTAATCATTTTCATTATTCACTGAATATTCCTAATTCATCATGTCCCCTTAGTTTCTGAGGACCACACATGTGCACACACACACGCTTTCTCTTGCTTGTTGAAGGCAGAGACATCCATCATATTTCTGGCTCGAAGTTATTTTTAATGCCTATGCTATGCACCAACAGAATGCTAAAAAGCATGGTATCTGTCCTCAAAATGTGTTTTCAGTGGTTAAATCCCCTTTGAAGGCACTTTTATTCAACTCTGACCTAAGTGTCACCAGGATGTTCTCGTCCTCATTGAGAAGATCCATTCTTTCCCCTTCCATATAAATATCTTCGTGATCCCTCCATCAATTTGTCTGTAATTTCAATGTTGGATTTCTTTAGAATTATGCATAAAACGCTTATCTCCTAGAACTAATTTCCTACTATGGATTACTGGATCAGAACTTCCTTATAACTTTCTCCTCACATTGGCTAATTCTTACTAATCTAGTGACATTGTATTGTAATGTACCACTTAGCCTCCCTGCTCTTAATTATCAATAAGACCCTCTCCTGCTTTTTCCTCTCTTGTGCCATCTCTAAATGTCTTTGTAACTGGGGTTTCAAATACATGTGTCTTTCAACCCGCAGTTCCTAATAAGCCAGGATGAGCAGTAAATATCTGTTTGAAGGGCTGACGTCGTACCTTTTCAAATCTTCTTTCCCACACTCAAAAAGTCAATGCAGCTTTCAAGAGATCTAGGTTGAAAAGCGCATAGAGTATGTGCATTGATGAAAGCTGGCTCCACAAACATGATATTGTAGTTATATGTGTTTCAAGTAGCAAACCTGAGAATGCCTTATTTTGGTTTGTAGTTTAAGGTGTTATCTAGGTAAATTATGCAAACGCTCATTAACAGAAATAACTTGTTATGTTTTCGAAAACTGGGGAATAGAATGTTAGCTGTCTTTTAGTAGCCTACATGTTTTTTCCTAACGGGTATAAATCATTAGGAATAAATTGTGTTCTGTCATTGTAGCCAGTAATTGGTGACATTTTCTTGTCAGCACGGGATTATAAATAACAGCAATATACATACTGTCAACAGATTCATTATGTTATGAAAAACATAAACCAGGAGTCTTTTAACTGTACTTTGCATATTTTCTATATTAAGTGCGACACTGACATCTTTACAAAATTTTAGGGAATACTCGACAGAGCAGTTTTCATCGTTAATAACTTCAAATTGTTTTATTATGCTTTAAATGTATTTTAATTACTTCTATTTCTTCCCTAGTTCCTGGAAACTATGTTCTTCCAAGAGTATTTCGCTTGCAAACAGATATTTGATCAATAAAACAGATAGGGTATTTTTTTTTTAGTAGTAAAACACGCAAGAGACATGCAAAAGACTGTAAGCATTTGTGATGCGTTTTAACGTAGCTCATATTGTTGGAGTAACTGAAAATACAAGGCCTTCAAATTGTACATAGTAATAGTTGATGCTCTGTTCCAAGCTGAAGGGAACAATAAGGCATTTGAAAGTAGCACTAAGGTGGACCAAATCTCATCATTACTTGCCTCATTGATTATTAAATCAGCCCGTCACTTTCCACGTTGAGGGTGCCGGCAATGTTCGAGACCCATCCCCTCTTGGAACCACCACTCCCTGTAAAGGAAGATAGCAACCCTCACTTTCAGTAGCTTTAGCACTTCCTGGAGGGGAGGTTTTATTTTTCTTTGCGTCTTCAAAGTTAAGACAGAAAAGCCCCTTCAGTTACGGAGAGCGCCCAACAGGCAAACCCACTCCAGCTCTTTGACCCCCTTTTCCTGGACAAGCGTGTCAGCCTTGTCCTTGAAGCCTCTGGAGTAACACTTGAAGGGCATTGTTTCTGGCCAGCTCCCTGGAATCATGGTGGGGAGCTTCTGGCAGCCCGACTTCCCCATTGAGAGGATGTCTCGTACGCTCCTCTCTTGGGTTCACTCTGTCCAGTTCTACAATGTGTCTGGAGTTTACCTCCTATTCCTCCCCTTTGTGAAAGCATCGTTGTCTGCGGTTTTAGGACTTTGCTTTTCATCATTCATTCGGCGAATGCAGCGAAAGCGTTCTCTCTGTCTCTTCACGGGGGTACAAAGCTGAAAAAACAGGACCCACCAGAGTGTATTGTGTAGTATTTTCGAAATGACTCGACCAAGAGCTGGAATGTTTATGCATATCAGACCTCCTGAGTCATGTTTGTCTCTTTTAATACTTCTGTATTACTTTCCCCTTATTTCAGGCAATAATACATTGTTCAGATGTCCCTCTTTTCTTCTTAAGGTTAGCCTTTTAGCAAAATGTTTTGTTTTGTTTTTATTTTCACTAATGGTGTTTCCAAATCTTTTTTTCTTTCACAGACCGAATTTGAATTCAGTATGTATATATACATATATATATACACATACACAAATATATTTTTTAATGTGTATTGATTTTTGAGAGAGGGAGAATAAACAGGGGAGGGACAAAGAGAGAGAATCCCAACCAGCCTTCACACTGTGGGTGCAGAGCCCAACACGGGGCTCCAGAGCACGAACCGTGAGATCATGATCTGAGCCGAAATCAAGAGTCAGATCCTTAACTGACTGAGCCACCCAGGAGCCCCTGAATTACATTTGATTTTGAATTCTGCTTTTTCCTTGCTGGCTTCCTGATGCTTCTTTGGTACCCTTTCTATTCTTTCCCTACTTAAAATCATGTGGCCGTCTAAAGTCGCAAAAACATACCCCGTCTTTCACGATGGGAAATTTTAAATGAATTTTGCAAACATAAACCGCTATAAAAATTTTTTGTAACTTGGGGCGCCTGGGTGGCTCAGTCGGTTGAGCGTCCGACTTCAGCCAGGTCACGATCTCGCCGTCCGGGAGTTCGAGCCCCGCGTCAGGCTCTGGGCTGATGGCTCAGAGCCTGGAGCCTGTTTCCGATTCTGTGTCTCCCTCTCTCTCTGCCCCTCCCCCGTTCATGCTCTGTCTCCCTCTGTCCCAAAAATAAATAAACGTTGAAAAAAAATTAAAAAAAAATTTTTTTGTAACTTTATGAACTCACATGCCATGCATTAATATATTTTTCATAATGGCAATGAGAACGATTTGCCTAAGTGGAGCTCAGGTTTCTATTTTTTTATTCTCACTTACCATTTCAAAACCACTTCCAAAATTTCAAGCTTATTACTTTGTCTTCTCTACTTGAAGTCTTTCCCCTTCAATACCCTTTCATCAAATTCAAACTATTTATTTATTTCCAAGCTATTCTTAGTCCTCGGTGTACAGGGAGCATATATATTGCTGCATTCAAATTTCTGCTTTTCTTCCGTTCTTTCGCACAACCAGAAATCTTTAATTTTTTCCCCCTTCCATTCTCTTGATTCCTGACTCTAGAAAAATGTCTGTTCACCGAAGAAAATAGTAGAGACAATCGAGTCAACCTTCTTGGGAAGACTTAAATTCTGTAAGCTTCTCTTTTGTGTTATTTGACCAGCAAATAATCTTATCTTCCTCTTTCCTTGAGATTCCTCGTGAAAACATTACAATGGGCTTTTCTGTCATGATGCCATGTACTTTCTTGCCTCTTTGCCTTGATCAGGCCATGCTGACAACCTGCAAAACCCTCCCAGCTACTCTTTACTGATCGAAATTCCTGCCCCTTTTCAAGGCTGCGTTTAAGTAGCTCTTCCTTTTCGTTGTCCTTATGACCCAAAGGCTAACTGAGCTGCCCTGCCTCTAAAATCCCACTGGGTCTGTTCGCGCAAGTTTTTCCACGACATTTAGCGTTCACTACATTATTTTGAGATTATCTGTGTATCTTACTTTCCTACACTGGGTCATATGTGTCGAGAGAAGAGAACTATGCTTCTAAATCTCTTGGGTTGTGTAGCAATAGGACTACCTCCGAAACAGGTGCACACTTAAATTTTTGCAACAACTGAACGAATGAGTGTCCGTTTCAACCGGACATAATGTCAGAAAATGTTGGGAGGAATCGATGGACAAACTTAACTCTCTACAGGTAGGAAAATGGATATTTATATACTCTGACCTGTAAAAATACGTTATAAAGAGTTTTCTGTTGTGCGTGTTTTTAAAACCCCACTTGTAAAAAGGACAATGAATGCATGGACTTCCATGGCATACTGTTTTAATTAGAATTCAGACCACTTGTGAATCCCTTGTTGTGGGTTTTTTCTTCTCTGCATTCCCTAGGTTTTCTTCTCTAAATGATTTATATACTTGCAGAACTTGAAATTTTAAAGATTAAATTTATCGTACACTGTCATTATATATTAAAGTTATTTTCATAATCTCGAGTACTCTAATATGTCATATGTTCTTATATAATTTATGTTAAGAGTTTCCTCCGGCAAGCTTTACTGTGTCATTTGGAGCACTTTAGAAATCAATATTGTGGAATACTAGAAGGAGAAAAAAATATTTCTAAAAGTACTCCCCTGTGTTCCCATTAATTTGTTTATTATCAAGGTCTTTATTGGGAATATAGTTGCTAATATAAGCCTATAATAAACAGAGTATAATTGAATTTTCAATATTTTGTCACCTGGGAGTAATTTTCTTACAAGACCTCTGTTCCATCTTCTGACTAATTGTCAGCAGTTACTCAGTATCACCACAGTAATGTCACCAAACATTGCAAAAATAGCTACCTGATTGCATTATATTTAAAGATGTTCATTTCAAGCCCTTGATGTTTTCTCTTTAAATTATTTACCTCAATTTTAAATATCATTTAAAATGCAATAAATGTAATGAGCCGACATGTTCTGAACATACAAATTCAGACAGAAGCGAGGATTTGTTCAGTAGACGATAAAGACAATGATGCCGGGAGTCCCAGAGCACCGTCTTGGCAACAGGGTAGACCAGGGAGCTGGCTGAGCCCGAGTCAGTGCTCTGACTCCGCACACGTGGGCTTTGTATCCTCCCTTCCACTGTGTCGCAGTGGTGTTTTGGTCCTTAGGATTCATTTTTTTTTCCGTGAACCTCACCTTGGGTGCATCAGATATTATGCTGCTATTATATTATGCTGAAGGATACCCTAATATTATATTATTAAAAATAAATGAAGACAAGAACAGTTGAAAATGCTAGACACAGGTGGATTGATAGGAAAACCCAAAACCTTTGTTTTTGTTGGTGGTGTAGGTTTAGAACTGAGTTCTTCTAAATTTTTTTTTTCAACGTTTTTTTATTTATTTTTGGGACAGAGAGAGACGGAGCATGAACGGGGGAGGGGCAGAGACAGAGGGAGACACAGAATCGGAAACAGGCTCCAGGCTCCGAGCCGTCAGCCCAGAGCCCGACGCGGGGCTCGAACTCCCGGACGGCGAGATCGTGGCCTGGCTGAAGTCGGTCGCTTAACCGACTGCGCTACCCAGGCGCCCCTAGAACTGAGTTCTTGACAGATCCAGAAGCACAAGATATCAGCCCTGGAATAACCCAGGTTTATGTCCGTTATCCCAACATAATTAATACTGCCTCCTTTCCCTCTTAAGAATGTCTTGGTGTGGTCATTAAATTAAATAGTTGCCCCACCTCTAACACATTTTTCGTTTAGCACCCCCTCTGTTTCCCAGACAGCTTGCTAATGATCCAGACAGAAAGAGTAAAACAATTGTGTGCTTGTTCGGGAATCCTACACTTGACCTATTTTGCAAACATTCTCAAACTCTCTTTGTTCAACAGTTAAATTTTGAATTTGCATCTAAGCATCATTTATTTTTTAATCCGAATATGTTCATTGTTTGCTTGTCTGTGTCACAATACGTCTATAAAACAAACCATATATCTATATATGTATATATAAAACAAGTCACGTAAATGTATGACAATATATATGTATATGACTTTAAAATTTTAATTAGGAAGAAAATGTCCCAAGGAAAATTCTTCACAGTGTATGAAAGCAAGAGAACCTGGTGAGGCTAGCATATTATTGTACCCTCCTACATGTGTATGCACTTAATTGGAGCACAACAGCAAAGTTTGAGTGAATGTTCTACGCTATGATCATGGAGAAGCAAATCTCCGTGTGTGAGTCAAATCGAGCAAATTTGGCAAAAAAATGACAAGTGATTTCGGACGGCACGCTTAATTCAATTAAGGCAAACACCAATGGGTGCTCGGTGCTGGGTTGTGTGGAGGGGGCAGAGAGAAGGCAGTTCCCCTGAGGGAACTGTGGTCTGGAAGTGGAAATGGGGGTAGCTAACGATTATCGCGTACCTACTTTGTGCAGACTCTGTGCTCAGCTTCTTGAAAGCAAAGAGCCTGGCTTATTGCTATCCCTGTTGTATAAATGAGAAAATGGAGGTGCTGAGGAATGTAACTCTCTGTTTGCCTTGAGTAGACTACTTGTGCTGTAGTGCAGAGCACGGAAGACAGCATGATGAACCGAACAGATATGTCTCCTGTCCTACAAGGACAAGTCTAGCGGGAGAAATAGACCTTATGTAATAAACCACAAACATGAAATCATACCACACGTAAGAAAAGGAACTGGCTTCAGTGAGAGGGAGTATCCAGGGTGGAGGAGAGAGGGACATCTCTGGATCAGATGATCAAGGAAGTCTTTTGTGAAAAATGGGCAGATTTAAAGCTGGGGCTTGAGGGATTGGAACAAACGAGTCAGATGATCCAGCAAGAGAGTTTAGGTAGAAGGAGGGCCCGGTCCTGGCCTGAGGAAGGCAGTAGCTTGTCAGAGGATTTGAGAAACCGAAAGCAGACCACAGAAGGGTCACTTAATGGTCAAGAAGACTGGATGACTTTTGAAATAAAGTTGGAGAGGAGAATTGGGTTTTGGAGTTCGGATTTTAAAGGAAGTTGAATTTTTTTTAAATTATGTTGATTTCCAGAAGTCTGCCTTCCCCCAAATAGCAATAGGAAGCCACAAAAGTGTCTGGAGCAGGGAGAGGCATGCTATAACTTAGCTAAGATACCAGAGCTAAAAATTCCAAGAGCTGGAACCAATCTCGGGCCAGTCTGATGTCAAAGCCCACCTCTGCATTCTAACACAGTGTTTCCCCTGGGACTCAACGAATACCTGAGTACCTGGGAGAAGCTGCATGCATAACTGGGCACCTACAAAGCATCTGGTGATTCTAAGCAGGAAGATCTAGCATCCACTGGGACCTTCGTTCTAAAAGTCCAAGGGTAAAGATGGCATATTCTGGAGGCTAGCAGGGTAATTCAGGGAAAGAGGAGAACAAAAGAAGGGGGCAAAAAAATGGAGCAGGGGGAAGCTGGCTGTTATTTTGGGGGGGGGGGGAGGGGAGTGAATAGTTAAATCCCCTGAGTATCTGAAAACTGTCAAGGTATGTTAAAGACTGAACAGTCCTTTTTATGCTGGTGTGAGACCTTTGTGTATAATTCGGTAATTAGTCAAGAGTCGATGAAGTTCTCAAGGAGGAGAATGACATAAGGGCTATGCTTCGTGTACGTGTGATCCGAGAGCGTAAGGTGTGGGAAGGAGAACTCCCTGAGAGGTTTGTGTACCCCGATTGTATAGTGGGTAGAGTCTGGTTCTGGAGCCAGACTGCCTGGTCCCATGTTCCACTTCTCCACTAACCAGTTCTGTGGCCTTAGACAGTTTTCCTCATCTCTTGGGGTCTTCATTTCCTCATCTGTAAGTGGAGGAAATAATAGCACCCTTCTTCGCAAGGTTGTTGAGCAGAGTAAACCGGGTAATGTGTGTAAAAAGTCTTACCAGAGTGCTTGCCAATCAGGCAGCACTGAAGCGTGTTAGCTCCTTCTAAAAACAACTAGAACAATACTTCTCCCAAGAGCTACTTAAGATACAACAGGAGAGAAGGCAAAGAGAAGGGACGGGAGGAACTGTCTGAAAGGATCACAGTGGACTGGAAACTCCCTGAGGACAGGTACCCTGTCCCCTCTGCTTTCTGTTACATACCCAGAGGCTAGTACAGACCCGAGCATGAGTCAGCATGCAACAAATATGTATGGTTTGGATTGAGCTAATAAGTGACATATAATAATTGCATACGTGTTCTGTTATGGATAAACCACGCTTGGGCCTAGTTTTGACACTAGCAAGACAAACGCTTCGAACTACAGGTGAAAATATACCAACAGAGGGAAAGGTACTTAGAATTAGCATTTCATTTTGTCTCCCAACTGCGAGAATTCATGCAGCTCACAAAACTCACCAGTTTCCCAAAATGTAACCGAGCCCACATCTTGCTTTCCCATTTCAGCAGGAGGGTGATTCGTTTACCAGTGACGCAACTGCGGTTAACCCGGCCTTTGGCTGACATCCCAGAATAATTTTGCAAAATCTTCTTGAAAGTCTCCCCCACATGCCCTCTCTGCCTTCCTGACCTCGTCCCAAACCTCTTCTCGTTTGGCCCCCAGAGCACGGAGGAAGTTGATGAGGGGGTGGCCACGCTTGTGGGATGGGCGGCCACGCTTACTCCCTCTGCGTCCTGCCAAGGGCCGAGGTTGACCAGAAGTCTCCTCGTGCTGGAGCCTCTCTGCAGATGTGGCTTCCTGGAGGAGCAATGTGCTCTGACCAGGGACAAGATCAAACAGCTGGAGGAGAGCTCGACCCGTCCTGAGCTGAGGAGTGAGAGCAGGTGCTTTTGACAGCTAGGAAAGAATTGGTCCGGGAGTCCCCCTGACAAAGGGAAGTCACAGAAATTAGAGACAGAAAAAACCGTCTCAGTCAATTCCCTTGCCAAAGATAAATTGATCCCTGGCGTGTATCTGTAGCTACCTGGCCACTCCAGTTATATCTCTGTCAGTGCGTAAGGATGAGGAGTCGTGGGGATGTGGACAAAAGACTCGGGGCACCAGGATGAGTTAGGTACTGGGAGGAAAAAGGATCTGTAAGCATTCACGGAAAAATAATGATTTGGGGGAAGAATAAGAATAGTTGACTTTTTTATTTTTATTTATTATATTTATATTTTATTTTTATTTTCTTCTTTTTAAATTTTTTTAAGGACTAAAGAGTTGAATAGAGATAGAAAAATTCCATGCGAGGTTCTGTGGTTATTTTCTGAATAAATATTAGCTGAGTATTATTTACCCAAAGGGGAGAAGTGTTTTTACTCCCGTTTTGTTCACGTTTTGCCGGGAAGTCAAGGTGTTGAGGAAATACTTTTGACATTGCAAACTTAGAATGAGAATATGCATTTTGCTTCTGCAGTAATGATAGCAAAGAAACCTCATAGGATAATGCTCCGACAGAATTCATTGAAGAAGGAATTGTATGATACTTCGTTCAATATATGGATTTGACTGTAGACCGTTAAGCGGGTCAAAGAATTTTGTTGCAAAGAGAAGATCATATTTAGATGCAAGTAGATAGGAAGTGAAACCTGAATTGGTTCTTAGTTGCTAGACCATTTTCCTCATCATTTACAAGAGAAAAAAAAGGAACTAATCCTCAAAGAATCTGTTAGTAATTTATCTTGGCCTCAGTCACATTAAAGTAGATGGCTGATTAATTGAACTGACTTGGATTATCTGATATTTTTTTCACTACTTCATGTGTTCTGGATATTTTCAAATGATACGCAGTCATTTTGTTGCATATTTCACGTTGAGAATAGCTCAGCAGAGCAACGTTATTGTCAGCCAACGTCCGTGTCTTTCTCCTTCATGATGGGGGAGCAGGACCGAGGCAAGAAGGATTCAGAAGGATTCATTCCCCTTGGAGTGTATTCATTTTCCAAACATCATCGGGTTGCTAACTCCTGCTGCCCCCTCCTTCATAGGTTTCGGGTCTTTGGTATTGAGGCTTCCTCTCAGATTTCGGACCCCGGTGATCTAGATACTAGCTTGATCCTTTAGTCACATCAACTCTGGGCATCAAAAAGCAGGCAGCGGTTGAGGCCAGAAGCTGCAAATCCAGGGGATCTTTAAAAACCTTTTCTCATGCAGCCTTTGCCTTGATCACCCTTCTTTCTGGCCTAAGCTCACCCCCTTCAGGTTAGGTGAAGTCCCACCCAGGTGACATCTTGACCCTCTGCTATGCCTGTCACTCCCGTGCCGTGGTCCTTGCCTTTCTAGTTCCTTACCTGCAATCCACAGTCCGGGACCACGTACAGCGGATGTGAAAGAAGAAATTATTCTGACACTTGTTAAAAGGGGAAGGAGGACTTTATTCAGGACTCCTGCCACGGGTATCAAGTTATTGCAGAGTTGTATTGGCCTCAACCCTGAACACAAAAAGAACAAGTAGGGATTTACAGCCAAGGAGCAGGTTGGGGGTGGGGGTGGGGATGGGGGAGGGGGAGACGGAAAATTACTAGAAGGGGACACCAAGGGTAGGAAGGTTCTCGCTAAGCTGACTTAACAGGGTTCTTGCTGAAGGCAGGCCAAGGACTCCTATATCAAAGGCAGGGGATGAGGAATTTAATCACACGTGGAGGGTGACCCCAGGAAGGACGGGAAGGGGCGGAGACCCCGAGGAACCCAAGGCAAATTCAGTCAAGGAGCGGCTTTCTCAGGAAGACAAGGTACAGTTTTGTCCTAATAACGTGGATACAGAATTCAGCTAATTCCGCCCTGCCAGAGGCAGGACCTTGTTTGGGCCACGGGCGGTATTTACTCTTCAGCTGCCTTCCTTACCCCCCTCCCCATCCAGGCTCTCTACACCCCCCCCCCCATTCTCACCGGCCCACGAAGTCCGGCCTTCAGATTTCACTCAAGATGGATGTGGGGGGGCGGGGAAGACGGGTGAGAAAAGCCTTGGGAAATGGCTCAAGAATGATGCTCACATCTTTCACACTCACCCTGCGAAGTGGATTTTATCAAATGGAGAAACATACACGCCTCACGTGTGACATTTTATTCCGAGCCAAGATGGTAAGGGAAGGGAGTTAATAGTCAGAAAAATTTATACTCCAAAAATTGGCGAAGTCTTCTTCAAGAACATCTTGTGCCGGTTTTTTTCTTGAAAGTATGAACTGTTTTTCATTTAGTACCATTACGTTGAGGGACGATTGCGGAGCCAAAGCAAGTAGGAGTCGCTGAAGAATTTTATTGTTATGTGTGTTTACAAACAAAGAGCGTAAACAAAGAGAGACATTTGTTGTATTTATTGCCCCTAAAACAATTTGTACTAAAGAAGCCCTTGAACAAGCCAGAAAATAAGTAGAACCGATGTGCTGCTTGAGCTCCTTTCCCTGGGCTTTTAAAAACACCACCGATATTGAAATATTTGTGTTTTCTTTGTGGTGGTGCCAGCGAGGCAATAGATGAGGAGTGGGTATTCACTGTTTCTCCAAAATACAACTTAGCCTCTCTTGCAACTTGAGACTCCCCTTGTCTCCGAGACTTCCTGCCCGCTCGCTCCCTCCTCTAATTACTCTTCCTTTTGTCAGACTCTCTTTTTTCTTGTTCCCCTCTATTCCCTCTTGCCCACATTCCACGTTTCTTTTTAGCCACCCCCCCCCCCCCAGCTTCTTTGGTGCAAGTGCTTAAGGGGAGGGCTGAGTCTCAAAGGTGAATAAACACGTCTCCTACAAAACAGTTTTAGGATTTTCTATGGGACAAATTAGCATCCTGGCCTGGGTGCCAGGAAATGTAAAACAGAGGCCCACAGAGAAGACCTTCTTAATAAGTGTAGCAAACTGCTCTTGGGCCTTAGACTCATGTTTACATATATTAAACGTATATTTGCGTTACGTATATTACGTGTATTAGCCGGCCCTCTCGTTGTGAGCCCCAGGGCGTCATCAAGCACCCCAGAAAGGAAAACCCTCCTGTTTTTCAAACTGGAATTTAGAATTTATCCAGGGGCGCCGGGGTGGCTCAGTCGGTTAAGTGTCCGACTTCGGCTCAGGTCATGATCTCATGGTTTGTGGGTTCAAGCCCTGTGCTGACAGCTCAGAGGCCTGGAGCCTGCTTCAGATTCTGTGTCTCCCTCTCTCTCTGCCCCTCGCCCGTTCATGCTCTGTCTCTCTCTGTCCCAAAAATAAATAAACGTTGAAAAAAAAAAATTAAAAAAAAAATCATCCATACATTAAACCAGGAGAAAGGTGAGTTGAGAATGTGTAATTGCACAAGCCAGGAATCTTCCAAAGTAAATCTGGCGAATGAAGTTCTCTTGTGCATCAGCTAAAAAAAAGACCCTGCTTTCACTCTTTTCAACAAAAATCCGTTGTAGAACTTGGTATGGCGTTTGGTGGGGCTTTTGTTAAAAAGTTGTTAAAAGTGATTTTTTAAAAAAAATTTTTAATGTTTATTTATTTTAGAGAGAGAGAGAGAGAGAATGCGAGCAGGGGAGGGGCAGAGAGAGAGTGAGACACAGAATCCGAAACAGGCTCCAGGCTCTGAGCTGTCAGCACAGAGCCCGACGCGGGGCTCGAACTCACAGACCGCGAGATCGTGACCTGAGCTGAAGTTGGACGCTTAACTGACTGAGCCACCCAAGCGCCCCAAAAGTGATTTAAAAAAAAAAACTAAGCAAAAACAAAACGAATTGGTAGTGAAATGTAAAAACTTTGAAATTCTTATGAATTTGTTTATCCTTGTTTTTGCCTCTAAGATTATTTCAACAACAATCTGATATAAATTGAGAGTTTCTTAAAACACTTAGTAGATGAGAGGTGTGTATTTTTAAATTATTTCAGGAAATAGGGATTTTTTTGTCTCTTGAAGGAATAAATTTTCATTAATATTATAATTTTGTCAATGGCTTTCTCGTAAGGTAACTAAACAGATACCCAAACTCTATGTTAAGATTGTGTCACCTTTGATTCTATACCTAGGAAAAGTAGCATTTACCTTTAAAACTCTTTCAAGAATATTATAAACTAACATCACTTTATTGTGTCATAAATGGCAAAATCTCACTGTATACTGAAAGGGAAGACTGAACACAACAAGGAGTTACTGTTTGGAGAAAATCAATCATGCAATCAACCAGAATGCTCAAGGTGTCTTTGTGCCTTCGGCTTAAAAAGTTTAGTAAACATAGCATGGTATGCTCTGGACCCTAATAATTGTGAATAGTCAATATATTCCAATAATGGGTTCTCATAAAAGAGAATCTCACAAGAAAGTCTGGGTACTGTTAACACAGAGAGAGTTTTTTACCTTCTATCTCTTGGAAGTGTTTGTGTTTTGAAAAGAAAAAAGTGATATATAAACTAGGACTCGAAGTTCTAGAGGATATGATTGGGAATTAAAAACAAAAAAAACACAATAATTCCATCTTGCTTTGGGATTTTTCTCCTCTGTGTGGTTAAGCAAATACATGAACACACATCTGTTTGCCCAAATGGTGAATGGGCTTTCACAAATTATGAGGAGCTTATGATGAGGGAATTATGGTGTTTTCAACCATCTGGATATCTTGGGTTCTTTTCTTTTCTCCAGGGCTGTCCCTTCTCTTTCTGCTAGTGGTTTGCACCCTCGCTCAGAGCTCCACGATCTCCCCTCTGGAATCTAGGCATCGCTTCCTCCCTGGTCTCCTTAACTTAACCATCTTCCCTCTCAATCCTCTGCTGGGGCCAAATCAAGCTTCCTGAAACCTGTTTCTGTTAAGTCATTTTCCTGAAAAACAATCCTCTGGTGATGATAAGAATCACAGTAGTAATGTAATAAATACGTATTGACAGTTTCTATGCCCTAAACTATGTTACATCTTTTGATGCGTGGTCTCATTTCAGCCCCCCCCCACGCGCGCGCCCCCCCAGCAATCTGAGGAAGAACGTTTGAGTATTCACTGCATTTAATAGGTAGAGACTTGAGGAGTAAACAGGTCTAGGTGTTTTGCAGGAGCGTGCACAGCAACTTTTAACTGTGTCTTGTTCCCTCATGCCGTGAGTGTGAAATGCTCTGCCTGACTTTCAAACACCTACGGACTCTGAACCCATCCTACCAACTTGGCAACACGCTTATTGTAAATGTAATTCCCGCCCCCCCCCTCCCCCCGCAGGGCATTAGGTAGAAGATGAACTTCTAGCACGTCTGGAAATTTGTTATGATTTTGTTGTGTTATCATGCTTTTAAATCTAAAGTTTAGATCATAAATGAAATTGAATGTGAAACTCTCTCGCCACCCCAATTTCTGGGAAACATTTATCTGTATCACAGACCCGAGAGCCATTTTGAAAGGTTTAGGGATCTCTGGCCAGAAGCAGTTGACCTGCTCCAAGAACAGACTGATGACGGGCACTGAGATGGATGAAAATGGGGCTCTAGGTAGAGGTTGCTTGAAGACTTTTCTCTGTGAGGCAGTCCCTAGTCAGTGTTATTAAATCTGTTCCCTTTCGTAACTGAAATCTCAAACGTAAATTATATTGTAACGTCCCTATGGAAATGTCTACAGTCATAAATGAAGAAGGGAGGAAGACGCTGTTCTCAATACATCCCACATCATTAACATGTCACATCTCTGTCCCCGTATAAGTGAAACTGGGATGTTTTCCAACTTTTCATCTTGACTGTAAGTATAGTTGCCTGCGTCGGGGAGGGAGGGAGGGAGGGAGGCGTAGATGAAAATACTAGTTTTGTGTTTCGACTAATCTGATCCCTCCAACCAGCTGGCCTTCCCACCTGCCCCGCAAACTCTGCTTGGAAACTGCACATTCAGACGACCTGTCGGAGCCAGACCCCTGGTGTAGCCGTTTCTGCTAAATGAGCCAATTTGGGTTCGGTAAATGAAATCAAGAATTTCAGGAGTTATGCCCAGGCCATGGAAATCAGGCTTCAAAATGGTGCTAAAGTAATTGTGAAGCCATTTTACCTGTCAGAAAAAAAATAAACTACGCGACATAATTTCAGGAATTAGTAATTTTCGCTCGGTGTCTGTGACCCAGGCAAAGAAATCTGAACTTGAGCAAGGAATATGACAAAGTAGCAGCCATGTGTTTCACCGTGCGTCCTATTATAATAAGCAAGCCACCAATATCAAGTAAGTTATTTCTGTGCAAGGGTGACGTTGTAGTTTCAAAGCCACATCTCTGTCGATGACTCTTCAACAGTCATTTTACAAAGCCTAAGATAAATCCTTTGAGGGTGCCCATAGCCCACCTCCCTCGCTCTGGTTTTATGTTTCATTGACTCTATTAGCATTAAACTCTTTAAGAGTGACAGGCTGCAGCATGGGGATCCCAGGTGGGCCATGGGATCTGCGGGGCCAGCTGTTCCGTAGCTCAGATAATTCTCCTTTTCGAGATTTACAGATCCGTTTGCATCTGACAGACCATGGCAAGCCTTTGTACTGCCCAGTCCTGACGTTTTAAAGGAAAGCAGCTTAATAATTTATTAACTGCTACATTTCCTCTGGGCTTTTTCTGTGTGATGCTGTTGAGTCACAGAACATTATAAATACGAAGAACTTAGCAGAAGCACATTCTGGAAGAGAGCCGTGGCCTTTCCGCCGTCGTCGTTGTTGTTGCCGAGGACCCCTCTGAGAGCTCTTGTTGGTTTACCTGGCTGGAAAGCAGCAGAAAATGATCAGCTTTGTCAAGTGGGGCCGCATCCGTTGTGAGGTTGCTAACAATACCTCAGATAAAGGTTGCCCCTGATCCACAAGACAGCGATGTAATGACAGAAAAACGGGGCTGCGGCGCGCTTAGAGATCTTGAATTGTCTGTGTGCTCCAGTGACCTGGCACCGCACTCGGTCCCACCTCCATGCCCTCCCTCCTGCGGCTCCTTCGGCCGGAAGCACGTGACTGACCCCCACCCCCCCCACCCCTTCAAAATCCCCTCCTTGTTTTCAATGATTTTTTTACTCATTACTCAAGGCTCCTATCAGTCCTCTTACAAATGGACACCACTCCGGACTTCTTTGACTTCTTTGACGCTCACCTATCCTATTTTGTAACCCTAGGATAATGACTGTGGTATTTGGCCCAGCACTGGGTTGGAATGCCATGATGTCCACGGCCGGGAAATCCCGTTAATTCCTCTATGGCCCAACAAAATATGGTGCAGGTGGTGGATGTGTAGTCATTTAATACATTGGAAGAGATGCTGTTCATTCTAATGCCCTAATCTTTCTTTTCCCTGCCTCTTTTCCTTTCCTCATTGCATGTAATTATTTGATGATGTTCTCAAAACTTTGTGAAACTTATTTTGGCATAGAAAACAAGTCACTTGTAGAGACGTTTGTGTTAGGCTAATAATGCAAACAACAATGGATGTTTGTTTGTCAGTCGTTCTTCAATGTACAGAATATTTTCGTCTCCATTATTGATCACCACGTGATGCTTACTTACCACCATGCGAAGGACCGAGGAGAAGTCTCCTCTTAGAGATTAGGAAGTTGAGCCCTACAGAAGTGAATGAAGTTGTACAAAGTTGCATAGCTAATAAATCTCAGCTGTTAAAATAACACCCACGTATCCCAAACATTCCAATAGGACTCACTCCACTTATATATGTTTTCTTATTTTTATCGAATAACTATTGTGTAGAGACACAATCAAAGAAGATACGGCGGCCTCTTGTCTTATTCGACAGAGGCCTACGTGAATGACATAGCCATGGAGCCGTTAGAAATGATGGGGAAGCCACATTGCCTCACTGCCCAGACTAATGCACAATTAAAAGGCAACATTCATTTTCAGTAACTGGGCGGATTCAATAAATGTAATGGCATTTAATGATTATTCAGCTTGTAGCATCTTTCACTCAAAGGTCACGTCCACCACATTCTATACACTGTTTGCTCTGCTTATAAACGGCAGGGACAAAAGAACAGGCCACTGTGTCCGCTGAAGACATGATTGGCACTGCCCCACATACAGTTGGCATTTAATAAATGTTCATTAACTCAGTAGAAATGTCCTCTGTGCTTCTGAACTTACCCTTCTTACGATTGGCTGCTGCTTCTTCTACAAAATGGACAGAAAACGGACTTTTGAAGTATAGCAGGGACATATGGCACAATATTTAATTTAAAGCAATTTCAGGCAGATGCTGGACAAATTACTCAAATGTTTTGTTCCTTAATTTTAAAAGGGATGCTCGGGAGAATAGGGTCTGATCGGTTTTCCCTGCTTTTAGCAAACTACCTGTGATTCAGCTACCTGTATTCCCAAGTTACTGACGTGCCAAATTGGATGGCTGTCCTAGCTATCGTGTTATTTTATCTGAAGTGTTAAAGAAAAATCACATTTTCAGTATAAGGGCTGTTGGATTTAAGTAGTTAAGGGTAACTCTTCCTCACGGCTGCTTTACGTCATCATAGCCACCTGCTCTACCATAGAGAGTTGAGGTAATTAATAGGAGGCATTAACACGTCTAGTATCGCTGGGGAGAGGGAAAAATTGAAATCTGTTGAATAGTTTTTAACTGTGAAACAGCGAATGTTGATTCACTCACCATCTTTCAATTCACCACCCAACTTGAGATCATTTTTGCGAGATGAAATACACGGTAAGCTCACACCCCGGTGGAACGTTGGTGGGTCTAATTACATGTGACTTGAAATATGTTTGGCTGTGTGGTGTATCTTGCCACCGGTCCATGACCAGCGTTTTGGAAAAGCAGAGTGAGCGCTCAGGAGAGAGATGGGGGTTAGAAATGCAGACTGCGGATGACAGTGAAACTGCACAGCCATGAGATACGGCTCCATGGGGAGCCCTGCGAGCAGAAGGAAGGAGACAGAGGGAGGGTCTCCAAAGACACCAGACCTAGAGAAAACTATTCCATTCGGAGGTGGGGGTGAAATAGAAAAGGAAGCAGGTGAGGAACAGTAGGGTTAGGAATGCAGGGGTAAGTGGGGAAGCAACAAGAAACTAGAAAAGGCTGCCTTGGCTATTTTTTTTTAATGTTTATTTGTTTTTGATAGGGGGTGGGACAGAGACAGAGGGGGATAGAGCAGGCTCTGCACAGACAGCAGAGAGCCCGATTGGGGGCTCGAACTCAGGCACCCTGAGATCATGACCTGAGCCAAAATCAAGAGTCAGATGCTTAGCTGACTGAGCCGCCCAGGCGCTCCTCTCGGCTATTTTTAAAAGAAGTTTAATAGTGAATGAGAAGCGCTATTTGGGGCATAGAATCGAAGGACAAGAAACTAAATAAGGTTAGAAATGTATTTTTTTGAGGATCTGGGAGAATTGGAAGTGTCTGTGTTGGCTGAAGTCAGAGATCCGATGGGGAAAGACAGGGGAAAGGCGGGTCAGAGGTCATCTGCCTTAGTGGGGATAAGGGACACTGTCAGAGGGTTTCCTCTTAATGAGGCCCGTCTCCATCACATGTCTGTGTCGCTTCTCCTTAAAAATAACGAACAGGAAATGTGTCTCAGGGACACATTAGTTTACTTGCATCTTTACATCTGAATCCTGTTCCTACTTCCTTCCGTGAACTTGTTGACAACTCATCAGCAAAGAGAGTGCCTGGCTCAATATTACCTGTCATCCGAGAGTTGTGTTGCTTAAATGAAAACTTGATGGACTAATGCTATTTTTAAAGGGAAAAGCAAAATGCTATGAATGGCCCTGCCTTTATTCACAAGCCGTAAAATCTATGCATCTTCAGACATGCCTAAAAATAAGACCAGAAGAAGTAGAAGAATAACAGACAGAAATCCAGAGAGGTAGAAAAACGGGGTGGTTAGAAATGTATGCAAATATTATCTAATCAAAATACAGAAGTGATGCTCACACAAGTCTCATTTATTTAACAGATATCTGTTGCCCAAAAGATAATTTTTTATCTTGGAATTTCATAGTAAACTCAATAATTAAATTACACAGGGTAGACATTGACAAACATAGCCAAACGGACCTGGCAATTATCGTTTTTTAAGACATAAGATTCCTTTAATGTGATCCCTTGCTTTGATATTATTTTTAAATACCATCTAATATCCTGTTATAGATTTTTTTAGTAGACTGGTTAACAAAATGTCACCAATCCATGAGAGTTGGCAGGAAGTCAATGACACTTTATCACAGAGGATTGCTGGCATGTTCATAATAATAATGATACCTCTAATATGCGTTAACAGTTTCCTTCCGTGTCTCGAAACTACTGGATATAATAGATACCAACTGAAATGCGGCCAGCTTGCTATTATGACACATGAGTCATTTAGAGCTCTTATTCACTGACCAGAAACCACACACCAGGGCAGAGAATAATTACAATTTTATAGTTGTAATCCCAGGGAAGAATAGTTTGTAGGTAGCACATGGTGATTCCAAACAGAAGTCAGTAACAGAATAAAACAAACACCACCCTTGGGGTATCTCAAAACCTACGGTGTGGTTGTTAGGAAGGTCACCGATGTGTCTACGTTATCAACGAGAGCTGTACCTGGGCTGTAACTTACAGAGTAGTCCCTGGCTTTCTCTTGAGCTGCCTAGTTTATATTAATATTTATTTCTCTGGAGAAGAAATCGGAGGATGTTTTTTTGTTATGGGGACTTTCTTAGCAAGAGGGAGGAACCATGTTTACTTACCCCTCTCTACTGCCCCCTGACCCTTAACTACAAAGACAAACCTCACCTTGCACAACTGAAACATATCTGCATAGAGAATCAAAATGGTATGTGAATTAGTATTGACCACAGACACATCGGTTGACCCCACTTGGCTTATAAGAAACATAAGATCGCACCCCAAAGTGATTGGTAGTAAGCAGTTAACCAGTGAATTGGGGTGGAATGTATCCTCTTAATAACTGAAGTGTGGTTTTATTGCATTTCAGAGCTGTGCCATTTCAAAGACTTCTGTGTAAGCTCTGAATCACGGAGCTCTAGGTGTATTGTTTGTTTTCATCATTTATATATTTTTATTTTTCATAGACACCGGGTTATCTTATGCCGCCTTTCCACAGCTGCTTGAAAATATAGTCTAGAGAATCAAATTGATTTTTAATTATGAGCTCTTGATTTTAGGCTTCAGAAAAACTAAATGGAACCAGAATATTCTTAAAACATAAACAATGGATTGCCTAAATTCCCAGCTCTCATTTCAAGTATTTGCTAATGTGGCATTGATCAATCTACAATTCCCAGACTGAGGAGAAGTGATAGGAATATTGGATAAAAAATGCTGTACAGGCCAGAAAGATAAATTGTTTGGGTTGTCTTTTTGCAAGTTTGAGGTCACGATTCATTCATCTTGTTACTTTGCTATATTCCTCTAGTGGCTTCAATTGCAGGATTAAATATTGAATGGTGGCAGATCATTCAATATATAGGCTCTCATAGTTTGGCATTAGAAGGCTTTTCATGCTTAAAATGGAACTGTGTGCACACAGAATGCCAAAGATAATCGTGCTGATGATCTCGTCTGTGAGATTAATCCCTCAACAATATTATCAGACAATTCTTAACACATTGATTTGTCCCTGATATGACACTTCTGAAACAAATGGATATACTAAGCATTTTAGGAATAACATTGAGGCTTCTATACTGCCTGGTTCTCTCAGAAAATTAACCCATTAGCGGGTTTGGCCAGAAACTTCCAACACCTCGTGACAATCAATGTTTGTTACCACAAAACTCAAAGTGTATTTTAAAAGGTTCAAAATGCGTTGGGGGAGTATCAATTAATCGAGGATTAAAAAATAAAAATTGCTTTGGGTAAAATTTTGCCCTCATGGCTAAATATGCCAAACAAATACTAAATTAATATACTGTCTAATAAATCGAATTGGACCAATTATATTCAAACTTCCTTTTAGCCGAAGATATTAGACTTAAAATATTTAGTTTAGTTGTTGCCCTCCTTCTGCATTTGGGGGGTTACTTACATAGTCAGACCATCAAAAGAGAAAAGTAGATGCCTAAGGGTAAAAACGTGTTATGTAACCAAGAACCCCAAGAGGCTTGAAGAAGGAATGCATATACTTTTTAAAAATAAAAAATGTTTTGGGGCGCCTGGGTGGCGCAGTCGGTTAAGCGTCCGACTTCAGCCAGGTCACGATCTCGCGGTCCGTGAGTTCGAACCCCACGTCGGGCTCTGGGCTGATGGCTCGGAGCCTGGAGCCTGTTTCCGATTCTGTGTCTCCCTCTCTCTCTGCCCCTCCCCCGTTCATGCTCTGTCTCTCTCTGTCCCAAAAATAAATAAACGTTGAAAAAAAAATTTAAAAATAAAAAATGTTTTATTTATAAAACATAAAAATTAAACTTTGACAAGAACCAAGAGGCCAATTCAGCTTCTCTTGGGCTGGACAGATTTTTTTTTTTTTTTCCACATTTGTCTGGATTGTCTGAAATACCCCAGATGATCATTTTTCACTTCTTTTTGAAGTTGCTAAAATCCAGAAGTTCTTCAAGTAAAATTGTCTGGGAGTGGTTAGGGAAAGGGAAAGTTTTCTCTAAAATGTTCTTTTCTTAGAACCAGCCCATTCATTCTCCTCAGATATGCTATTTTGAATCATTTTAATAATTCCATTTTGCTCTATAAACAGTAATGTCGTATTTCACTTTTTTCCTCAGCCTGAGCACATTTGGATTTTTCTCATTTTCTCATAAGTCATCCATACTATTCTTTTCATCACCTGGATTATCTCTGGCCTCCTTCCAATGTATCCACATCTTTGTGGAGCGTGAGGGTCTAAGTAACGTTTCCTCGTTATGATGAAGTTTGGTGTTTCTAGAGGTCAGACTCCCCTCTAGTTGTGAAAAAACCCTGTGCCTTGGTTTCATTATCTCTAACATGGGGCTAATGCAAGGTTGACAAGCAAAAATAGTTATTGTTATACTTATTGTGCATTTTTAATTGACATGGTATAAATTATTTCAGATTAATTATGGCTTGCCTACAACATCTTTTATGTGGATTTTTTTGACTAAGAGATTTTGTATACGCCTATGACTTCTTTTGAATCCAGTGTAGTTTAAATTGGATTTTATATTCCAGTCAAAATACAAATGGAAACCCATGAGATTGTATAATTCAGGAGTCCTTAAATCACATATATAAACACAACTGTGTGCGATTGTATGCTACGAATTAAGAATGGAAGGGTGGACTGTGTAAAGCAAGGGAAAAACTAGAAGGATCTAGACCAGAAACAAGACCCGCTGAGACCCTGACTCAATCCAAGAAAGACAATGTGAGCAGAATATGAAGACAGTGAAGAGGTAGTTTTGAGAAAAAAAGTATCAAACACGAGATCATGGGGAGTGGTCGGTACCAGGAAATGAACGGAGGGTCTAGGAGTGGAGAACATAACTAAGCGCTGACTGTGTGCATCACATGAAACATTGGTACTAACCCTATGATGGACCCACTAACCCTATGATGTTATCTCCACTTTATAGGTGACTTATCCAAGGTTGAGCAAGGTTGGCATGGCACTTGCTCAGAGAACACTGAAGCGAGTCGTGGACATGTAGTTCCTCACAAAATCATACCCTAAATTGATGTCCTCAAACTTCAGGGAGCATGTGAATCACCTGTAGGGGTGTTAAAACCATACTCATCGCCCACGTCTCTGACTTAAAGGGTCTGGGTCGGGGGAGCCGAGAATCCGCTGCTCTGGGAACCACACTTTGAGAACCACTGCTCCGAATGAGTGCTCTGCTTTCTTTGTGGGTACATAATTGTGATCAGGATCTATCTGCCAGGCCCAGCTGTGATTTCCTTGAGGTTTATTACCTATGGCAATCCACGTGAGCAGGCTTTTGTTCTCTGTTTTAGGGACATCTGCCGTTCAGTGTTAGAGGAGGACTTTTAGTTCTGGAGACACCGGTGCCCTGGGCAGCCTGGGAAAACAGAAATTCAAATAAGGCGCCTCTAGTTACAGGGACCCCTTGTCTCAGGAGAGAGGCAGTAGCCCCTTTAGTAGAAAGTGAAACACAGGGTCAGACCCACCCTGGAGGGCACTTGTCACCGAATCCTTTACATATGACACCAGAGCGCACAGAGTTCCTCTTGACGAAGGATGAGACTGAGTCCAGACCCTAGACAGGCGTTAGGCAATGGATGTGTCCATTGCTCTGAGGAGAAGAGGAACACAGGGCCAGAGACCACACCGCCATGCCTCTCTGGGGTCACTGGGGATACTTGAACACTTGTCACAGCTTTCTTGTGTATGTCCTTCTCTCTGGCTGGCGCTAGTCTATGGACTGCACATAGCAGAAATTTAGAGGTTGTTGGCTACCCAAGTGCCCAGGAGGTGCTGGCTGACTTAAAAGTCAAAGTGTCTCGTGGTGATCTTTCTGACATACTGACCGTATTGAGTTCCTAGGAATGAACCGCATGCAAAGGGGAGTTGAATAATATCTGCCTGCCTGCTCCAAGTGTAGTTATAAAAGCCATGGAAAGGTGGAGGAAAGGTAAAATGTTACATTCTCGGGTTCTCCCTAACCCTAACCAGTTTAACCAGATACATCTGTGGTGAGAACTAGGTGTCTTTCTGGAGGTAAAAAAAAAAAAAAAAAAGTCATTATTTTATCACCAGAAAGCATTCCCTGAGGGTCTCTTTGAAGGTGACAATACTTTGAGTCCACTATGGAATAAGTCCAAAGACTTGGTCTATCATTGGAGTGTTAAAATGGATAGTTGCCCGCACTTCACTTCACTTCAATTCAATTCATTTCCATTCACTCAGCATAATCCAGCAAGTAGTTATTGATTACCTACATGTGTTTACACTGTGCCCAGTCTGGGACCTGCTTTTCTCATCGATAAATACAGGACGTGTCAGGCTAGTGAGCTACCTACCCCGTGTATTTCAGGAGGACCGTTACAGTTCTCAGATGCATCAGCCAGTAAGGTTGTAAATCATTGCATGTAATTTAGGTGCTAAGTGGCACCTAAAGAATGAGTCGACCTCAAATGATAAATTCACACCTTGGTTAAAATAAGAATTATATGGGCAAATACTGTTGGTAAAATATTTGGGGGGAGGAATAAGGCAGACGCTGTTTTAGAGTATTTCGGTTGGTAAATTTTTTTTTTTTTTTTTTTTTTTGGTCTTCAAAATAGCCAAGACTTTGTTTCTTTGTAGAACCTCTTACCTGCATTCTAAACACGTGAGCTGTTTCCTCAGAGTGGAAGCAGCTGGACAGAAACTGGCCACACTGGTTCCCTTTGAATCAGCATCCTACGGCGACAACAGTCAACGGCAGGCTCTATAATGAGTACAGTTTGTTTTCAAGGAGATATTTTCACGTGTGAAAATTAGCTGCAAGTTTTCTTGGCATTAGCGCTTGGTGGTATTTCAACTACCTGGTCGGAAGAACGTTTTGCAAATCTGCCTGCTCCCGTAGACTAAGGCGGAGCCGGTTTCCCCTTCGATCTCCGTGTTATGCCATGGCCCATTTGAGCTGCACAACACATTACTTGTTCAGTTTTTGTTATATTATAACCTTCATAGAAGATGGGAAATGTACCCCCAAACTGCTATGCAATAAGCTCGTTGCTTGCCTGCCAGTTTGCAGTTTTATGGACAACGTGTTGTTGTTGCGAAGGGGTAGTTCATGGCGAATGAGTCTCTGACAGTCCGTCTCTTCACCTGACTACGGTCAAAAGGTCTCCAGATAGCTGTGTTTGCAACCGCTGTAAATATGCCTACGTCTGTAGCATCTTGGTAGTGAAATTTACGATTAACCAGTATTCCTTCTTTGCTGTTTTTAAAACCAAAGTTTGGCTTGAAAGGCCGTTACCTATTTTTTACTTGTGTGTCTTGGGGGAAAGAGGAGACAGCAGTTAAGATATGGAAAATATTTTCTTTTATTTTCTGTCTCGAAATATTTTTTTTGTGACACATTAGAGACCTTATGTAATGTTTACTGTTTCAATTTAGTGTATGCATTTTCAGCTTTAGCATTTGTCATCTTGTTCCAATTTAATGAAAGCTTATTTGGCTATGGTTTTCATTGGAAAGCAGAACACACGTACAACGTTCAGCAATAATATATATTTTTCCTTTTCTTTGGATTTGAGCAGCCTTCTAAAATTTTCTCTACTGAAATCCTGGCAGAGTTATTTCTGCAACATTTGGCTGAGGGGTTGGAATGTTTTAAACATTTGAAGTGACTGAGATCAATTACTGTAACCTAAAATGGGTAACCTTTAAGACACAAAGCTCATGTTTTTCTTAATCATCTCCTTACATGACATTTTTCTGTTTGTGTATCGATACGATTCTGTGTGTTGGCTAAATAAGGCACATTTCACTTATTTCCAAGTACTGTTGATATTGTAAAGCTAGCATATTACATGTAACTCTAAAGCTATTTTTAAGATCTAACATCTTTGTGGATGAGAAAAACGTAATTCAGAAGATGGATACACTCGTAACAATTTAGCAGCCTAACAAAGTATAATAAATAGCAAAAGGGGGTATTCGAGATGAATCTCAAAAAAATTCACAATACAAACATATTTTTTAGGCTCTGTTTTTCTAATTAAGGGAGCGCCAGTTTTCCGATTCATTCTTAGTAGCGTTACTTTGTTACTGAAAGTTTTTCTTTTTCCACGATAAAATCATGGCTTCCTCTGGGAGATGTTTACGGAGAAAGGGTTATGTAGTAATAGCCTGTTATTTTTATTTATCAGGTTAATTTAGGACTCACATTGCACTTTCAGGGTGGAAAGAAAGCAACGCGTTACCAGCTTTAAGATTTGACTTTTGATAAATATAAATGCAGAGCAACTCTCTGCTGATGGTACATAGTGGATGTGACCCATGACGGGCAGATGGCTGCAGCGATGGAGAGAAATATTACAGCCAGAACATTCCTGCTTCTGCTCCAGTGGACTCAGAATACATTAGCAAGGCACTCTCTCAGCTTGGAGTTTTTTCCTGATGATAGATTAGTGATAAACTCGTATGCAAGTTATTCCAGAGTTCCTTTGAGACCTTAGCTTTTCATGAATGAAAAGGTCATTTGTAAGTATTCTACATTCTTCCAGTATTTTTCCCATGGAGCCAGATTGCTTTGTATAATTTTCCATCGCTGTATTTTCTTTAAAATAATAGCTTGCAGTTGTCCAGTTTTAATGGCCTAATTATTTGTTTGGTGGTTTGGAGAAACCTGCTGTTTCTTCATGAAATAAATTCTATTTAGCAAAGAGGGAACTTACAGTTGACATCATTCTATAAACTACAGGCTCAGACTTTCATGAGGCCAGAAGTCTCCTTGCACATTTTGTCCTAAATGACTTTTGATATAAGGCCAAACTTTGTACCAGATGTGTGGTATTTTATAATAATTACATGGTGCAGGCTTTCAATCATTTTCCACTGAGACCATTCAACATCTGCTTTATCAAAATGGTTTTGGGTTGTTTTTTTGTTTTTTTGTTTTTTTTTCCCAAGGCTGCCGATGAGTACGAATATTAAGTGAGACACTGAGTCACAGATTTTCTTATTTTATAATGTGAATTTCTCTTGCATTTATGTGTTATAAATTACCACAGACCTAAAGATGTCCTCTGATGACTGAGCATTGCAGAGGTGGTTTCTCGGATATTTTGGGGTTCAAGTCTTAAAGGCGTTCATTTAACATTCGCATTTGTCGTTTTCTTTAATCTGTTATCAATGGTAGTTCCAAGTGCAGATGAAAAGTGAATAAGGAATGGAAAAGGAAGCGGATGGAAGGGGGATAGTGTGGCCCATTATTATCATTTCCACCTTGAGACCACTTTATCTATTTACCAACCCATTTCACTATAACTCTTCTTATCCGTGCAAACAGAGTTTACAGATATTGATTAACGAAGACAGATGGCCAGAGGTCGTAAGTGGAAGGGATGTCAGAATCCTGCGATAGCATGGAACACTGGTGCTCAGATACGTGTTAGTGTATCCCACGCTGCATGAAAGGCACTTCGAGAACTGTCCTTAGTTCAGGTGATGGGCAAGCCTGTACCTCTGAACTCAATAGCTAGCTGCTTTTACTCACTTTATTGGGGTACCAAAATGATCGGGGACTTTCCTTTGCTATTTCCTTTGACTATTTCCTGGAAAGCCATAGGGGAGGGGCGCCTGCATGGCTCAGTCATTTGACTCTTCTGCTCTTGATTTCCGCTCTTGTCATGATCTCATGGTTCGTGAGTTTGAGCCCCGCATCGGGCTCTGTGCTGACAGCATGGGGCGAGCCTGCTTGGAATTCTCTCTCCCTCCCTCTCTCTCTGCCCACCCCCCAATAAACAAATAAACATTTAAAAAAACATTTAAAGCCATAGGGGAAAGGACCTTGGTTTTAATTGTTTCTAACTTAATGGGCAAAATGCCATCTTTGCAAATATGTGGACTTCCTCGGTGTACAGGTTTTGGGGACACTTGTCCCTCAGGCTTCAAAACTTGATACACACTGACTGGCTACTGTTACAGTAAAAACAAAGTCAGTGCAACTTTTCAAAGCATTGTGCTTTTTATGCTGACAGTAGTCTGTTTTCTGGGCCAACGTAGACATAACCAGCCAAAAAAATAAACATGTGCACATCCATGGCCCAAAATAAATCAAAGTGGACATAATGAAAATATTCCAGTGAGCCTAAAAGAAAATTTAATATACTTTACCTCCTTTTTGAAAGGGTGAGGGAGTTGGGTTGGTTTTCATCGGAATTTTTATGTGGGTAAAACTTCCTGTTTGCTACGCTTGCCTAGGATTTTCTTATCCTACAATTAGGATGTGAACAAAGAGATAGGGGAAAAATTCTGTTAATAAGTGTTGGTGAACCAAACGATTGTTTCATGAGACAACTCAATTTTTTTTGTAAGCTACATGATATCTTAATATGATTTAAAAGGTAATTAAGCCCTGGAATATGAAATTTTTTTTAAGCATAACTTTCCTGTAGTGAAATAGAGTCTTTGGTCATTTCCCTGACACATTTGATTTGAGAATAAAAGGAAACGTATAACAATGCTGGAAATATATTTATGTCCCAAAACCAGTCTGTCTCTTAGGTATCACTGGTCACAATTCAATTAATTCAAAATGATGTTTAGATTTTTGGATTCTTGCTTTGGTCACATCTATATTTTGTACCAAAGTTATGATGCAAGGGTCATCCCGAGCATTTCTGAGGCAGGCTGTCCACGATTCCTATCATTCAGACACAGTTTGGCAAAAATGGCAGTTCAGTCAAGTGAAATCTACTTTTAAGTCCTAAGGTTGATCAGTCAAGAGTAAGATTTCTCCACGAAGACATTTTTACAAAGGCACGATGATATACTTCCATGGTTCAAACAAACAGAGCATAAGGAATTATTTTGAAGTATAATGATGGTGCAGCTGTAACAATAAAAAGGTCTGTAATAAATAAAAGATTGTGCATCTGTTTTTGGAGACTTCTGACTGCTATTCCTTGTAACTGACCACAGGCGCTCTCCACTGTGTCTTAACTGTAGGTACAGATGCAAGAACAGTATATACCCCGCATTATGTTTTGTGTTGAAGGTCTTTAGGCGGTTACGGACATCCTATCTGATGAGTGGGAGAGTGAAATGGAGTTGGAACATTTGACTAAATTGTTATCTGTTCTTCAGAGAAGATTGGCTTTCATCTGTTTTCTCTCTGCGTGGCAGTGCATCTTTTGCATATTTTGCATGGGAAGGTAGGATACCCTTGCAAAACAGGATATAGTTGAAGAACGGGTTCTTTTTGGGGTGCCTGGGTGGCTCAGTCAGTTAAGCGTCTGACTTCGGCTCAGGTCATGATCTCACGGTTCCTGAGTTCGAGCCCCGCATCGGGCTCTGTGCTGACAGCTCAGAGCCTGGATCCTGCTTTCGATTCCGTGTCTCCCTCTCTCTCTGCCCCTCCCCCGCTCGTGCTTTGTCTCCCTCTCTTTCAAAAAATAAACAAACGTTAAAAAATTAAAGAAAAAGAGATCAGGTCCTTTTTGTACCAAGTTTATTTTATTAATTAGTAATAAAAACTTGGGCTTGTGCTTCAGAATGTACTAACTCATTTTTCGAACACCATCAACACAGTCTGATGATAAAAAAAAAAAAAGTTTTCTGAAATTCTGCCTCCCCTCTTTTTCAGTCAAATAGGAATGACCACAACCCTTTACATTGTTCAGGGCAGTAAGATGTCATGAGGACTATTGAAGACCAAGTTCCTAACAGTTCTTTGAGTGTGTAGCCTAAATGTGAAAAATCTATGAATGCTTAACGGAGAGTATTCAATCTAAATCTTCCCCAAGGTCAGAAATATTATTTTGGAATATGGAAACTACACCTGCAAAGTGAAGTAATTCATCACCTTTAAAAAAAAAAAAAAAAAAAGAACAAATTTGAGTTTTTAACAGCATAGCGGCAAAACTAACACAGTCATCTCAGCCATCAATAAATCCTGCCAGAATTTTGAAGACAATATCACGACGCAACTCTTTTTATGGCTCAAGTACAAATGAAGCTGACAGCGTATGCCTAATCAGGGTGCTGAGAACTAGGCGCTGAACGACAGTATTTCCAGTCTCTCGTGTTGACACGTTGCATGTGCAGGCAGTGCAGCCGGGCTGATGAAAAATTTCAGGGCTTTGCTAATGTCAGGCGCGTGCCTCCTGAATCTGGATTCTGAGTTCAAGGGGCCCCAGACCGCAATGAGTATTCATTAACGCATTCCATTCCATTGTATTCGAACAGGATGACCCTTACGAAGGGTAAGCTCTCTGCTGATTAGAATATACGCCTCCCCATCAAAGGAGCCTGAGAATCGCACCCACGGTGCTGGGTGCTGAGGCCAAGGCCAAGGCGGAGGCTCATACGCATTGGACTCTCCCGGAAGGCTCTTCATCATCACCGGTCAGTCACCGTGGTGTCAGGTCGCCTGCTGCCTCACACCTCCCCGTGGAAGGCAGGTCCCTTAAATAACAACAGGAAGGCAGCCGCAAAATTTGCTGCGGGTGAAGTTCATTTTCACGCAGAACCCCTCTCCCTACCTTCTGGGTGAGGAGTCAAACCCAGCACCCAGCTCTGAAAAAAGTAGTAGACACAGTTACTGGCAGCTGCCAAGCAGAGGGTCCTCCGTGCACCCCCCTGCCCCACCATTCCCTGTAACGTTTACCTGGCCTCTCAGGGGGTGAGATCTGCTCCCAGCCTCCTTTCTGGAGGCTCAGCTTCCTGATCCGCGCCCCACACTCTCCAGAAGGTCTCCTGTTGTGGTCCTGGTGGTTTTTTTGACTTTGGAGAGAGAGGGAGTGGTGGCCTCCAGGACTGACTTTCTCCTTGTCTCCTCCCCTCTCCCTCTGGATCTTGAGGACAGTGCGCTGGGCACCGCGCTTTCAGCAGGGATAGAGGGGCGCACGCTGAGTGCATCACCATGTGGGGCAGCAGGTGCCAGAGGAGGAAACATCATCTCCATCCTTAAGGAACTCGTCGTACGCTGGTGGCTGAATACCCTGGGCACGACTGCCTCTCCTCGATTTCTCCACCTGTCAGACGTTTCAGATAATTAATAAGGCCGGTTCTTAATTTTGAAATAAGATGCTGGGCGCCAGGGTGACTCCGTTGGTCAAGCCGCCAGCAGGTCATGATCTCAAGATTTGTGAGCTCGAGCCCAGCGTGGGGCTTCCTGCTGATGGTGCAGAGTCTGCTTGCCTTTCTGTCTCTTTCCTTCCCTCTCTCTCTCTGCCCCTCCCCCCCAAAATAAATAAATAAACTTTAAAAAATAAAATAAAATGAAATTACATGTTTTAAAGGTTACATGTAGCTGTTGTCTGAACGTCAGATTCGCTCTAACTTCCTCAAGAGCTATGGAGATAGAAATGTCAAAGACAGTGTTTTAATGTTAAAAGATAAAATTGCAGAAGCACATTTGAATCTGAGTCTCTGTTTCCACTAACAAAAATAGACTGAAATGGCATTTGATTAATTACATTTCAGATGTTTAATTCTTGCCCGGTTCGTAACGAGCAGATTTGCTATCTTCAGATTTTTTAGGACAAAGGAAAGCAGTGGAAGAAACTTAGAGCAGGAAACAAAAGAGTGACAACCTTTATATCTGGAATGCTGTTTGCTTTCATTCCATTTGTACTGATGAGAAGTATAAGGAGGCGATGTGAGGACTTTTCTATCCATGGTGTGGCCGTAAAATGAGAGGATTGAGTTTTGATGGGTGGCCTGTGGAAATCAGCTTCAACTGCTTTATACTCAGTCCATGAATATCTCAGTCCAGTTCTGGTGGATAGAATTCTAACATAAAAGCCAGTTTCACATCAAATACATTCAATAATAGGAAAAGGAATAAATAAACTTTGGGTTATCAGTTTAGAAAACTAATTTTTTTTTTTTACTTCTAGGTTGGCTCTTACCCTCTCAGGTTGAATTTTAATACAACCAAGATGTATCCACTTATAGATGAATTGAGATTCTCAGGGTCACCTGCTTCATTTTCTAGCCACTAAATTTATCAAAATATGTCAAAATAACATATTATAGGGAAGTGTGACCCTTGACACCTCTATGAAGAAAAAGCTAGTAGTAAGTAGTTCAAATCTTTTAAATAATGTCATTCCTACAAGAAAGAAAATGTCACATTGCTTGTTACTTTTTATAACATTGTAACCTGAATGACTTTGGTGTTGGGACCTGGGATCTCAAACATTTGTTGGGTGAATGAATGAATGAATTTTGTTGCATACTGACATTCAGCAAGAAGAAAGACTTGGGACTGAGCATTTTAAGCTATAAAGAATGAGTCTGAATTTTAAAAGTTTCAATAATGAAATTGACATTTGTTCAAAAGATGTTGCATCATTTCAAAAAGACATCCTAATAGATTATTAGCAAATGATCTGATTTTCCACAATACCTCTGCTGCTTTATGCTACATTAGGAAACTTACTCTTCACTTCCAGATCTTCCTTCTATTTTGTCAAACAGTATCATCAAGTATTAGAATGGTAATACCAAATGCGTTTTAGAAAAATGCCTCTCAGAATTAATGCACAAGTAATTGATACAAATAACCTTGAGATTTCCTCGTGTTTACAGCAAACTCCTGCCCGTTTTTTATAAACCTGACCTACTGAGTTCAAATGTACCTGTGATTTCTTTCTTCAGAGATGAACTCACCTTTAATCCTGACTTGCTGTCGTAGTAAGAGCCGTCTACAAAAAGTATAATCATAGACTCACCATGGGAAAAAGGCAAACAGGACTGTACCCTAAGACCCCAGTGTGCAGTAGGAGAGAGGATATTGACCAGGGAGTTTCTCTTGGCAGGCCTTGTCAGTTAGTTAATCATTGCAAGAATAGGGATAAAAATTAACTTAGTTGCATTTGAACTTTTTCTTCCCCCCAAAAGGTATCGATTTATCAACCATTCTTCCCAGAGGCCCTTCATCCAAATTCCTTAGGAGAAACTCCCCTCTGTGACAACAGAACGTAAATAAAATAGAGGCAGAAATACATGCCATAGCCCTGCAAGTTCAGGGTAAAGGTTTGAAAGCTCAAACTGTGCTGGACCGGACTGGAAAAATTGTGTTCTTCTAGAGAAAACCTTAGGACCAATGGCAAATATTTATCTTCTGCACACTTCTTAAAGAGGAGAAGGCAAAAGGCTTCCTGACATGAGAACATGGTGGAGGAAGGACAGCAGGGAATGGAAGGTAAGGCTGACAGTCATGGTTGGCTAGCCTTGCATAGCACTTTGAATCTCTTTAAAAAAAAAAACAACCAATTGAACTTGCCTACTTGAAAAGTTTAAAATAAAGAGCAGTCTTTTATATTGCATCCTTTTCTTACTAAAATTCAGGGGGTTCAGTGTGGGCGAAATAGAATTTATCTGCATTCACTTAAGAGGCATTCTTCCTGAGGAACCCACATCTCCTGGCCAGTGTTATTCACAATGAAATATTCAAAAATACATATATCTGTATCACATGAGGTGACCTACGTGCCTTTTAGCAGCCTCTTTCCTGTTAAGTTAGCAGCATGGGCATGGTTGAAAGAGGTGGAACCTGAGTCTCGGTTGGAATAAGTCCGCAAAGCAGTGACAAAGTAGGTTCCGGATAACGGAAGCCATGCGAGGATTCAGATAAATGGGGCAGGCAGATAACCAAAACTTGTTTCATCTGTGCCGTGACACTCTGACAAATGAGGTAAACAGAGCAGATTGGGAGGAAGCACAAGTGAGGAGACAGGACAGATAGATGCGGCTCCTAGCAACAGCCACTTGTAACCCTGCCGGAGTTTGGCCAGTGACCTTTTCTGTGCAGGTAAGAGCTATGCCACATTGGCCCATCAGGACATTTGTGGTCTTGTCTCCCATCCACCAGGCTGGCTATTATCTGGTTGGGGCACCTGGCATCTCTGTGGGATCATCTCTAAGGCTATAGACAGCATCCTAGAAAAATGAAATATGCAATATGTCTGTTATAGCACAGTTTCTATGAGAAAATACAGTTCCTGTTCCAGTTTGAGTTACAAGGAGCATATTTTCTTTCATCCCCGCAGCCAAAACAGAGGCCTCCTGGTCTCATTTTAGCTGAAATAGCCCCCAGAGATTTGGCTGCAGTCTTTTTCCCTGTTGGGAGCAAATCCAGCACCAGGGCTAGAAATTCCACAGCACAACTAACTACACCCCTTTCCACCTGTGGTTGGTGTAGGATCTTGTTAGTCACAGCTACGTCTTCAGAGTTGGATCATGAGGACTCTGCCTCAGCCACCCTTTTACATGGGTAATTTGTCACAAAGGTACTGATGACAGAGGGGGCTTGACTGTTTTATAGATCTAAGTCCATCCTGAGGACAATACCGTAATGAGAATATACAAGTTGCAAAAAAAAAAAAAAAAAAAAATGAGGACATTTTCTTTAGTGATTGATGTGTCCTCCAAAATATCCGACTGCCGTATTATGTTTTATAATTTTAAGTCCACAAGGGTCATGTCTTCCTATTTAAAATCCCTACAGTATTGGGGTGCCTGGGTGGCTCAGTCGGTTGAGCATCTGACTCTTGAGTTCGGCTCAGGTCATGATCTCACAGTTTGTGAGTTTGAGCCCCACATTGAGCTCTGTGCTGGTGGTGTGGAGCCTGCTTGGGATTCTCTCTCTCCTTCCCTCTCTGCCCCTCCCTGGGCTTGTGCTTTCTCTCTCCCTCACAAAAATTAGCAAATAAATAAACTTAAAACCCCTACAGTAGCCATGGGTGCCGGGAAGATGTCAATAACAAAGACAATAATGACAGTGCAGCCACGTGTATAATAATCAGGCAACACTTGAATTTTCTCGTTCTGAAAATGGGGTGGCTTACTCAGACCTTTAACTAGAGGGGCGTGCGTTCTTGACTGCACTTGTATCTGGACCCGTGACAGCCGTGAAGGAGGGCGCCAGCACCTTTAGAGACAGGAGCTGACTTTCCCTCTGTCTTTAGAGAGACGCAGTATTTCTCTTTTCTGGGCCTTACTAATGATTAGCTCTCAGCTGGCGTGATGCCAGACAGATTTTTTTTAAAGGGTTGTTTTTTTCCTCATGTAAAATAATTTTGTGACTTTCCAGTTATAACACATTGCTGTAATTAATGGGACTTGCTTCCTTGGAATCACTATAAGCATCACCACCCACATGAAAATTAAAATGCGCTCGGGAGGGACTCATAGCAGAGAAAAAGGACAACATGAGAAGTTGTCTTTAAAAGTGAGGACCACAAATGAAAAGCACATGAATGAAAATGAAAAAGAGAAGTTTTCCCAGGTTATGGAAATACGTAGGTATAAGCTTCACCCTTTGTTGTTGTTGTTTTAACTTTTTTTAATGTTTATTTATTTTTTTTTTTTAATTTTTTTTTTCAACGTTTATTTATTTTTGGGACAGAGAGAGACAGAGCATGAACGGGGGAGGGTCAGAGAGAGAGGGAGACACAGAATCGGAAACAGGCTCCAGGCTCTGAGCCATCAGCCCAGAGCCTGACGCGGGGCTCAAACTCACGGACCGCGAGATCGTGACCTGGCTGAAGTCGGGCGCTTAACCGACTGCGCCACCCAGGCGCCCCTTAATGTTTATTTTTGAGAGAGAGAGAAAGAGAGCATGAGTGGGGGTAGGACAGAGAGAGCGAGAGGAAGACACAGAACCCAAAGCAGGCTCCAGGTTCTGAGCTGTCCACACAGAGCCCGACATGGGTCTCGAACTCACAAACCGTGAGATCGTGACCTGAGCCGAAGTTGGATGTTTAACCAGCTGAGCCACCAGGCACCCCTCACCCTTTGTTTTTGATACACCATATTGCATGACTAGGGGCAGAGATGAAAACATTGTTTTTCATTCACTCTATTTGAAGTAAAGTATATTTGGAATATTTTCTCCTTTCCTCTTTGAAATACATTCTACTCATACGTACTGTGCTTGGGACAAGCGTTTGTCGTCATTTTTTATTCGATTCACATTTCTTCCCTTGTCATTGCCTCAGTGTACTCAAAGGCAGGTATAAAGGAGGGAGTTAAAACTGGGCATTAACCTGCTGTGAGTCACCATCAACTGTGGTGGTTTGATATACGGACTTATCCAGTGGTCAAGAGCCATCATGTAAAGCCTGTCTCTCAAGCTTCGAGATGTCTTGTCAGTCACTAGGTAGGCATTGTGGTGGTTACACAGAAAGCAATTGCTTGAGAGTAACTAACCAGATAACCGTTTTAGGCTACTTTCTTGCTTTTAAGATACTTCGTGGAGGGGCTTGGACTAAAAGTGTTTACTTCCCCGTACAGTCAAGAATGTAGTTGATTGTGGTGTTTACACCCTCACCATGCCTCTGGGGATCAAAGGAGACTGCGCCTGGGGGATTCTTATAAGCAGGGTTTTACTATGAGTGACATACTGGGAACTTCAGTTTGCAGAAGAAACAGCTAGAGTGCAGTTAAAAATGCACAATCCTGGGCTCCCGCCCCTAAGTTATTCCCATGTGCTCAATCTGCAGAAGAGCCAGGAATATGCATTTTAAATGGGTGTTTCGAGGGGCACCTGGATGGGTCAGTTGGTTAAGCGTCCGACTTCGGCTCAGGTCATGATCTTGTGGTCTGTGGGTTCGAGCCCCGCGTGGGGCTCTGTGCTGACAGATCAGAGCCCAGAGCCTGCTTTGGATTCTGCGTCTCCCTCTCTCTCTCTCTGCCCTTTCCTTGCCCACACTCTGTCTCTCTCTCTCTCTCTCTCTCTCTCTCTCTCTCTCTCAAAAATTACTAAGCATTAAAAAATATTTAAAAAAATAAAATACATGCACGTTTCAGGGTGATTTGGTACAAGTGCTCTGGGATCCTTGGCTTAGTTCTGGAGGACACATTGTCCTTAGTATGCATAATATCAGTAGGTTGACATTGTCATTTGGAAGACAAGGAAGATTTTCTGTGAAGATGGCAATGTTAATACTTTGACCTCCGCCCTCCTACACTCACGTATTCCTTATTGCCTCCTTGATTCTGAACATCCAAACTGATAAAATATAAAACAGGGGGAAAAAATTTAAGCCGAATCTGTAACCAAAAACAAGATAAATCTCTCTCTAGCTGAGAAAAATAACAGAAATGCACCAGGAGGTGAGGCTGAAGTGAGAGCCTACTGGAATCTGAGTAGGAAAGCAGTCAGCAGCAGGCGGGAGTCTGTCTCCTACAGAATGACTGGGGCTAAAAGTGCCCCATCAAAGTCCTGGACCTAGGCCAGTCTCTGTGCTTGAAAACAGGGACTGAGCTGGAGCTGAAAAGTAGTGAAAGGAAGCTGGAAGACAAGGTCTATAAATTGCTCCCTAGAAAGCAGAGGATCTGGGGGCAGCTGCATGGAGCAGACAGCCTGCTAGTCAAGACCTGAGCCAAGATACTCCCTGACTTGGGGACTGTATGCGTAATATCTCCAGGTGCATGACAGACCAGAAGCTCCACATTACTGATCTGGTTCTGGATTGTGGGTGTAAATGGCTAGGTGGAGGCAACCAAAATACCATGAAACAGAAAGAGATGAATGAAAAAGAGAGAGAGACAGAGAACATATAAACTACTCTTCCAAATGAGTATGCAAATCAAAATGCCAAAATATAGAAGCAAAATTAAAGCCCAGAAAACCAGTGAAATTAATGTTTGGGGGATGAGTTCACTGCGTATGAAATGAAAATAATTTTAACTAAATATGCTTATTATCTTCAAAGTGATGAGAGGAGAAATAATACCCATGAAGAATAAGAAACTATGAAACCAAAACAGAAATGAAACAAGAGCAGAGCGTATGAAAAAACACTACTAAAAATTCAGAAAGATGTGGTCCTTAAAATTAAAAACATTAATAGCTCAGAGAGACTGTAGTTTCAACATAGTTGGAAAAAATTAGGGAACTGGAAGGTGCTATTCAACAATTCAGTCAGAATTAGAGCATAGAGAAATAGAGATTGAAAAAATATGAGAGAGGAAATAAGACATGTGTTAGGTAAAATGGTAGGCTTCAAATATATAAGTTATAGGAATATCAGACAGAGAATGAATGAAAGGGAAGAGAAGCAGCGTTCAAAGAGGTGGTGGCTAAGGGTTTTCCAGACTGGAAAATGACGCTGAATATTCAAGACTGACCGTACATACCATGTGCTGAGCAAGAAAAAAAAAAAGACACCTTTGGTAAGAAAATATAGAATGTTAAGGATAGGGAAAAAATATCAATGCAACTTGAGAAAAAAGATTATCTACAAAGGATTAATTCTCAAATCAAAGTCTTCTCATGAGCATTAATAAAAACCAAAAGATTTTTACAAAATGCCTTTGAGGTACACAGACAAAAAAAAACAAGTGATTTCTATTCCCAGCTAAACTGCCACTCAAGGTATTTAATTCAAGCTCCTAAGGGAAGGAGATAGCTAACCTCTCACTTAATCAACACTGCACAGGGTATAGTTCCAAAACTTTCCTGTCCTAAAGGAGCTTTCAGCCAAAGTGGGGACTCAGTCCTGTAAATACTACTTACAATTAATCTCCTGAGACACTTTGCTGGCCAGTTAGAAGAACATGCAACTCTTGATCTTGGGGTCATGAGTTTGAGCCCCATGTTGGGTGTAGGGATTACTTAAATAAATAATTTAAAAAATAAGTAAGTAAATAGTTAAATAAATCTCTTAAATTAAATAGGTAGTCATGTCAATGAGAATGTAATTTACTCCATTAGCACAAAAGCGTACTGAGGTTGGTATATAGCATAGTGAGCTAATCATGGAAGCTATAAGTTGATCATTGAAGATTTTGCTCATTATTTTATACACAAAGAACTCAATATGTTCCTTCCAGAGTTTAGTTTCTAGAAAAATTTATCTTTGCAAGTAAATTTGATTTCTTCTTTCATAAAGTGGAAATTATGTAACTTACTTTCATTTTTGCTGTAATTGCTAAGAAACTCCTAGTCAAATTTTGTGCCTAATTGTGGTGATGGGACTTTTTCGATATGCGACCCGACCAAATCAAGATTTATTTTACTAATAGCGCATGCTCTTCCCTACCTGTATTTCTGTCAAAATCTATCCCTGATTGTATATGTTGTTTAATTTTACAACGTACTTAGAATTTATTTGAGGTAGATACTGAGCTTAATTTCGTTTAGAAGGAGAGTTAAGTGAAATATACCATTTTTATAACTAGTATGGGGTAAATACTATGCTTTATGTAAAATGAGTTTTTAATTATGTAGTTTATAATGTACGTTCAGGAGAAAAGAAAACTGAGCTTTTTTTATTTAAAAGCATGAAACTACATTTACAAAACCTACCATAGCAGTTTGGGTTTGAAGTGATTCTTTAAAATAGAAATTCTGGGGGCGCCTGGGTGGCTCAATTGGTCAAGTGTCGGACTCTTGATTTCCACTCAGGTCGTGATTTCACGGTTCTTGAGATCGAACCCCATATCGGGCTGTGTGCTGACAGCATGGAATTTGCTTGGGTTTCTCCCTCTCCCTCTCTCTCTGCCACTCCCTTGCTCTCACTCTCTCTCGCTCTAAATAAATAAGTAAACATTAAAAAAAGTTAAAATAGGATTTCCGATTCTGCACTTGCGTATAAATACAGTTCATTTAGAACATGTATAATACTGAACTAACTTCAAGACCTGTGTGAGATAAAGTCCCATAAAATTTCTCAGAGATCTGTTGTGAAGCTATTAAAAGCTTTGCTGTGTACGTTGTATGTGAAATGATTGTCCAGAATACACGCGCGCGCGCACACACACACACACACGAAGATACATGTAGAAACCAGACTCAGAGAGAAAAAAAAAAGGACGAAATAAATTGCAGATTTACATGTAGTTTTAAGAAAAAAAAATACTTTTTTACGGGGACTGCAAGATTAAAACAATTTTCAGCTTTTCATTCATTTCATTTGTGCCACGTGCTAGTTTTCAACCTTTGTCATTGTCGAAATGAGTGGGTCAATTTCCTGCCTTGAACACTAATTGGTGACACACTATTATTCAGCATGCCATTTTGAGATATTTTAATGCCCGTTACGTCTATTTTTTTTTTTTTTTTTTTTTTGTCCATAAACCTACAGATTTCAGGCCTTTCACAGGAGGGAGAGGAAAGGTAAGCGTTTGCTTGCTTCTTTAACGGTGCTTTCTGGCCACAGTGATTTTCAAGCCTCATGGCACATTTGAAAGCCTGGTTGTCTCATCATGCTGGCACTGTTGTCTTTGATTTCCAGAAGAGAATGTAGCATTTCAAATGTCGGAAATGTGCTATAGATTTTTTGGCAGTAGGAAGGAAGTCAGTTTGACTTTCGTATCTTTAAGAAACATAACGTTTTGACCAAAATTAGTACTCAGAAATTATTTTGCTCTGTAATTAGAAAGGACTAATATACATCTATTATGTTATATATGAACGCTTTGACTGGCAGCCAGGTTTGAACGTTTTTTTACTAGAAATCAACTTCATATATTCATTTATTCATTTGGCGTGAAAAGAAAAACAAAGATGGAAAGAAAAAAAATTGCGCATAAAAATTTTAAACTAATGTAAAAGTAAGTTCATTGGCGTAGAGGTATCAGTGGCCTATTTCCATATGTGACAGTGAATAAACAATCATGTACAAATATTTTAAGTATCGTAAGTTGCCGATATATCAAAAAAACCAAAAACTTAAAATACATCAAGATAAAATAAATTATTGCTTATTGAAATTTTTAACAATTATTCCAAGGTGGGCACCTCACTGGCTCGGCCAGTGGAGCAAGGTGACTCTTGATCTCAGGGTTGTGGGTTTGAGTCCCAGGTTGGGTGTAGAGTTTCCTTAACAATAAAGGGTAAAAGAAGTTATTTCACAGTAAAAATGGACATATGATGTAGATACGGCTTTTTCAATCATATCTGATATACTTTTTTTTTCCATGTTATATAGTGCAGCTATACCGAGCTAGTTGTAGTCATTTAAAAGGAGTTGTTTGGCGTCTATATCGTCCTGAGACACCTTATAATAAATCCAATCCCCCTACCTTCCCAACATACCATATGTTGAATTAATTAAAAATAAAACTTTTAACTGTACTTATAAAAGTACCGAGAAATTGTCTCAGCTAAAATATACCTGGAGCCTGTGTTTCAGAATGTCTATGGTTAGTTGCCGTCATATTTGTGGAAATCGAGTGTTATAGGAAATGGGCAGTCTTAATTCACACCCCCAGAGATGTTGCTTTCCTCTTCTTGGTGTTTCCGTTCGCATATCCACAATATGTTTTTATTTTCAACAGCTGCATAATATGTTATTCAAGTTAAAGTATGGTCAAGCTTAGTCACATGAAACCTTTTGGGACATTGTGGAATGTGATATTTCTGACCAGCTGCAACAATGGTAACCTCTTAGAAAAAAAGGAACATAATGAAACAAAAAGGAGGCAGGGAGCGTATTAATATCTTTCCTTCTTTGTATTTTTCCTCCCATATTGCTTTCTTTTTTTAAAACCCTCTAATAGAGCTATAACCTTTAAAAGTTCTTTGAATCAAGCAATTTTTCATGATCTGGCTGTCTCATGATTGTTTTTATTTCAGTTTAACATTTCTTCTGATTCACTACAATTTTTCAAGGTATTTATGAGATTTTACTCCTGAGTTCAGTTGGGGTTAATAACTCATGATTTAAATCAGATTACTGAATATATGCATGTGACCAAGTCAGTACTGTTTCTAAGGTCACAACTGATCTCCCAAAGTAACTGTGACAAAATTGTTTCTAGATAGAATTTGCTATAAAATAATGATTAATAATAACATGGAAATGATTGTATTAATCAAGAAACACCTAACCCTGTGATACATTGTTTTTAATCTTATAGTAATCCATTGTCTGCAGTATGGTCCACATCAATATTATATTCTGATAAAAATTTTATCACTCAGCATATTTTTTTTAATTAAAAAAATTTTTTTTAATTTATTTTTGACAGAGAGAGAGAGAGAGAGAGTGTGTTTGAGCTGGAGAGAGGCAGAGAGAGGGGGAGACACAGAATCCGAAGCAGGCTCCAGGCTCTGAGCCGTCAGCACAGAGCCTGACGCGGGGGGCTTGAACTCACGAACCATGAGATCATGACCTGGGCTGAAGTCGGATACTTAACCACCTGAGCCACCCAGGCGCCCCTATCACTCAGCATATTGTTAACACAAATGACAAAATACTTAATTCTAAGGTAGTGAGGCTCCATATCCAATGTAGCAGGCCGGCAGAATAGGAAGCAATAATAGCCAATAAATCTTCAGTTTTGTTTCTCCTTGATCTATAATTTGCAACATTTTAATGTTTATTAGTGTCCTAATAAACATAAAAGCTATTCTTGCCAATACAAAAACTTACCCCACCGTTCTACTCTTGTGAATGGTATATTTTTACATTGCATATTTTTGTTTTTATCTTGTTTGCATTCATTTTTTGTAGGTTGCTAATATCAGTGTGTAGGACAATGATAGAAAACACATTTATAAAATATAGTATCCTGTGTCGAAAAATAATCAATGCCAGAAAAGGACTTATTATCTAATAAAGGCCAAAAACCTCTTTGAGGGAAAAACAATTGTTACATTGTCATCAAGGATCAAGAAGCTAAGATAAAAAGAGATATCAGGACAAAAAGAGAGAGATTCTTCCCCTAAATGATAGTTAAATTTTCACACAAGTTTAGTAAAGAATTAAAATCTCTGCTCTAGGACACAAAGGAAAAGCCAGATAGAGTCAATCATTTTGATGTTTTGTTTATGTTTTTAACATAGCTCTTTAGAAATGTAGATGATTAAGCACCGTTTTCATGTTTTAACTATATATGTGATACCTGGACATCTCTGAACAGATTTATATTTAAAACGTCGAATTCATGCCTGAAGATTTGTATGTATGTGGTTTTTCAGTATTCCTAATTTTGAAAAAAAAACACCATAATTTGGCCCTAAATTGTAATAAAAATGAATTACGACATTATTATTTCCAAAACGTTTATTCGTGCAGGTGGTAACATAAAAACAAAACCGTGCTCTAAGATCTGCCTTGGGAACAGATGTTTTCAAAAATATTGGTGAACAAAAGTAGACCAAAAAAGCAGGAAAACATTTCAGTCCAAAGTACTGAAGTTGGGATCACTGTAGATGGTGAGGCTGGTCAAGAAACCTGGATACTCTTTTTAGGGCAATTTCAGTTTTATTTTCAAATAACAAGCGAGGATAACAAGTCAAGGAGATAGAAAACAACCCCACATAGCTGTTTAATCCTAGGGTTTCACAAACACAGAAATAATCGAACCTGAACGATTATTGGGAGTAGTGATGGGATTCGATAACCTAGTTCCAGTGTTGGGGACCCAGGGGGAGACAGGAACTGAGGACATAAGAATCGAAAGGTTGGAAATCTGAGGCAAGTCCCAAGAGCGCGATGACCTATGGCCAAGGGTGATGCCCTGCCTCTCTCAGCCCTCACATCTGCCCCACATCTGTCCTCAAGGGGTATGCAGGAAAGTTACAAGGAGATTAGATACGGAGGATGATTTCTTAAAATGGTTTTAGAAAATTTGTCTTCGGTGCTGAAAATTCTGAGTTAACAAAGATCTTCTATGTATGATGTTATATCTTTCTTTCTTTATTTTATTTAAGATTTTTATTAGTAATAGTAATCATCACTGCAAAGCAGTACTTGCAGAGCTCGTTGTGCTGGCTCTATGTGAAATGTAGGTTGTTCATGATCTCATTTAACTTTTACGTAAACCTTCTGAAGTAAATACTATTATTATCCACATTTTTCAGATAAGAAAATTGAGGTTAAGAAATGTGTCCAGGGGCACCTGGGTGGCTCAGTGGGTTAACCGTCCGTCTTCGGCTCAGGTCATGATCTCATGGTTCCTGGGTTCGAGTCGGGCTCCGAGCTGTCCCGGAGCCTGCTTCAGATTCTGTGTTTTCTTCTCTCTCTGCCCCTCCTCCACTCCTACTCCTTCTTTCCCTCTCTCTCAAAAATAAGTGTTATAACAAAAAAAGAAAGAAAGAAAGAAAGAAAAGTGTCCAATTGTATCCATCTAGTCAGGGGTGGAAATGGGATTGGGCAAGTCTATCTGCTATAATGTTGCCCAATTTGCTACGCTGCCCTCTATTTTGGATAGATTTCTTTTTTTTTTTTTTTTCAACGTTTATTTATTTTGGGGACAGAGAGAGACAGAGCATGAACGGGGGAGGGGCAGAGAGAGAGGGAGACACAGAATCGGAAACAGGCTCCAGACTCCGAGCCATCAGCCCAGAGCCCGACGCGGGGCTCGAACTCACGGAACGCGAGATCGTGACCTGGCTGAAGTCGGACGCTTAACCAACTGCGCCACCCAGGCACCCCTATTTTGGATAGATTTCTAATTCTCACAAATATGAATTTGGTGTTTTGTTCTCCAGTTCTAAGAAGAATCAAATTTTGCTTTAAATTAATCTCTTTGTGGCTATGAAACGATTTGGGCACTGTCACTTGTATACTGCATCCTTGAATCCAATCACCCATCCAAGATAATCCGTTCGTGTGGATCTTTCTCCCTCTCAAACACATGCTCACATAGGCACGTGCACACACACACATGCGTGTGCATTCTCACGATACTGGTGAAGATTTATCATTGCCCCATATGGCCCCTAATTTGGGAGGCATGACCTCTGGGACTTTTCTGTGAAATGATGAGTTTTGCCTGGAAGTTTCTAGAGCCATTGCACAATTAAAAAGTGGAGCGGAGCTACAGTTATTCCATGGTAAGCCTTACTGAGATAAATCAGTTGAAAGAGATTAAGCGCAGAGCAATTAAAGGAAAATTTACTCTCACTGTGGCTGCTTTGGGGGCGGGATCTTGTGGATATGATTGTACACCTACACCACTAACAGTCATATGAGGGTTGATAAGTGGATATATACCGAACCATCGGTGTATCCAAAGTTAGGACTGTTATAAAGACATCCTGGGTTAGTGCCACGCTAGCAAACTGGTAATAAATCGACAGCTTGAAATTCTGTTTTTCATGTGACCCACTTAGAAGACACATCTCATTGTGAATAGGTGAGGAGTTTTCTCATACCCTACACGTCACTCCATTCTGGAAACCTCTGGCTTAGCCTGTACGTGGTCCTCAGGGTGCAAGATGAGACAGTATGGCGCCATCGAAGCGAATCTGGTTATTCCAGAGATGAAAGAGCCTTCATCCCTGAACAGTTTGTAGAGCAGTTTTCAGAGGGTAATTCTGAAATGCGTGCAGACAAGGGGCACTTGGGATTGAAAGTTGCACTGTGAGACTCGTTGCCTTTCAGATTTTGCGAACCATTGTATCCTTGCCCATCGTCATCTTTGCCTTCATTATCATAATCCTTTATTATTTCACAGTCTCCTCACTGCCACCCACACTGAGAAAAAGTAGCTAGAGAAGGTTTTATCCCCAGAGCCTAGTGACAGCCTCCAGAGATGGATGGTTCTACAGTGTCACTTCCTGAAGCTGTTGGGCAAACCAGGAAGAAGCATAACCCTGGCACAATATACTCACCCCTCTGGACCAGAGCTTCTCCCCTTCTTACATGCTTTTTGTATAACTTTGAAACATGAACGAAATAAAGGGTGTATGGGCTTAAATTCCTGGTGGTTGCTGTATCCTCTCTGTGCATTTCCAAAAGAACCCGAAGAGGTAACTTCTGTTCCTAAATGTTTAGCCTCTGGCCATAACTGTCTTCCCCGTTCAGCATGATGAGGGCAAGCAAGAAGGCAAAATGGGATAAAGAAAGAATCAAAGAAAACTCAGATTTCAGCTCTCACGTTCAGATGAATCAGGCCTATTTTTACGCTCATTGGGATTCTTCTAAAACAAAAGAAAAGGAAATGAAATGAGCTATGCAAAAAGGAAGAAGAAACAATCAAAGCTCGTTCTAATCAGCAGGGGACATTGCATTCTTGATTTGCAACTTAACTGGCTCTCCACCAGCTAGCCCAAATCCTTTCAACCAAGACCTCCAGGGCCAACGGTGGCCCTTCTGAATGCCGGGGTTCCTCCTGGAGCTCATCCTCCTGGATTACCCGTCAGCTGAAGGTCAAATGTAAATGCCAGCTTTGCAACTCTGAGGCTCTGTTGTAGGCAATTGCCCTGGGAAACGAATCCCACTGCGGTTAGGAAGAAACTGTTTTAAGATAACTTCTTAAATGCTTGGGGGAAAACATCCCTCATCTCCAAGCCCAGTCTTCCTTTGTGTCTCTGTAAAAGCGATCTGTAATGCAGATGTGTTTCTCTGTCTTGAAACATCTCTGAAGCCGTGCAAATTTTTATAAGGCCATAAAGGTACTTATCAATGGATAGCTATACCTTCTTTAAAAATTCGCTTTAGAAGAGTGTCTGTTGAAATGTGAGAAGCTAAGCCAAGCAAGCAATGGGGCTGTAGCCCTGGGCAAATGGCATCACCAAAGGAAGTTGCACCTTTGGAAACCAAACACCTAACTCTAACTCGGTGGTGACGGTGACGTGGAAGGCATAACTGTGTTGTTTAGACCTGTTGTCACATTGACATCGCCGCTTCTGTTTTTGGCTTCCGGTAACCTCATAACCAACTCCCTGCTGCCTTAAAAATTAATTATGATAAGAATTTCTTTTCAGTTCAGACTGTTCAAGAATGCCTCACGTGCAGGCTGCAAATTATGAAGTGTAAATTAGGGCATCACTGAGCAGGGAAGGTCCCAGGAAACCAATTTAAGAATTCTCTCCGGGTTTGGTGGAGACCTGGAAATCGTCCCTTCTGGAGAAAGAACTGGAAATTAGAATCGACTTGCCATTCAATTTCACCGCATATTGGGATCAACCTTCTTGGAAAGAATGTGCTCAATGTATGTAGACAAAAAAAATTTTTTTTTTAATTCCACTACTTTTATAGCACGATTCTCACAGCTTTCTGAAAAAATAACGACTAACAATTCCCATGCACCATTCTAAGAATGCCACATATGTATTAACTCACTTAATCCAGTGACTCTAGGAAGCGGGTATGATAATTGTCACCCCCATTCTCCAGATGATACAACTGAGACACAATGTTTAAGTTGTCAAGGCCACGAGCTAGTAGATGACAGTGCGTCTTGCCCCACCATTCTTGTTCTTGACCTCGAAACGACACCGCCTGTCATTCGACTCCGTTTCTGGACTCTCTTTTACGATACTTACAGAGCAGATGGTGGATAACCTTGAAGGTGTGGTCAGTAAGATACTTTAAAAAGTAATTTTCCACACAGCAAACCTCGGGAGCACGAGGCGTCTCTTTGCCATGCCTCTCTGAGTTGCTAGAGCGGGAATCTGTTTGTGCTGGATGGTTTTCCTTTCTGCTGGCCCTTGGTTGATTTAACTTTCTCACCTGGCCTCGCTGGGTTTCAGTTGTTCATGTTTTCCATCTTCCCAAATCTGTCCACATCTCGTATCCACTGGCATCGCGTTGCCTGATTCCTTTGTTCGTGTGTGTGTGTGTGTGTGTGTGCGTGTGTGTGTGTGCATTTCGAAGAATATTCTTTACTCTGACCTTATTTTCAGAGTTCTGCTCAGGTTGTATAAAATATTTTCTCTGGAGGACGTGGGGAGGAGAGGTGCAGAGGGGAGACAGAAAAGAAAATATTAGTGACGCCTTCATATCCTTGAAACTCTTTCTTCCAGATCACCTGATATTTGCAGAAGTTGAAGTTTAGTCCCAGATAGCTCTGAATATATGAAATCCATAGTATAAAGTTTTCACAGCTGTGGTCAATATGGCTGCATTATTCTTTCAGACTGTTTGGCAATGTGCTGTAGTAAGGAGGTAGTGTTCTGAAAAACTGTGCTTTAAAAATGGAGTCCACAAAGCCCGGTGAGAGAGTAAATCGAAAGTTCGAAAACAGCAACACGTGAGAGAACAGTACCACTACAAAATACTCTTGTTTTCTCAACTGTACGCAGAGTTTCGTATGTTAATACCCCAGCCTCCAAGATGGCTAATTTATTTTTAAAACAAGAAACAAGAAACACCTGTTTATTATCAACCATAACAATAATATGTTTAATTTCGAGAGAATGTTTTTGGCAGTTGCTAATAAGCCATATTTTAAGATTTAAAATAGTTTTAATATATTCTAATGGGCTGCTTACGAGGCACGGGGAAATCTATTTGGATGTATTTTAGTTTTACTCAAGCTCAGTGAGTAGAAACATATACCTTAGTGTATGCTAGTCCTTATTTTTTTACCAGATTCTAATTATGAAAAAGAGAAATTTTAAGTCCGGTCCCTTTATCTGACTATATTCTACTGCTCAAGGAGATAATTAAGGCAGGGTTATCAGTGCTCCACAAATGCCATACATTTTGGAAAAAGTGGTTTTCGTTCATTAAAGAATCTGAATGTTAAAGCGAAACACTTGGGAGGAAAGAAACCCTACAGATGAGTAAGCTACTATGTAGCCCCTCCATTTGATTTCACAGGGTTGGGCTGGAGCCGTATTTCCCGTATTTTCTTTGGTTGCAATATGATCATTGCCTACAATCCAATAGAAGAAAGCTAACTAAAATTCTTAAAGGCTCGTGTGGCATTTCAACCAGGAGCGCTTTTGGAAAAAGTGAAAAAGCAAAAATATAAATGGAATGTTTCTTCTGAGTTTCCATGTGAAACTATCTTGATAAATTTTTAATGACAATTTGCATTTTCATCTTCCTCAGATTTGAGGCTTTCAGTTAAAGTCACTTTCTTTCTAGTATTTACCCCTTAGAAAGCAAATATTGAAGGAAATGATTTTCCCTGTTGATTTGGGGTTTTTTTAATACTTTTTTTTTTTCCATCTTTTTAAATGTTGACTGTTTAAATGCGGTCATCTCTGGTTTAGGCCTGATTTTTTTTTTTTTTTTTATGTACATAAGGAAAAAAATTCAACACAAGAATGTTAAAAAGCACATGTTTTATTTGAGGATTTTGCACAAATATTGCCATGTTACCACCCTTAAAAGAAATAACATGTGGACAAAAATGATATGATTGTCCTAAGATAAACTAAATTTGACCTCGTTTTAAGTTAATGCCATAGGAAAGTGAGTGTATTTGCTACAGGCAAGATAGAACATCAACATCCTCCTCCCCACAATCCACAGATTTGTTGCTTAAGAAAAAAAAAAGTTTATTTATTTAGAAGGGGGAAGGGCAGAGAGAGAGGAAGAAAGAATGCAGGGCCCGACTTGGGGCTTGAACCCAGGAACCATGAGATCATGCCCTGAGCCAAAATCAAGAGTGTGATGCTTAACCGACGGAGCTACCCAGGTGCCCCAGATTTGGGTTATTTTTTTTTTTTTGAAACAATTGAGGTTAAGAAGAATTTAAAGGGGGAAAGAGTAGCAACGTAGAGAAAAGTGCCATTTTTGTGAGCTAATTAAATTTTTGCTGACATTATCTCTTAAAATTATATTGAACCTCACTAGGTATGCCCCAAATGAATATAGGAATATTATGTAGAAACTGACTATTCTCTTTGATGATATGTCAGGATATAGATATGAAAGATTTCTGGGATGTCTCATCAAACTCTAGTGCTTACCGCGTCTTCAGGTTTTTTGAGAATATCCATTTCTTACATTAATGGACTTTTTTTAAATAGAGAAAGCTATCCAAGAAAATAACCACATGACTCTTTACTTTTCATTAACTCTCTTTTTCACTTCTCCCTCTCTGTTGTGCTGTTTAAATATTGGCTTCAGAAAATAAACAACATTTCGTATAACTTAGGGGACTATGTTGAACCCAATTGTAGTCTCTGGAGCAATCAAGGAAGATACTTGCTTTTATTTCTTAATAACAAAAAAAAAAAAAAGAAAAAGAAAAAGAGAAGAAAGTCAAAGAACCCAAATTATTCTGCGTCCTTAAGACGACTACTGAAAGCATTCGTATTTTTTACATATCCTGAATGTTGAACCTGTCTAACTCCTATTACCTATTTACCTTATCTATAAGGATCACAAATATTCAGATAATCTCCTCTCTCTCAGTAATTTATTTTCTGTCAAACACATAAAACAAATCTTGGTAAAACACTCCATTAAAAAGGGAGAGAAGTTGGAGGAGATGTTTTCACTGCGGTATGTACTGCATTTTCTGGAATCTCTGATGAGAGACAGATGTTTCAAAGTGCCAAGAAGGATGGTTGGTCAGAATCTGGTGGATCCCTAGTTATTCTCTGAAACGTTGTGCTTCCATTCTTTCTATCAAAAGATAGCGCCTTCTTCCACTGAATGAACTCTACTGAATTTGCGACCGAAAGTTGAATCAGAGACACTCAAAGTGGAAATTGAACATGTTAGAATTTCTGCAATGGTTTATTATACATTTCTTTCCAAAATGGTCCAAATATAATTTGGTTTGGGAGTAAATGTCTCTTTTGACTTGACGCAGTCCCAACATTGACACGTGGACCGTAAGTTCTGTTCTCATGAATATTTGCAGTATTCCGCAGTGACAAACCACGGATTTACTGAAGAAGGTAACTCATTATATGGGTAGCTCCTACCCTCCCATCTTGGAGAACCACTGAGAATGTAGTTGTACAGGTTGAAAATTTTTCCTTCTCCCCTTCTAGGTTCTTTGGCTGGTCTAAGAATTAAATCGATCTAAGACAGATCAATAGGAGAAAAACAAATTTCATTTTGTGCCTATGGGACCCCCAAAGTTTTGAGAGCGAAGGACAAGTCGGCCATTTGAGACTTTATGTCATCCTAGGCTCAGGGCAAGAGAGAAGACTGGAGCTTGAAATGGGAGTCACAGGAAGATAAGAGCAGATATCTGGTAATCAGATGTGTGTCCTGCCATAGAGATAGGTTATTTATTTATTTATTTATTTATATTTAAAAAATCTTTTAATGTTTACTTTTGAGAGAGAGAGAGAGAGAGAGCACGATCGGGGTAAGAGCCGAGAGTGAGGGAGACAGAAGATCCTAAACAGGCTCTATCTATGCTGACAGCAGAGAGCCCGGCGCGGGGTTCAAACTCACAAACCCGGATATCAGGACCTGAGCCGAAGCTGGATACTTAACCGACTGAGCCACCTAGGAGCCCCAATACAGATAGATCCTTTAGACTAAAAGTTGTCTCAGGTAATAACTGTCTTCCTGGGTCAGGCTCCCTATCTAAATTCTTTTAGGTGGGTAAGGGAGAAGGAAAAGTTTGTCCTGAGTCGGGTCTTGATTGACTTCGGCTCAAAATAATCCACATGCAAAGTAGCACATTTTGGGGTGGCATGCTCTGCCCCCTTCATAGTATCCTAGGTAGTTTTGAATCTTTGACTTTGAAAACCTGATGAAGAACAGATACCCTACTCTAGAAAAATTATGAAGTCAAAGAAACAACCTGAAAACCAGTGAGACAACTACCAAAGACAATGACTGAGGACTGTCTTTCCATTGTTAACACTTAGGCAAATCTCTTTGCAGAAATATGAATAAAAAATGAGTGCGTGATTTTTTAATCATCTTGATTGTGTTGTCAAATTAGAATCATTTTTACCAGAAGTTAAAACCAAATAGGGATTAATTTAGTCATTAATGTATTTTGCGGTAAACTAATTGCATTTCAGAATATTTAGCCCTTATTTCAATGCCTTAATTTCTTTAGGGTCCAGATCATTCTCCTTAACTAATATTGTATAAAAACACGTTATTATCACATCATCTGATCTGACAAGTGTTTTTATTTTTTTTTTTTAATTTTTTTTTTCAACGTTTATTTATTTTTGGGACAGAGAGAGACAGAGCATGAACGGGGGAGGGGCAGAGAGAGAGGGAGACACAGAATCAGAAACAGGCTCCAGGCTCCGAGCCATCAGCCCAGAGCCTGACGCGGGGCTCGAACTCACGGACCGCGAGATCGTGACCTGGCTGAAGTCGGACGCTTAACCGACTGCGCCACCCAGGCGCCCCTGACAAGTGTTTTTAAACTTTACGTGATTCTGAACCTAAACTTAATGCTTTGATAAGTATAATTTAAAATAATAAGATTCTTTATTGAATTTATAGAATAATCCCCAATCCTTCAGATGGAAAATATAATACCTCAATGTTCATTAACTGTTGAAAAATATTGAATTTCCAAACATGTTTCCAAAATATTTGCCTTTCGGTTTTGCATATTTGTATTTCTAATTTTCTTCCATGCTGAGGCATCTGTTCATGATTTCTAGCTTATTTTCAAAATCTTTTTGTGTTAATGTTTGGATTCGATACTCAAATTCTTTATATGCTGAGTGACTTCTAGAGATCCACTCAATAAGACTTTCCAGCTTCATAAATTTTAACCTAAAACAGTGTAGAGTTGTTGTTTTTTCACTTGGGAAAATATTCATCTTTTTCCTTATATCAATTAAACAAAGTCTGTGTCATTACTTTTAACCCTTAGATCTCTAAATACATTACTGATTGAGATACCATTTACAGTCTTTCTGAAAATTTATTTTTTAAAATACAGCTTTGATTCTAGAATACAGAGGAAAAACTTTGAACAAGAGGGGGTTCTTTTTTTTTTTAAGGAATGGTAGTCGTATTTTCTTTATTTTTAAAAAAATTTTTAACGTTTATTGATTTTTGAGAGACAAGAGAGAGACAGAGTGTGAGCAGGGGAGGGGCAGAGAGAGAGGGAGACGCAGAATCCGAAGCAGGCTCCAGACTCTGAGCCGTCAGCACAGAGCCCGACGGGGGGCTCGAAGTCACAGACTGCGGTGAGATCATGACCTGAGCCAAAGTCGGATGCTCAACCGACTGAGCCACCCAGGCACCCCGGTAGTCGTATTTTAAGAGGAAGTTCTCTTTTGGGAGAGAGAGGAAGCTGGATTCCCCAGACGAGAGCTTCTTGGCTCTTTTTTCTGCAAGAGAATCGCTGCTCATTAAGGTAAAAGTCAAGCTGTGGTTTGGGTTTTATGTATTTTCTGTTAATTCACTTAAAAATGCTTTTCCCCCTGTACATATTCCTCATAAACTGTAAGTCTACAGGATAAAATATGTGCCCGTTTTTATCTATAAGCCATAGAAAATGACATAGATAAATATCACTTTGTGCTAAAAATAAGTCCATAGTACTACAGAGGTCAGTCCTGATTCATATGGTACATAAAACAGACTGGGTTTTGAGTCATGACATCTACACAAAATGCAATACTGCTGAATTTTCATATTCAGGGGTTTTGGCTGAAGGAATTCAGACACATACACAGTATGGCCCCAGAAATCTTGCCAAGAGAGGTTGAGTTTAAAATGGAGGGGAACTGATCCAAGAATAGGCCTCAAACATGTTGCATTCATTACACGCAGCTGTGTACATGAGCAGTGACTTTTCATCCCACCTACCAAAAGCCTCGCCAGAGCTGTCATTTTTTTTTTTTTTTTGCCAACTTGCTGACCTTTCTGTTCCCACAAAAGGAAGATGTGATTGACAGATGATTATTCAAAACATTTTGGCAATAAAAAAAAAAATGCATGCTAATGGATTTGCTATGAGTACAACACGTTTTTTTAAAGTTTTGATTTATTTTTGAGAGAGAGAGGGAGCACACAAGTGGGGGAGGGGCAGAGAGAGAGAGAGAGTGGGGGGGGGCGGGACAGAGGATCGGAAGCCAGCTCTGGGCACACAGCGGAGAGCCCGATGTGGGGCTCAAACTCACAAACCGCGAGATCATGACCTGAGCCGAAGGCGGAGGCTTAACCGACTGAGACACCCACGTGCGCCGAATACAGCACGTTTTAAAAGAGACATTTCTTGTGAGTTCAGTTTTTGTGAGTAAATATTAACTAAGCCAAGATACGGAGAAAACTAGCTTGGGTTCAGCATGTTGATAGTTACTGCACGGAGGGCTTTTGGAATGTGAGGATTTAGAGGTACTCGGGTTACCTAGGTGATAAAGAATTATGATGAAGATACTTGGCAAAGAAAGAGAAAAACAGAAACCCATTTCAATATGCCTGGAAGAAACAAATGTCAATCATGACACATCAGCAACTCTTCAGGCAGGTTCCAAGGAAGTGGAGTGAGTATTAACATCTACCCATAGCTATCTAGTCACAGTTACCTGGTCAGGTCACATTGTCTCTGCTTCTACCTCCACTGCTGACTGATGTGCCCCTGTTTTGTCTCCAGATCCAGCTTTCCAAAGACAGGATCTATTCGATGGAGTCTAGTCTCCATCCAGTATAGAGCATAACCCTGTCGGGCAGAGCTATCGTGGCGGGCCATTTTATGGATGGTCCTTGCCAACGGTTGGCTTTCTTTGGTTCAGCTCTTGATTCAACCAATCCGTTGGAACCAGGGTTATAAGAATGATGCCATGAAGCCAAGCCAAGGGAATCCAAAAAAGGGGCTTTTGGAAGGCTTTGTGTGACTTTGGCAGCCCACGTATTTTAGCATAAATGCATACATTCGAATAATAAGGCATATTTTAAAAACATTTTATTTTGCTGAATTTTCCTCACACAGTATTTTAATTTCTCCAAGAGGAAGTAAATAATACCAAACAAGATAATGGGGGAGTCATTTGTATTGTTGTTTTTCCTATCTCTGATGGTCACTAATTCTTATTATGGAGGTTCTGCTGGCAGAAATGCTTCCCTGGTCTGGTAAGCCCAACAGATGAATACTGTTTAATTGTGTGCGGATATGTGCGGCATACAGAGAGCAAGGTCCGATAATTCTCAGTGCTAGGAAATGTACTCTGTCTTTTGACCCAATAGATCCCGAAGCTACTTCCTTCCAAAGACTCTAACCAACTCCATTATCTTCTTTGGGGAAATGTGTTTGGGGATGTTATGGCTGTCACTATTCCAAAAACAGGAGAATAATCTTTTCATCTTCCAGACTCAAAGAATATTTGCCAGTTCACACGCAACAAATTTGTGTCAGAAATAACCCCTGTCTCAAAATTCTTCTCCAATTTGGTAAATCACAGGAGTGTTAAGCATTATTTGGCACTCTTGGGTATTAAAAACTAACTTTAATATTTATTTGTGTCCGTCAAAATCATTTAATTTTCATAACTTTTGAATCAGTGCTTAATTGTACTACATTTGGGGATGAAATTTGTTTATATGCGCATATATAAATTGCATGAGCAATTTCTTCTATATGGCTCTAGACGAGTATGATAAGAATGGAAACGAAGGGCGCCTGGATGTCTCGGTTAAGCGCCTAACTTCGGCTTAGATCATCTCCCGGTTCGTGAGTTTGAGCCCCACATCGGGCTCTGTGCTGACAGTGCAGAGCCTGCTTTGGATCATTTGTCTCCCTCTCTCTCTCTGCCCGTCCCCAGCTTGCAGGTGCGCTTCTCTCTCCCTCTCTCTCTCTCTCTCTCTCTCTCAAAAATAAATAAACATTTAAAAAGTTTAAAAGAGGATTTTACTTATGTGGTACCTCTATTTTAAACTCTTTAGATGCAATATTAACTTTTAAGTAATTTACCGCCTCAAGTGATTGATCGAGTTAACATTTCGAGTAGTGCCGAGGAGTAAAACTATTTTGCTTTCACAGTTTAAATCAAATTGAGGTTATGAGTTTTGACATTTGGAAGACCTCAAAATCTTTATTACTGTAGAACCAAACATTCATGGTCACTCACTAGCTACAGTTGTATTAGCCAGGGTCATTTAAAATTTGCCCCCAATTCGGTGCAGATACACCAACTTTATTCAACTATCTCAACTTTATCTGCACAGCGATGCTGTGACATAGGTGTCACATTATTGTTACTTTGCGTACATTCCCGAGGCTCAGAAATGTCCAGTAGTTCCCCCAAGATCAGACGGCTAGTAAGCGGAAGAGGTAGAATTGGAATCCAGGACCGTCTGACTCCTGGGCCCATGGTTTGTAGTTTTCATCAGGCCTCGATACAGCGCTGTCATAGATCCCACGATGCAGCTGTGGTTTTGGTCTGGCGAGTCACCAAAGGTGGCCAGTGGAGGAAACGTTCGATTTATTTGAATTTGCTGGTTAATGTGTAGAGGAGTGTGATTAGGACTTTTATTCTTCAACGAGGCAAAGTATATGTGAGGAGCGGAAGGTAGCACCTTTTATGATGGGAGATTCTAGGACGGGTTGAAGAAAAGCCGCCGACGAAGTTTAAAAAGAAAGGCCCAGGACCTGTTCTCAAAGGCCTAAACTACATCCTGTTGAGGAGGTGAAATTTGCCTATGTCGGAAATAAAGCAGAGACGCGAGCAGGTTGGCGTTATTAAGAGGTCACTGGCGGTGACAGAAGTGGGGCACTGACGAGGTGAAGGACAGGGGAGGGAGGGAATATTTAGGATGCTTTCAAAAGTCCAGGCACAAGACGATGAGCATCTAATTTTGGGGAGCAGCTCCATGAACAGAAAGAGGGGTGAGGTTCACCAATATAAGGAGCAGAAAAACAGGCTACGGTGATGATCTTATGTTGGAGTTGAAGAAACTTTACCTTAGTCAACTAGGGGGACATCCACGAACCGAAATCTGAAGGACAAGAGTGAGGCATGGCTCTGGGTGTGAGAGTGACAGGCAGTTTGGACACGTTGCATTAGAATTGCCTGTGGAACAGCCACAGCAAGCCAGGGGAATTATGCCGTAATACAATCAGAAATGAAGAGCTAGGGGAACAGAGAGGAAGAGATTAATGTCAACTAATTGGTCGAGGAAGGCTTTGAGAAGAAAATGGCATTAAACGCGAAAGGATAGATAAAATTTCTGGCTGCCAAAATTGAACGAAAGGGCATTTGTGGTAGGGTTGAATTCAGAACATGTTTTATGTTCACTGTTTATCGGGCATCCACCTGGATGTGCACGTGATGTGGTATATTTTTGATTATAATTTTCTCTAGCATGTGAAGTCTTTATGTTGGACTGTAGTCAGGTTAAATTATATATATATATTATATATACATAATATATATATTATAAATTTATATATATATTTAGAGGGTGGGTCACAATGGAGCTTATAAACCCTACTAAGGAATTGGGAGGTTATCTTAATGGCAGTTGGGAGCCACTTAAACTTTGTCAGTCAGGAAATTGATATGATTATATCTGTCATTTTGAAGGATTTTTTTCTGAATGTTGTGTAAAGAGTGTGTTGGAGGAAGCCGGGAATGGAGGCAGGTATGATACTGTAGCCAAGTGAGAGTTGAGGATTTCATTAAGGAGGGCAGTGATTGTAGTGTTGGAATTAGTAAACATAGAGTGGAAGGCTGATGGATGGAGTAATGTGTTGGGGGGGGGGGGGTGGCGGGCAACGCCGACGGAAGAGACAAGAGTGACTGACGTCCGGGTTTCTTCCTTGGGCATTTGGCGGGGACACAGAGGTTTTGCTCACTGACACACGGAATGCAGAAGCAATAGGAAGTTTTTGGAAGATGATTATTTTAGCTTTGAACATGTTACATTTAAGATGCCCCTAGGACATCCTATTGAAGACATTAAGTGATTGGATATGAGCCTGGCTGGGAATTGAAATCAAGGAATAACATAATTTGTGAATTAGGCCTTGAGAGCTGACAATGATTATGTAAGTCAGAGCTAAAGAAAAGGCGGCGGGAGTTGGGGGGGGGGTGTTGGTGGAGAGAGGGGGGGGTTGAAGGGAGAGAGGGGAGGGCATCTAGGCAGAGGGAGCATTGTGAGTCACACGAGGCACAGAAAGGGTAGGATTCTATCCGAGCAAAATCATATTGCCAAGGGCAAGATGAGCCTCGAAGGGTCTTCTTAGATAATAGGCTAAGGACTGGATTTATTCTGTAGTCAATAGGCAGCCAATGAGGATTTGAGCATGGGAAGAGCGTTTGCAAGTAAGTCATTAGGAAGACTTGCCTGGCATATGGACTGGAGGAGGAATGCAGAGACCGTGTCAGAGTTATTGACACACCTAGCATAGGGGTAATGAAATGAGACTTAGAAGAAAGAAAGTTCCAGAGGTAAGAAAAAGAAAACATGGGTGTAAGAGGCACCTGTAAAAATACGAGCGCCATAGCAACTCCTGCCTGAACATGGCGAGAACAGGGAAAGGACGTGACCGTGAGAATCGACAGCTTTCAGAGAAAATGGGAAAATCAGAAGAGGAGTCTGGTGTCAGGAAATGAGTAGCTTGTACAGTAGATAGAACTTGATGATTATGCCTTATAGAAATAAACCAGAAGAACAGTATATCAGAATATTTTCTTTGTAAGTTGCTTTTTTGTCCTGTCTTCCTTGACTTTATAAAACTATATCCCAGAGATTAGACCAGATGATGTTTTTTTTTCTTTTTCTGTACCCCACAAAAATTAAAAAAAAAAAAAAAAGGCTTAGAAAGTCAAAAGAGGGAGTTAGGTAATCCTTACCAAGAGTGCCAATCAGTCATGCGTGCTGGGCTGGACCACTAGGGGAACATAGGGCAGCCACAGCAGCCAAACTGCCGCTTTGGCAGAGATCAATCAGACAATGGATGCAGAAGAGATGTGGGGCATTTCCATGGGAATTACCAGGATGCAGGTTGTTCTTTTCAGCCGGCACCTTTGAAGTCTATAAAAATGCCATTTACAATTCTGGATATATACCAAGAAGAGTCTGATGAGCGAGTCGAACATACCAAGAATTCTAGATGCCATTTCCACTTACATAGAGGTCTATTTCGGGGGCGGGGGAAGGTGAGGGGAAATCTTTTCATGGTCTTCTCCAGTTCCACGGTTTTATGGAAGTTACGGTTTTTTTCAGGAGAGTCCATTCTCCCTGCCAGGCCACCAGAGAAAGCTATTTTACTTCAGGTGTATTGCCTCAGACAGTCTACAAATACAGTGTTTTATGACACGACTTCTTCAATCTTCAGTATTTACGCTGCAGGTGAATTTTTTTCCTTCAGTGACTTGACTTGTGAGTTGATTATTGGTATTGTTGCCCTTTTTCATAAGAGACTGTATTCCAAGAAAAAAAAAATTTATTTTAATTCCCAATGAAAACAAAGACAGGGGACCCCCGCCTGTGGACCCAAGTGTTAACGATGCTTTTTAAGACGGGGCAATTGGAAGCTGCTTGTAATATGGAGATCAGACATTCTGTCTCCAGCATAGAAACACGGCTGGCATCAGCTAAACAGGCAACTGCCTGCCTGCCTGCCTTCCTCGGGCCAGATAAAGACCCAGAAGGAGCAGCTGCTGGCCGGGAGGAACGTGAGAAAATAGGAAATTGATTTGAAATAGGATAAGGAAAAAGGCAGAAGAATGAATTTAAGAATTTTCAAATACTCCCTTTTTAGGCATAAGTAGTTGCTGCCTCTGCAGAGGAAGGTAATCCTTAGTTATTCTCTCATGAGAGTAAAAAAAAAAGCAGCAAATTCACAGGCAGTACAGATACAAGAAAGACCTGAAGTTGGTTTATTTCTTCATAATTGGAGGAAAATTGAATATTGATTTGTATTTTACTCTTTGGAAAGGCTTCTTGATCCTTTAGAAGTAAAAAAAGAAGTGGAAAATTATAAACATTCTAATTCTACGTTCAGGTAAAGATTTTTTTTTCTCTGCTAGTTACAACAATATTAATTAGATTTCACATTAACTAGAGGGGGCCGGACAGTTTCACGTTTGATTGTGAATGTCTCAGGGATTCTTAATTTTCTGTGGACAGTGTTTCTTTTGCCTTAACATCTGTTAACACTTTTTTCCTTTGCTTAAGGAAGTGTGGGATGGGGTTGGGGGTGGGGTCATGCTAACAATATTTAGGGGAGATGTCTGGTTTTGGGGGTTATATTTACTGGCTGCCCTGTGAGAAGGCAAAGGGTTTGAGCAATGAGCTCCAAGTTTCTTTTGTGTCCTGACATTTGGTGATGTTGTATGATCTCTTCAAGACTGGCACTGACTCCACTTACCAGGAGCCTTCTGCTTGTAGAACAACTGACAGTTGTTGATGGGACACAGAGGCATTAGAAGAATGAGATCTTGTAAGATATGTAAATCTTGGCCAGGAAGAATCGACACACGTGATTGCCCCCCATAACAAACACACTCGCACACACCTTGTTACGTCTCTTGGCTTCTGAAAACAAGTCACCAATCCTGTTCTTATGAAGGAAAGAAACTTTCACCTCTTAAATGCATTGGAATGTGGGCAGTATCTTACCACCTGGAATGTTAATATATGGAGTAGAATAAAGATGAGGGGCGCCTGGGTGGCTCAGTCGGTTAAGCTGCTGACTTCAGCTCAGGTCATGATCTCACGGTTCATGAGTTCGAGCCCCTCATGGGGCTCCCTGCTGTCAGCACAGAGCCGGCTTTGGATCCTGTCTCTCTCTCTCTCTCTCTCTGTCACTGCCCCTTTCCCGTCACCTTCTCTGTCTCTTTGTCTCTCTCAAATAAGCATCGTTAAAAAAAAAAAAAAAAGATGGAAATAGCTGTCTTCTAAATCACATCTGCACTAAGAAGTCAACATTTGGAGATGACCAAGTGGGCCCTTTAACTTATCCTTCAAACAGTTTGATCTGTAAAATGATATTGGATGGACAGGCAACAAAACAATCAGGACAGCGGAAAAGCAGGTGGAAAAAGGAAAAAACGTTAAGAAAATGCTTGAATCTAAACATCCAATAGCTGAAAACTCCTACCCAAAGACATTAAAGAATATTGAAGAAACTAGCCATTTAAAGGATGAAAAAGAGGGGCACGTGGGTGGCTCAGGCCGTGAAGCATCAGACTCCTGGTTTCAGGTCATGATCTCATGGTTGGTGGGTTCGAGTCCCACGTCTGGCTCTGTGCTGGCAGTACAGAGCCTGCTTGGTGTTCTCTCTCTCTCTCTCTCTCTCTCTCTCTTTCTCTCTCTGCCTCTCCTCTCTCTCTGTCTCTCAAAATAAATAAATAAATAAGCTTTAAAAAAAAAAAAAAAAGGATTCAAAGACCTGAGAGATTTCTTTTTTTAAAGGGAAAAATCGAGGCCCAGATAAGTTCGGGCTTAGCAAGGTCACACAGCCAATCGGCAGAGTGATGTCTAGAACTCAGATTTTCGGATGCCCGGAGAATTTGTGGTGAAGCGGAGAAATCCCTAAAGGGTGGGCTGTGATGTTTCTTCACCGGTTCCAACCTACCAACTATCGAAGCCTCTCTGTTCCCCTTAGGTTCTTTCATTTTGTGGTGTGGTCTTAGTGATGCCCATGCAAGTAATCTAAGGCACGGACCAAAAGATACCTGCTTATCTGAATTACAGCCCTGAATATTCCTGACACTGATTATGACACTATGTGTTTTTATTAAAATCGCTGCAAATAATCACCAGGCTTTTTGTGGAATAAATGCCTAAGGTATAATTTAGGACCTTTCTCACTAATCATAAGTTGCCGTTAATCACAACCTCATCTCACTGCTCTTTGCCAGTCAGAAAATTCCTCATTCTAACCATCCTTCTGAAACCCTGCCAGAAATTCCTTGACAGTAAATTTTACCCAACATCCATACCAGAATACAAACAAAAAAGATACAGCTTATTCCACAAAGACTTGTACCTAACCGTGGGAGCCTTTCTACTTAACGCTGGCTGCTCCTATCATCTGCACTAAAGCTATCTCAGACTGTAGTTAAAGTGACACAGTGATATATTGATCTAATGAGTAATATTATGAAATTAATTCTAAAATACTCGAACTCGTTCTGCCTTAATCTTTAAAATTCATTTGAATGATCACATTGTACAAACCTTTTGTTGAAAGTCTTGCAAAGGCCTTTGGCCAAAAATAACAGAGAGCTGTATTTTCATGGTGGTTTCTGTGTCAAAATCAAATTGCCTCCAAGGATGGGAGGCATTGAAACACCTGTGTAGTGTAATGTCAAACGCGTCACCTGGACACTTGCCTTACCAGTCAGGATGTTTTGTCTTATGTATACACCTTGCTTAGCATCAATTAAATAGATGTCTTTATTTTTCCTTTAATTACTCTAGACCTTTGGAACGACCTAACTCCCTTTGCACCGGTTTTCCAAAGAAAGAGACAGTCCCTGAAGCTTGCTGACACTCAGAAGCTACAGCCCCCAAGACGAGATACACTACAACTAGAATTTTCCTTCCCTGACAGCCTCTGAGTCAACCTGGCTTTTACTTCATGCCTCCCTCCCGCTTTTTAGAAAATTCATTTCTCCCCCCCATGTGTGTCTATCCCCCATGTGTATTCCCCTTATGCTGCTGAAGCTACCCTAATAAGACCCTAAGTAAGCACGTTTGCTTTTTGCAGACTGAGAGAGACCTCATGTAGAAAGTTGCCTATTGGGGCGCCTGGGTGGTGCAGTCGGTTAAGCGTCCGACTTCAGCCAGGTCACGATCTCGCGGTCCGTGAGTTCGAGCCCCGCGTCGGGCTCTGGGCTGATGGCTCGGAGCCTGGAGCCTGTTTCTGATTCTGTGTCTCCCTCTCTCTCTGCCCTTCCCCCGTTCATGCTTTGTCTCTCTCTGTCCCAGAAATAAATAAAAAACGTTGAAAAAAAAAATTAAAAAAAAAAAAAAAAGAAAGTTGCCTAAAAGAACCAGTATATTTTTCCCTACAGGGTATTTTAAGTAATGGAAATACAGTTTTCTACACTAGGTTTAAAACTAGTCTTGCCCTGTGCGGATTAAAGAAGGCATCTCGTGTGAAAATACCTAAGGTGTTTCAGGCACATAATAGGCATTCAATAAATGTGAGTCCAGTTCAAATCTAAGAATTTTGAGGGAAAACACTGGTTTGCAGACTGGCTGTCTCCGTTTCCCCACCCTCTTGCTTTTAAATCTGACTTTCACCCCATTACTCTGCTAGACATTCTTCTCCTTTAGGCCACAAATTGCTTTCTTCCTGCCAAATTCAGGCATTTCACTTCAATCATCGTAAGTATTAATCTGTGACATGCAGCTTTGTTAACCATCACCCTCCACGGTCCCGACCTCAGTTCTTGAAACCTCTCCCCTGGGGCTTCTCTGTTGTGCTACACCCCCCCCCCCCCACACCGATTCTCTCCAATTTCCTAGACTTCGCTTTCCGTCTCCCTTGGGGCCTGAACTTCCTTGCCGTGCCCCCCGTATGGAGGTACCCCCCCCCCCCCGAGAGTCAGTTCCCTCAGCGCCTCTCGTCTTCTGCTCCCAGAAACACCAAAGTTGTGGGATGGATTAGCAAACGCGCATCACAGAACTGACGCCCTTCTCTCCACCTCCGAACCCCTGGCTGGCGCGTTTAAAGAAATGAAATCCTTGCTTCAGTGTCTTTGCTTTCGCTCTGGCTCCTCGTAGGACTTGTTCCTCTCCCGGGGCCTAAACCTCTAAACCTAGAGCTTGATAACCCAGTCAGTGTGGTTCTCAGCCCCACCCGCACCCCCACACCCTGTGAAGGAGCTTCAGAGAACAGCCAGTAGGATGATAAGAGAGATGAAAACTAGACCCATGAGTAACCAGTAAAATAGAATAAAAGCAATCGAGATTATTTAGCACGGCCACGAGGATCTTAAGGGGAGACTGACACAGAATCTGTCTTCAAGAATATGAAGGGCACTTAGTGAGAAAAATGGTGACCAGCTGCTCTGTGTCTACTGAAGCCTGGGCAAGAGCATTTGGGCGTAAATTGTGGCGTCAGAGATTTAGAGACTCTCAAAATAGAATTGATCACGGTCAACAGTGTGAACTATTGTAATGTGTCACTTGAAATGGATGCGGCCTGGTAGGGCTTTAAAAAAAGAGAAGAACCAACAAACAAATAGGTAGTCTGTGTCTGGGGATCCAGAGGGTATGACCAAATTAGATGACATATTGAGTTTGTGTCCAGTTTTAGAATCCCATGAATCTTAGAATGAAAAAGTATACATTTATAGTTTTAAAACATAGCAATCTCAAATTATCAATGGTGCTAGGTGCCATTAGGTCATAGTCTCTGCCCTCAAATATGTGGGTTAGGTTAGGCTGGGTTAGGTTAAGGGTGTGTGTGTGTGTGTGTGTGTGTAAAAGAGAGGGAGGGAGAGAGAGAGAAAGAGGACTAAATAATTACAGAAGTGTGATAAATACAAATAACAGACGTATTTTAATTAGCAAGCATTTTCTTCAATCTGGACTATTTGCTTCCAGTTCAATCTACCCATCCCTAAACCAATATTTGTGTCTCTAGTGCAAGACATTTAGTAAGTGCTGGGGAATCAGCAAAGAAGTGGTCCCTGCCCTCATGTGTTTATGGTCTGGAAGGAGTTACAGATAGGTTGATAGGCAGCAGAACACAGTATGATGAATATTAGAAAAGGGTATTTGCAGAGTTCAATGGGAGCTCAAAAGCGGGGCTCTTAAACTATTGTTAGTGGGTCAGACTAAATGGAAGAACGGACTGCTAAGCCAAGTCATGAACAAGCAGAAATTGGCCAGGTAAAAAGCAGGAGTATCAAGCATATACCTACATCTAAAATGACATATAAAAATATGTGCTTAGACATGATTTATGTTCACGAAATAGAAAAAAAAATCACTAAAAACGTGTTCCATGTGACTGTGTCGTAAAACTTCTGAAAATAATAATTATTATCTAACTTTGTCAATAAAGACTTATTAAATCAACTGCAAAAAAGTTATCATACTTCACAGGCAGTCTTTTGAAAATGTTAATGCTACAAATTCTCAAGAGCGACTATAGACGTTTGTGTGCTTTCTCTGCTCTGTCCCCGGCATTAAGGATGTGACCTGGTGAATAGCTCCTTGCCTCTGTAGACAATTTCATACCTAATAACTTCAATGAGTAACCGATTCTTGGTGTCTGAACAGAGAAGACACAGTGTTTATAATAATATATTTAATTTCAAAGGTATATTGCCTAGCTTTTTAACATTTAACTGGAAATGTGTTTGAAAACTAACACTAAAGTATGAAAATATGGGTTGGGTGAATGGAATGATGGTTGGAAATCAAGAGTCAATAAAGACGGTCAAAATTACTCTGTAATGAAAACAGTGCGATCATTGTTATTTATCACATTTCAGTTTCTTAAACATGGACTGTCAAAGAATACATTCAAAGGACCCCCACCCCCAAATATATCCTTATTTTCAAAACATAAAAATAGGTTGAACCCAGTAAGTTGTCTAGCATGGACGAATACTGCCATCCCTGGGTGGGCTTAGGAATTAGTCTTTCTGCCTGAGACCTTGTATCCAACCTTCCAGGGGTGAATGGCAGTCCCTGTCTCTTGGCCTCTCCTGTGCTCCCCCCATCATGGAGATTTATTCATGGAACTAGGGTTCTATGCACTGGTCTACCACAGACTCCCTCCTAACATCGCCTTTGGGCACTTGGTGATGTGACTTGAGTCCTCGGCTCTAGCTCTATGCCCAGTTCCTGGCATACGTACCCCCCAGCTAACTCTTGCTGACCATCTGGATTTCTCTTGAAGCTCTGCCCTCTTGAACCCCTGTCTTGCTCTCACCACTAGAGAGGAATGATCTCCCTTCCTTACCCCCTTCCCTCCCGCTTGGATACTTGCCAGCACAGGGCTGAAGCTCACTAAGCCTTTTGGATGCAGTGCATTGCTTGATTGCCCCCTGCAAAGAGCCCAGACCTCATCACACACTCCCAGATCTTGCTTCCTCCTCCTCCCTGCCTGCCCAGGCTGTGGAGGACCCAGCATGCTCCTGCCCAAGGTCACCTGAATTAGGACAAAAATAAGAATCACTTCTTTTGATACACAACAAACATGATTGGAGATCTAAAGAGAGAGTCTTAGGTCTTTATCACATAGTATTGGATTTCAGGAGGCATTAGTGGTTTTGGTGAAATAGCATCTTTACAAATAAAGAAGAAAACTTACCTTTCGGAAACGATTTTGGATGTGGGTCATTGTAGATAGTTATGAAATAAAAAAGCTGTATCGTGGGTGGATTGTTCTGTGGGTTAAATCAAAGAATCACCTAGGTATTATACTCTCCTTTTGGATTTACTCTTAGACATCTGTGAAAATTATGAATTGGACTTTATTATGAGCCTTTCTCTCAAACCTTTATTTCGGTTCCAGTATAAGTGATAATTGAACTCTATTGGGAAAAGGACCCAGAAATATGATTTTAAATACAGCTTTACGTTAGAGCCCACATAGCTGGTGGAGACCTTCTTGCTACCGACAAAATTACCCTTTGCAAAACAGAAGATGAGGGGCGCCTGGGTGGCGCAGTCGGTTAAGCGTCCGACTTCAGCCAGGTCACCATCTCGCGGTCTGTGAGTTCGAGCTCCGCGTCGGGCTCTGTGCTGACGGCTCAGAGCCTGGAGCCTGCTTCAGATTCTGTGTCTCCCTCTCTCTCTGCCCCTTCCCTGCTCATGCTCTGTCTCTCTCTGTCTCTCAAAAATGAATAAACGTTAAAAAAAATTAAAAATAAAATAAAACACAGGGAAAATCACATGCTGTGTCTCTTCCCCC
>NW_024412412.1:13331086-13334592 GCF_014898765.1 Herpailurus yagouaroundi
GGAAGCAATCTATCCTCCTGATACCAGTTTTAACCACTGAGTCAATGCTTTAGTGAAATGGTTTAAGCCTCAGGGCTGAATTTAAGCTCTGGTACTCTGTAACTATTTGGACCATTATTACTCTCTTTTAAGTTCTCGGTTCCTCATCTGTAAAATGGGATAACAATACAAGGGCTTAGAGAAATAAAAAGCGCATGTGTCAAATGCTCAGTAGAGTGACAGTCATATGAAGCGCTCAGTGTCGCTTGTTATCAGACATCCCATGTTCAGTAGAGGTAAAAGGGTTTGATTTTGACTTTGTATTAGCATCTCTGACAATATGGTTTCAGTGCCTCATCACGACCAAAAAAGGTAATCACCTCAGTTTTGGTTAAACTCTGGGTTTTTTTTTTGTTTTGTTTTGTTTTTTTCCAAGGGTTGGGGCCTAAGTAGAAAGAGGTGAGAAGAAGTCTTAATATTAAAGCTAAGTCGGTGCCAGTTTGAAGTAACAGCTCATTCATGGGCTTCTTTTTTTTTTTTTTTTAAATACAATTTGCTTTGATTTGGTTTGGTTCATGCATTTTTAAAAATCTTCCTTGTGGTGTGCAGTCATTAGGCTTTTATGCCTAAAGAACTGAATTCAGTTATAAGTAAAATTCATTTAATAGCGCAAGCATGATTCCATGTGGTTATTTATTCACAACATAAAATAGCCACATAATTCAACATATTTAATAGTGTCTGCTCAGAGAACTGTGGGGAATTCTGCAGATCTTAGACAAGAAATGCTTAAGTTATAAAAGGCAGTATCCATAATGCTAATTATTCCTGACATCATCAAGATGGCAAACTATAGTACACAGAAGTTTCATGTGGGCCTTATTCTGTGTCTCTCTCGAACTCTGTATTAGACTCCTTTATTTCCAAGATGGCAGTGATTTAACGTATGGGTGGGAGTGGTCACAAAACTTGTCTTTTCTCGGGAAGACGTATGTGGAAACCATCCTTCCCTATTCAGCGATAGAAACTGTTTAAAACCACGTCTGTCCCTCTTCTTCCGCATGGGCTGCTGCCGCTGCTGCGCAGCTCTGTTCAAAGTAAGCCCTTGATTATTCTCAAGGGACACCGTCTTTGTGCAATTTGGAAATAATTAGCTTTGTGTCCAGAAAAGGTAGGACTAGATATACGCGTAGAATATTCCAGTATTGTCCAGTATAAGAATTGACCTCCCTGTATCTGATACTTATAAATGGGCATTGCTTAATTAGCATTGTAAACTGGAATTTTAATAAATGCTATCAATCAATCAGTGACCGATTTACATAGCATTTATCTGGGGAGATGAGGAGGCCAAATATCAATCTTCTTGAGATTCGTCTTGGCCCACACAGGGATTTAAGATTTTAAAACCTTTCATTCCTCCCACTAGAGTGTTCCCCTTTGTGTCCTCTAATGTTCTTATTCAAATCCACATCTGCTAATTTGTGTCATCGAAAATCCAGGGGTACGTATCTGAAACGTGGACAAGACCTGCAGGTCCTGAAAAATTGCAGCTGTGCAGTGTTTTACCTATTTAATTGCTCTAAGAGTCCAGTTGAATGGCCTAAATAGTTATGTAGTGTTTATTGGCAATTACCTCAAGCAACACCCCCCCCCACACACACACACACAGGAAGAGTCACACACATCACCCTGATCTGTGAAACGATCATGTTCACAATATTATGACTTAGGAAGATATTTGCTTAAGAGCTCCGAAGGCTTTTGGAGCCCCACAAAATATCTATTGTTCTGTTTTTTGACCCAATTTTACTAAAGAGATTTGCAAAACCCTGAAATAACTTTGAAATTTAGGCCGTGTCAAAGAAATGTTTAAACAGTTTCTAGGGTACCTTGCTAACGTCCTAATGAAAGGGTGAACATGTTGATCACTCAGGGAAGAACAGAAATGTTGGTTGTGATAGTCATGTTGTAATAGAATGTTTGTGAGTCACGATTTTAGAGGAGCCATCATGCCTGAAAGAAAAGAACCCTATGGGGTAGAGACTTAAGCGTTGAGTAACACCAGACATTTCCATGTACGATGATGAATGTGTTAGATGGTAATGAAAACAGAGAAGGAAAAGTATCCACCGAGAGGTTGATGAGCTGTGTTCCCCTTACCATAGGTAGCATTAGATGTAAAAAGTGACAAAAGTCAAGGTAAAAGGAGTATGCTACATAGGAAAAAGAAATGACTGTTTTTGAATCACAGATTGAGGTGAGAATACATTCTTTACTGGATCTTACTGATAAATGGAGCACACTAACCCTTTCTTAAAGTATTAATTTTTTGGTTTAAGCCTGTATTTAGACGGCAGTTCGTTCCAATGTGGACTGACAGCTAATCATACAAAGATGTGCTGATTGATGTCCGTAGCGTAACGTCTGCTTCATGTTTTCTGTTTCTTCATAAAAATACGGAGGGGTCTTGAGGAATTGGAAGAAAACACGGGTAAATCCCAAAACTCACTAACACACATTCAATTCTCAGTTTAATGGAGGAAGAAGCTGAGGGGGATGGAATGTTCTAGAAAAAAAAAGACAAATTGAAGGAGGGACGTTGGACTGGAGGCAATACAAAGATAATGACAAGAGTGGATCTGGAGGGGGAGGGAGGCAATTTTTAAATAAAAATGGAAGGGCCGCAATACTGAACTATGTTTTATTTAAAAGTCAAGCTAGTTGGAACACCACGTTAGCTAGTCCAGATCTGGGTTGTCCAGCCGTGGCACATCATTCAGAGTTCGCTCGGACCCCGTGAGCACACGCCGCCAGCCCCGGGGACCGTCCTCCCTCCCCGGGGTGCGGGCCCGGCTCTCCCCTAGGCGGTCGCCGGGGTCCGAGACCGCGGGCGCACGAGGGGGGCGCGGCGTAGCCCCCGGCCGACCTCAGCGGGCGAGTCTCGGCGGCGCAGCCCCGGGGCCCGCGGGGGGCCGAGCCGGTCCCCGCCGCGTCCCCCCGCGTCCCCCCGCCGGCGCTGTGGACTCCAGGCCCGGCGCCCGGCCCCTCCCGCCCCCGAGGCACCCACCTTTCCCGAGCAGCGCGTCCAGCGAGCTGGAGCACTGAGTTTCGCTGAGGCCGGGGGAGCGCGGCCACCGCTCTCTATGGATTAAGTAAACAGCTCGGCTGGGGGATGCATGAATGGTGGCGGATCGGGGGTCGGGATTCATTCACGCGCCGCGGGAATGAGGTCCTTTTGTGAGCACAGCAAAGTAGTGCTTCTGGAGGAAAGCTGTTTGGCAAAATCTACAGCCACCCGAAAAACCACATTAGAGAATATCGGTGTTTTACGGGCTGCCGGTGTGTGTGCGTGCGTGTGCGTGTGTGTGTTGGTGGAGTACCTCCTATCAGGTCTTCATAGCACGCCCGTAACCAGTTTTTGGTGCAGTTTTCACACTCTTCGTTTGGGGCATGGCTGTTAAAATGCCCCGGCGTGTGTGTGCGTGTGCGTGCATGCGCGTGTGTGTGTGTGCGCGTGTGTGTGG
>NW_024412412.1:13334992-13467135 GCF_014898765.1 Herpailurus yagouaroundi
TACATGGGCTCCTCGCGCGGCTCTTCCCGCGGCGGGGTCGCTCGCGCGCTCGGCCGCGCTCGGGGACGGCGGGGACGGCGGCGGCGGCGGCGGCGGCGGCCCCGCTTCTCTCCCCGGTGGTGTCGGAATGGGAGGCGGCTCCGCGCGGGTTAGAATCGCCGCAGAGGCAACATTAGCGTCTGAAACGAGGTGGCTCTTTAACCCCTGAGGGACCAAATTTGGGGGTTTAGAGGAGGCGAAGGCTGAACTTTCTGGATTCCTCCTCGTCCCTCGGAGTGGTGCAGGTAGCCGCGGGGAGAATGGAGTCTTTTGTTCCCGGTATTTTTTATTAGGTGGATTTTTTTTTTTTAATTTTTTTAAAGGGTAGTATACAGTCCTGATCCACGAGGTAAAGCTGTCGTTTCTCCTGCATTGGGTGACTTTTGCGATGCGTCTTGTTGGACTCGTGGGGAGCAAATCTTAGCAGTCGTGATTTGGGGTAATTTATGGCTTGGATGTGTTTTAAAATCTGCATTGAGCTTAGATTAATCAGCCCTTCGCTTCCATTAACTAAAATCCATCATACTGATTGCTTAATGGGGAAAGAGGTACAAAATAATCGTGCTAATTAAAAGAGCGGATTTTCTCTTGCGAAACACTTCGTGTGTGATTTTTGCCAGGAGAGGGTTTTGTACAGCCGAGTCTCTAAAAGAAATCCAACTTTGCCGTTGTGTTTCCATGCAGGTTGCTCCTGGAAGAATAGTTGGGGGCCGGCTGGGGGAAACGTGTGCACTGTCTAGTAAAGTAGAAAGCTTTCTACCATTTATGTGCGTATTGCCAGAGAATAAAACAAAGATCTGTGGCGTCTCTCAGAATGAGAGATGAGAAGTCACATTCCCTGCCTTCCCTGTGCTGGCGTCTCTATCTCTCTGGGATATCTCAGATATGATATGTTAAGAGTCTATGTGCCTGTGTCACAAAGTCATTCTGTCTTCTGAAAGCCTAATATAATCAAATTCAGTGCCTTAAGATGGTGTAGTTGAAGATTTGATCCCTTTCCACTGAAGTGGAAATACTTTCAGTAATTGAAAGCAGATTCACGTCTGGAGTTGTACAAGCCAAGGTTTTCCTTTTTAAAATAAACCTTTTGTTCTCTGGTTTTAAATGTTTCAGAGCTTCATGCAGAGACCTCTCTGTGCTAATTGTTAAAGTAGTCTTGAAGAAAGGATTGAAAATATCCAGAGAAGGCATTTTAGAAATACAGCTAACTTAGCGAGCCTGTCTCAGTAGGAGAATATTTTAGTGCAGCATATACTGTCTGTGGCCCACATTTTTTTTTCCCCCACCAGATTCCCTGGCGTTAAAATGCAGCTGTACTGGTTCAAAGCCCCCAAAGCCTAAGCAGTGTCCATCTGTCTTAAGAGGTTAAAAAACTTGTGAAATTTGGGTGTGACTCATTTTATACTGTGATCTACACAGTTTGGTGATAAATTGGAAATCAAGTATAAACTATGTTTAATTGAAAGAGATGCTGGTTCTATATGAACCGATGAACTGCAACTTGCCCCAGAAATGTGATTGCAGGTTGTTAACCTGGTGTCTTTCTCCTCTTTGCAGGCTAAGTGTTAAAAGCCTTAAAGAATTGGCCATTAAGGACTGAAATTAGGGTACTATTCCAGACAAAGAGGGAATCACTTGATCTCCTATTAGCCGCCAAGATAGAGAATGCCTTATGGAAGAGTGTCACCTTCTTCGGCACATGGGATCTGAAATGAATTGTGTGATTAGGAGGGAAAAGTTAGAAGAGTTGTACACTGAACAAGGATAAGTGAGAGATCAGAGAGCTAAGGGAAAGGGAGTGTTCCAAATATTTTTAATTACTAGTTTCTTGAACCTGTTGTGCTGATTATTGATGAGATGAGAACGGATGGATTTACAGAGGATAACATGGCAGTTCGATTCCCTGAGAACTGGTTGGTAGCTTTTTATTTTACCTTGCTTCCTTGGCTTCGTCCCAGTTGATCCCCCGAGCACATTAACATAAACGCAAAGTGAGTAACCTGGTTATGATTTAAAAGGCTGTTCGTGTTCACATTTCTCAGGTAAAAGTCCTCTTTCCTAAAACCAGTGTTTGAAACACGGTGCAAGTCTTTGAGTACCAAATAAAATCGTCCCCCACGATGGCCATTGGACGGGTCGCATCACGTTTCTTAGATACAGCGCCTAGTGTGCGGCATAAAAGAATTTAATTCTTCTCAAAGACTTAGAAAAAGAAAAGTGACTTAACGTGCACCCTTCCAGATGCCTGAATACTGATTTTCAGTGTAAAATCCTTGTCTAAACACTTAAGCTAACCTTCTTTGTGACTTGTATTTACTATTAGTTTTTATGTCCTTATTATTATTATTATTATTATTATTAATTTTTTTTTTACTTGGAAAGGGGATTCACAGGATCTTCTGTCATCTCAAATAATACATCCAATTAATCACGGGACTCCTTTCTTTCATAATGTAGGAAAGTGCAAAGGAGGCACTGTCTAAAATACAGTGATCTTGATAATTAATGCCATAAAATAGATTAAAATGCTGTATCCCAGGTATTCATTTCCTTAAAAGGGCCACCAGAACAGCGTTGCTAAGCACCCGTCACTACTGCAAGTAACAGAAAATGACCCAAATTAAAGAACCTGTTCTGAGCTGTATTCTTGCATTTTCTAAAGTGCATTTCAAAAGGTTTAACAAGACTCATTCAATTAGTGGAGAAAAAAAGATCTATTTTCAGCTCTGATCAGCAATTAAGAGATTGGGCTTTGGAGCATCAGTCTCTTTATGCTTATAATTTATTTTGTTTTCTGGACTTTGACTAAACAATTGTGAATGAAGATTTTTTACAAACCACCTCTCTAACAATCTAAATGCAGAAGCCAAGTATAGGATGTTATATTTGTTTTAAGTCTTTATCTAAAGGAGTGATTTTTGTTAACTTCTCCTCATATTAAAAAAGTTTACATTTTACCCTGACGTGGTATATCACTGCTTAACTATACACTTCTTAACTCTTTGTGCAAATATAGGTATGCATAGATGCACATCTCCATTCCAGCCATGCTTTGACCTCCTAGCTTATCCTGGATGTGAGTGCTTTAGCGCCAAACTTTCGAGAAATAGGATATGCTTCCTAACTTAAGGATGTTTGGGTGTTGTGAATTTGGTACCATGAAGGAGATAGAGTGATATGTCTCAGTGCGAAAGTAAGTGATTACGGGATTACGGGCAGTAGTTTTTCGTTTTTTGTATTTTTTTTTTTTTTTTTTTACCCTAACGTGAGTTGTACCCTTCTGGGTTAGATCAGAACTTCTCCATAGTTTTGGCTACAAACCCGTCACAACTGTGACCGTGTTTAAAGAGCTAGATCTTCCAGTGACCTGGTTTTTTAGCTACACCAGCAACAGACACAAACACAAGTGGTGAAACTTGCAGGCAGAGAGGGAAGAATGTAAAGATGAGGAGGTTAGAGAATAAGAGAGAGGAGCAGGGGGCTTCCCAGAGTTTTAGATGAGGATTACCAACAAGATTTTGCTGCATCACGTTGATCTGGAAAAGTCTAAAGCATATAAATATAGATGTTAAGTTCTCGATCCTAAGTGCTGTTTTGGCTGTAATCGTATACGAAGGGATTCTATATCCTCAAATAGTGACTATTTTGGAGCCAACAGTAACACTTCATTTTTTCTTTAAATAGTATTTTACATTGGAAATTCTTTATATTTACATGTATCGGATTGCTTGACGTTACAGATTTCTCTAGCAATAGAGGATACGGAATACATTAATAGGACTTTCATGACAGTTTTGCCTAAAATAAAAGGTCATTGTGATACACAATTACGTCTAAGATTTTTTTAACCTGTGTGCAGTTAGGTATTTGGAATGTGCTGTTTTTTTGACATGTGGAAAAATTTTTCCCCACAGAGAATAATAATTTGATGTGTAGCAGTTATTTGATTATATATTGTTTTACAAGGTTTGGCATGGTATATATTTTAATACTTAAGAAACCAGTTGCTTTAAAATGTATGTGTTGATTTTCGTTACAAACCTGCCTGTTCGGTTACGAATCCTATGTGTTTAAGTTTTGAAATATGTACTCTTAAATCTTTACTACAATGGAGAGAGAACAACTACTTCTTTGGTATCCCAGAAATAGTTTATGGTACACGTATTACTGGCAATAAATTCATTTCACGGGGGAAGAATAAGACTAGAGAAGTACACACAGATATTTGAGGGAGTATCACATCGAAACAATAGTAAGATTTGGGAAGCCACGTGCTGTAGTATTTAAAAGAAAAAGAGTTTCCCTCTTAAGAGTTATTTCCCTCTCTTCACATTCAATGCTGTTTCAAGTAAACATCTTGTCTTCTACATTTACAAAGCAGAATGGATTATGAAGCCTACCGAAATGAGTAATACAGAACTAACGTGGAAAAACACTTCACTTTTTTCTATTTATGTATGTATATGGGTCACCGTAAACGTTTTTAAATGAAAAGGATGTGTGGGAGTTTTCATGAAATTTTTCATGTTAGTTTCTGCACAGTACCTTTTCTCCATTGTCTGAAACTATATCCGGCAGGCAGAGAGAGAACCTGCTATCTGGAGACCTGTAAAATGTAGCCTGGAACTCCTTTTATGCTTTTTCTCTTAAATAAAAACAGAATTACCGTATATAACAAGTTTAACGTTGTTAACCTTTTATAATTATTTACCCATTATTTCATTTTACCTCCTGCTTAAAAGTTGTACATTAGTGGACTAGACACCTGGCTGTGCTCTTAAAAGTTTATTTGTCTTTCAATTCCTGTGATAGTAGGGGGCAGTACATCTCCTTAATTATCTTTGTTCAGGGAAATGCTGAAAGGCCAGGGTAGTTAAACAAGGCCATTTGGATTTGTGAGGTCGAAGTCAGATGCAAGGAAAGTGGTTAAATGCATTATCATCTTATTGAGCCCAGGATCAGTAAAGTGACCTTGATGGAGGTGGAGAAAACCATTTGGCTGTTTTATGATAGCCACCTTGTTTGTTCTAGCCCTGACAGATTTTCTTCTTCCTCTGTCTCATATTTCCTTTTTGTTTTGTTTTGTTTTCAAATATTATTTCCTGTGATTGTAGATTACCAGTGAAGGTGAAGGTTAAAATCAGTTTTCTTTTTAATGACAGTACATTTTCCTCCAGAAGTCTATTTCATGCATCCACAGAGCTGAGGATATTCCTTCATTAAAAATTAAGGTGACCAGGCCGACTGACCATTCTGTATTTGCTTTTAAGGATCTTTTAATGACGATGATTAGTCTCTTCGCAAAGTAGCTGCTTTTCCTGCTACTTTTGAAATTGTTTTCGAGCTATTAAGAGGAGAGCCTTGCCAACCTCAATTTTAGCATTGGGAATAATGGGAATGATGTTTGTTTTTACAAGTGCCTAAGCGTGTTCGCTTGAAGCTTGTTCACGTGTTGCTAGTTCGGTGGCCGCTGCTCTGGACTCCTCGCTTTGCTGAAAAAAGTGAACACAAAACCAAAAGATTTCTAGTTTCTATAGTTTCTGTTTCTTAACTTTGTGGTCAGTATTTCCTTGGTGAGGTATTTCGTATCGACTCCATTCAAATGAAATTCTTGCTTAAATATTTGAACAAGTATTCAGTAATAGGAAGAGCTTTCTTAAACATGGTGCAAGATGTAGCCTTTTTGGAAACTCCAGTTAGAGCAGTTAAGTGCTGCATACGAGATTTTTGTCTTCCTAGGCCAAGCTGTCAGACGTAACTGGTGGGGGTTTAACCGATGCTTTACTTTTTCCTGAATCCTTTTTTCTTAACATTTAACCAGAACGAAGTACAGATCTTATCGTAGAAAGAAAGAATTGGCCAAGTATCAAAATACCTAGAATACGATTTCAAACTTTATCAGAGATTATCGCCTTATCATCTTGCTATGAATTATGGAACACTAAAATCTAAGGAACTCAGAATCGCCACGAAGAGTTATGACAGGAGAGTCAGATTTATTGATCGCAAGGGATTTAGTGCTTTGAGGACTTTTTATTTTAAAAACTAAAATACTGAATGGAAATATGTTTAAGAGGAATTATAAACTCCCCCCCCTCTCTGACTCTTCCCACTCTTACAGCCTGCGTTCAGGCTCTTTTCATCTCGTCTTTAGATTCTTTTGTTAGCCCTTCTACCTGGTCTCCTTGCCTCCGTCTGTCTCTTGCTGAATCCAGCTTCTGAACTACCGCCGTGATTGTCATTCGGAATCATGATTCTGACCGTGGCACATCCCCGCATAACATCTTCATGAGGTCTTTTGGGTCAAGTCCAAATTCTTGATATGTCTTATCAGACTTTTCACAATCCCACCTCTACCTCCGTTTCTCTTTTCCGCCTATTCCTTTCCACCCAGGCACCCATGCTTCAACACGTTCCTTTAGTGCTAGTTCGGCCATCTCTTAACCCTGTCACAAATCTTTCAGGAGTCAGCCTCTGCGGCATTTCATGTCTGAGGCCTGAACAGATTGCGTCCAGCAAAGCTAGCTACTGCTGTACTTCCATAGTGCCTGGTCCGTGTTTCTGTTCCAACACTTAACACAGGGTACTTGCAGTCATGTGTTTACAGTTCTCTCTCCCCCACTAGGGGGACAAATTCCTTCAGATCACAGCTGTGTCTTACTCATCTCTGGGTGCCAGTACAAACCATAAGTCTGAGAAATAGTAGTTACTCAATAAATGTTTGTTGAGTGCTTATCGAACAAAGTATATTAATTATAATTTAGCTTCCTGGTAATGGACGATCATCCTTATGAACTCTGTTACAATATAATCATTTACCCAGGAGCTGTTGAGGGTGCTAAGTATTCCCAGTCTGAGGCTCAGGTCTTGATCTCACGGTTCATGGGTCTGAGCCCTGCCTCGGGCTCTGTGCTGACAGCTCAGAGCCTGGAGCCTGCTTCGGATTCTGTGTCTCCCTCTCTCTCTGCTCCTTCCCCACTCACGCTCTGTCTCTCTCTGACTCTCAAAACTAAATAAATGTTAAATTTTTTTTTTAAATATTACTATTATGTATCATTTTGGGGTCCTTACTACGCAAAATGTTTTATACATGCCCTCTCATTTTATTCTCACAACATCCCTTTTAGAAGGGATTTCTCCCTTTTACTGATGGGAAAACTGTTAGAGGAGTTAAGTAAATTCAAGGTGACACAGGCCTTAAACGGTAGAACAATGATCTGAACATAGTATTGTGTGATTTCAGACCTGTTCCAGATTTTACATTCCTTCTTGTAAGAATTTTTAACTACGTGTGCAGCTCAAGCGGAGGTATAATTTTTAAGACGCATTTTTCATTTTCCTCTCCCGTCATGCTGTCTTTCACTTCTTATTCCTCTGTCATTAAACAGCCAAAGCTATTTTTGTTGTTATTGTAATTTTTGCATAAAAAGGGAATAGAAGCTTATGAACAAAGACTATTCTCACAGCTGCTTCTGTGAATTTTGGCCCTTTTGGTTTATTACCTTCATTTCTTTGCATTTCTGGTCAGGTGAGATTTTGGGGTAAGTGGGGTCCCAACTAGCGTTAAGTGTTTAGGTGGAGCAAAACGTTCATTTCCACAATTAAGGACATTTAAAAGGAGCCAATAGTTCATTGAATCAGAACACTAAATTTGAATAAGAAAAAAATGCTAGCATTGCAATGGCAAACATCATATTTGATGAGACTTTTCCGGGTGACTGATGTAGGGAAGACTTTCTTTAATGTGACCATTCGGAGGAACAACCAGCAGCCCTTCAGAGTTATTCTTACCAGAGGGCTGATCGATGTGGAAGGTTGGAAAAGAAACCCCAGCTTTCTCCTCTCCTGCCCCATCTTCATCGACATTAGGAGCAAAAAAAGCCCACCAAATTGTAAAAAACGGTTTTTCGAACGTCTGTGAAAGCGAGTAGGAGTAGAAATTTTCAGACCTGAAGAGACGCCTGAGATCACCTCGTCCAGACCACAGGTCGTATGAAACGGGAAAGCGAGGCCTGAGAATAGCCAGCGTTTATTGTTAGCGTTTTCTAAGCGCTCAACCCTTTGTACAGATACTTCGTCTCACCTTCAGAGCAACTCATGGACTTAAATACTCTTATAATCTCCATCTTCGCGATGTGGACATGGAGGCAGAGAACCGTTAAGTAAGTTGCTGGTTAGAGGGAAAGCACACACCTGAGACGCGCTCCCGCCTCCCTTGGGAATGACCTTGAGACACTACGTCCCTCCCTTGGGAAGTGACCGGGGCCCAGGGCCTCTGACCTCCTGTCTGCTTTTTGCCTTGGCAACAATTATTACGGGATGGTAAAGGACCACATGTGTTGCAGGACGTTTATGAAGGAAATATTCTGCCTCCCTATTTTATAGATGAGAAAATTGAGGCTTCAAGAGATTAAGCGATTTGCGTAAGGTTTATTCGTTTACTGAAGGACAGAGGCGGGTGGGTCCTAATGTGGAAGTTCTAGCCTTCATTACTGAGCTCTGCCTCCAGGTTAAGTTACATTAGGTTTTGTTTCAACTGTAGTCCTCACGTTGCTTTACATGTAAGTTCTCTTTACTGTCCTAGAGTAGAAATGTGCCTGTATGCAGCCTTTCGTAAACGTTGGGATCATTGAATGTTGCAAATATTTCCATTTGTTCAAGGCGAAGCATTTATCAGCAAATACTTACTGAGGGAATATGTGTTTAGTATTGTACTCTGCTTTTAATACTATTTAGATTTTTTTTTTTTTTAGTGAACCATAATCATAAGTGATCATCTATGTTATGGCTAATGTCCACTCCCTGATTAATATCCGGCAATGATTAGCATCATTGATTAGAAAATTAGTAGATTATGCCTTTATTGACACTTCTATTCCCTATTTAATGGTTTGTGTATTTAATTGATAGCGAATGCCTTCATTGTTAAAGGCTATTAACACATCAGAATGGTATTTATTGAACCTGGCAAAATGATAAATTATATTTGTGTTTAGTCCTTTGCGCCCAAGGCTAATCTATTGGTGGTCTTGTTTTTTTTATAGTTTTGGCCTGCTAAGAACCTCTGCTTGGGAGCCAAACAAATTAGCACTTTATTATCTGCTTGTGTGACTTTAGAAAAGTTGCTGGAGTCTGAATTGTTCTTGTAAAAGGAGGTAAAGCAGACCATTGGCTTCACATGATACGGATTCTAGTAGAGGTTCTGTTAAACTTCTTCAGCGGATTCAAAATTATTGGGGGAAAAAATCAAACTTAAAATGGTAAGGAAGCATTATGCATGGATAAAATAGATCCTAAGTTTGTACATTTTGTACTACAGGGTCAGCTGCTTTTTATGTACACAGCCTGCTTCTCCTGTGCATCTGTTTGCATTTTTTTGTGAAGGTGTCATGGGTTAGGGAATCTGGGGCTCTCTGCTGGCTTTTGTGTTAATTCAGCTTGCCTAAGGAGTAGGAAGAGAAGGCGTTCCCTGCGGAGGAAATCTGCTCGCCAGCCTCCAGGGAAGTGGCTAACTGTGGGGCCGCGTTTGCTTGCCAATTTGGTGGTTAGTTGGTTGTAAGGGCTTCTGAAAGTGAAGGTGGATGTCCTTGCTCTAAATAGATTGTTACTGCTTTCATGTTCCGTCATAGCGCCTTAACCAAACTTCTTTGAAACTGCTCTTTTGCAATGGGAGTTTATTTGCAACACACAGACAAGACTGGTTCTTCTCCTAGAGTATAGGCATGTCTCGTTTCGATCAAATACCAATTTAGCTCATTTGATTGTTCACTTTCTTCCCAGGCTTGACTAACCAACACTGGGCTGTTTCAGAAAATTAGATCTGTATTCAGAGGGTATTTACCACAGTTAAATATATGCTGTGAGTCCTTCCCGAAAGAGAAAAATAGGGGATGACTCCTGAGATGACCCTTTGAGGGCAATAATATTCATCTGGGTGAATTCTGGTATGTTAAAGTGTCGCGTGGCATTATATGAGAGTCCCTTTTTACATGTCACAGTTAAGGACTGAACCCATGAATGGTGTCCTTAATTGGCAGAAAAATTAAATTTAGAAATTTAGAAACAAAACTCTGTAGTTGATTTTAACTGATGTAGTTGATTTTATTTTTATTTATTTTTTAAATGTTTATTTATTTTGAGAGAGAGACAGAGTGTGAGCAGGGGAGGGGCAGAGAGACAGGGAGACACAGAATCCGAAGCAGGCTCCAGGCTGTCAGCACAGAGCCTGACGTGGGGCTCGAACCCACAAGCTGTGAGATCATGACCTGAGCCAAAGTCAGATGCTTAACTGACTGAGCCACCCAGGCGCCCCTGATGTAGTTGATTTTAAACGATGCTTAGATTTTTTTTTTGAACTTCTAAGGTCTGTGAGTGTATGATAATATGTTGATTTCTTTAAAGTATATTTAAATTTCATGCATATTACATTTTATATAGAAATGTATGCTTTTTATGCTTCCAGTTAGGAATAGAGGATTCAGGTGCTGGGTCTTTTCATAAATTGAGAAAAGTTATTTACTTGCATGCTCTGATATCAGTATAAACACCTGGTTTATTAAAATACTTATTAATAATATTTATTTCAGTAGTGCCTCAGTTTCTCAAGAGATAGGCCCTAGAATTGTAAACATAATAATCTTTCCACCTCACCTGAGGCAGAACATGGGTGAAATTCAGTATTAAAGATTTTTTTTTTTAATTTGTTTTTTTTTTTCAACGTTTATTTTTGGGACAGAGAGAGACAGAGCATGAACGCGGGAGGGGCAGAGAGAGAGGGAGACACAGAATGGGAAACAGGCTCCAGGCTCTGAGCCATCAGCCCAGAGCCTGACGCGGGGCTCGAACTCATGGACAGTGAGATCGTGACCTGGCTGAAGTCGGACGCTTAACCGACTGCGCCACCCAGGCGCCCCAAGTATTAAAGATTTTTAAAGTGTATTTGTGGAGAAAGAAAGCTGATAGTATCTTTTCATTTAAAAGACCATCTCCTTGTGTATATTTTATAAAATTCTTTTCTGACCCCTATTTCCAGAAATATCTCAATGAGCAATAATATTGCTAATTTGTAACATTGCGAATCCCACCTCCAAATTCTTAGGGTGTACTTGAACCTCTAATGAGGTACCTCATTGGAAAGAGAGCACTTGAAGATTTTATTAATCTCTGCGGTGTGGAAACAGAAACACTTGGAAAATAGAGGTAAGTAGTCTAGGCTCTGCTACAACAATAGGTCACTGTTGTGATCCTAGGACAGAGGACCTTAAGATTGAACAAAGGTAAATCTGATAGACTCCGTTAAATTATTTCTCTCTTGGGGCGCCTGGGTGGCTCAGTCGGTTGAGCGTCCAACTTCAGCTCAGGTCATGATCTTGCAGTCTGTGAGTTCAAGCCCCGTGTCAGGCTCTGTGCTGACAGCTCGGAGCCTGGAGCCTGCTTTGGATTCTGTGTCTCTCCCTGTCTCTGCCCCTCCCCTACTCATGCTCTGTCTCTCAAAAATGAATAAATGTTAACAAATTAAAATATATTTCTCTCAAGTTCACCAAGAATATATGTTATTGTTAGCATAGCAGTCAGATATGTATACATTTTACATACATATATTTTCATATATGTATGTGTGTGATTGCTCTGTTTAGGAGAATTCCCAGTTACACTTTTTTTTGTTGTTGTTTTTACATGATTTAGTCAATCATAATCCAACGAAACATCCGATTCACATTGCTAAAATAGACGTCGGTCACAATGAAATAGACGAAAATAAGCCTGCTTTTACTATAGGCTAAAATATCCCATGTGGCAGATGAAACCCACAGCAGAATACCAAGGTTCTGTGCCAGGGAGGGATAAACAGCAGTCCCAGGGAGTGGCCGTCTGGGAGAGGGAGCATTGGCAGTGGTGTTTGCTATCTTTGTGACATTTGATGTCTTTCAAAGAAAGCAAGAGATCTAAAGTTAGCCACCTTTTATGATCCTGTTCTATATGTGCTATTTATCACACAGCTCCTCCTTCCCTTAAACGCAGGGAACTTGTTAGTGAAATTGTCAGTGTTGAACCCGATTATTAGTGAAATTGTCAGTGCTCCATTTCATAAAATGAGATTTTTTTTTAACCCAGTAATCACTGAGTTTGTCACTGTACTTAGTCATGGTTACTATATGGCAAATTCTGTTCTCTGTCTCTAAACTTGAAATCAATACATAATATTTAACTGCAGCATATTTTAGGAATTTACAAATTTATTAAGGAAGATCAGTTCTTAAATTTTAAAAAGTGAATGTAGTCAGCACCAATTGGAAACCTAATCTGGTACACTCTTTATCATCCACTTCCTACTCGTGTTCTCTTGAGTCCATTTAGACTAGTTTCTTCCCATTTATTTATCTATACTCAGTCATTTGTCATAAAGTACTGATTTTGAATATATATATGTATATATATTTACTTCATATAAATATTTACTTGTGCAGTCACAGTCATGTTTTATAATATCTTCCTCATTAGCTACCCTGCCTTTAACATTCCTCTTCAACCCAAAAAGGCAAATTGTCTTTCTCAGGGATCTTCTCTCTCTTATCTTTCTCCTACTCAGAAAACCTTATCATGATATCAAGAAAGTCTCTGAACCCGATGGACGAAGGGGTGGGATTCTGGACAAGTGACAGAGAGGAGGCGTTCTAGGCAGAGGGAGGTACATGTGCAGTTTCAGAAGTTGGAATGTGTGAAGCATATTTGAAAAAATATCAGATAATCTACTTGGAGCATGAAGTTCATGAAAGAGAATTTTGGAAGATGAGGCTAACGAAGTCGGTGGAAGCCAGGACATGGAATACTTGGAATCTGAGATAAAAGGATTTAGGTGTTCATCTGGGATCCGCTGGGGATTTGGTGTAGAACACGGTGAGAGAACAGAATGTGTTTGGGGAAGATCTCTCTGGTTGTTGAAGGGGAAAGAGGAAATAGCAGAAATCGAGAAACCAACCCACAATGGGTTTTTCCTCCTGTTATTTTCAGTTCGTGGCTTTCTCTCAAATTTCTTAAATGTTACAGTTCATTAATGTAGGCAGGAACTGCTATGAAAGTTGGTGTCCTCCCAGCCTAGAACCACGCCTGGTACTTGGTGGCACTTGGTGCGGACCGAATGCTTGTTGAATTGAACGAATGAGGACATCGAGGTGCAGACAGATCAAGTGACTTTATTGAGTTTACACAGCTGATAGTGACAGATCTGGGACTCCAAATTGCAGCCGACTCTAAGTTTGGCGTTCTTTTGAGTAGGTGTGCTAAGCTGTCGTACCTGTCTCGTCCTCCGGCAACGTCTTCTGTCCTCCTAGTCAACTCCCATCTTAACTGCTCAGTCACTTTTTCCAACAAAGGATTGCAGACTTCCTCCTTTCTTACATGCTCATTACAGCCTCCCCTGGGCTCTTAAGAGGTTGCTCTCACAGACTGATGCAATTGGTTAAGCTCTCTACTCGATGGCTTTCTTTAGATGGCAAACTCAAGGTCAGAGATTATGTCTTCTGTTTGGGGTTTTGTTTTTTTGCTTGTTTGACTTTTCAACAGCCCTCCTCCCCCAGAACGCATGTACTTAGAACCCCTTTATCTGAACAGAGAAGCCTGTTGACTGACTGCCTGAACTTTAGGTCTGTCTTTTAGTTCGCATTCTTCAGACGTTACAGACAGGCAATTAAAATTCCTTTTTTTGCCGGCTGGCAAAGAACCACTTAAATTTGCTTGATATTTTTGTAATAGTTGAAAAAAACAGTGTAATGAAAAATTTGAGGGTTTTCCTAACTCTATATGAAAGCCATAGTCTTGTGAAAAAAAACCCAAAAGACTAGTTTGTCATTTTTGTAGTTTAAAAGCAAAAGGAAAGACACTCACAGCGTTATTCTGCCTGAATCTGGGAGACCACCTTGAAATAAGACTTCACATAAAGAGCATTGTTTTTTTTGAAACCATTGCCGGTGAGGTGCAGCGGTGACGGTCATTGTGAGGTGACCCAGTATTGTCTGAATGTTACTCACAATATTAGCCCTTATATCTGTTGCCAGCATTTCACTATACTTGAGATGGGTCGTTCAATTGCTGGAATACGTTATCCCAAGTGTCTCTTACTTGTGTAAGTCTTTTCCTGCAAAAAGTGCTATTCATTAAATGTAACAGAGGCTCTTACTGTGATTAATAAAATATTAAGGAATAAATGTTCTCAAATAGACCAAGAATTTGCCACACTTTTATAAACATTTATAATTGTCAGTAAATCATTAACCTTTAGATTTAGAGATGTTTTCCTCACAGTTGAAAGGGTAAAAGCTAAAAATAATGTGCTCATGAAATAACGAGTTTTGTAAAATATAAAATATTCATCTGTGATTCAGAGGAATCCTGGTATTACTACACTTGCCAGATTTAAAACTTTTTAAAGAAAATTTTGCAATAAAGTTAAGCTCGAATTGAGTTGGAAATACTAAAATATGAACCAGGCTTATGCTGAGTATGGCAGTAATGTGTAGTTCTATGCAGTATTGATTTAGAATTTTAGAAGTTATAAAATTGCAAGCCATGGAAAGATGATTTCAGAGAAATAATATGTTTTCAGATAGATTCTGTGAGAGAGCCATACTTCTGTTTTTACCTTATAATCTTACTACTTAGAACCATTTAATGTCATTTTGTATATAGGTAAGATTAATACATTTGTATCTTTCGCTTGTTGAATTAGAAGCTTTCTGAATATACTCTTTCTCTCCCCAGTGCTCCCTAAATTTACTTCGTTTGTGGTCTCTGAACATCCATTGCCTTATTTTAGAGACAGAATTTCTTCAGTAGTGTTACTGACACTTTTTTAGAGGGTGGGGCAGAGAAAAGGGCGTATTGATTAAAAACTCTCAGGGGAGTGAGTAAAATATACATAACCCATTAAAGTTAATTTCTAATAGTGAAGTCTTTCTTAAAGAAAGAGCTTGAGGGGCGCCTGGGTGGCGCAGTCGGTTAAGCGTCCGACTTCAGCCAGGTCACGATCTCGCGGTCCGTGAGTTCGAGCCCCCGTCGGGCTCTGGGCTGATGGCTCGGAGCCTGGAGCCTGTTTCCGATTCTGTGTCTCCCTCTCTCTCTGCCCCTCCCCCGTTCATGCTCTGTCTCTCTCTGTCCCAAAAATAAATAAACGTTGAAAAAAAAAATTAAAAAAAAAAAGAAAGAGCTTGAACACAGTAAAACAAATGTTTACAGTGGTTTTATACAAACTGGTAAAATAAAACACTAAAATGTTTTGGGAGCAAATAAATAAATGTCTTATGAAAGTATTAGGGAGTTGGAAATCACTGTTCCCAGGTATTTATAGCAATAGTATACTGCTAGAGTATTCACTTTAACTTAAGAAATACTTATTAAGGGGCGCCTGGGTGGCTCAGTCAGTTAAGTGTCTGACTTCGGTTCAGGTCATGATCTCACAGTATGTGAGTTCGAGCCCCCGTCGGGCTCTGTGCTGACGGCTCAGAGCCTGGAACCTGCTTTGGATTCTGGGTCTCCCTGTCTCTCTGCCCCTGCCCCCCACGCCCCCCCCCTCCCATGTGCACACACGCGCTGTCTCTCTCTCTCAAAAATAAATACACTTTAAAAAAGAAATACTTAGTACCGACTCTGTGTTTGGCATTGGTGCTTAATTAATATTAAGATATAAGAAACTCACAAACAAGTATACTGTCTTACAGTATTCTTACAACCCTGTCTTGCTTATAACACTTTAATGCATACCTACAAGTTTCTTGTGGAAATAAAATGGTTTGGGGTCTTAAATTTTTACTGAGAATGTTTTATTCTGTTTCTCAGTGGCCAAAGGTAGGTCCAGATCTCACGTCTGTGTTAAACTTTACTAAACATAGACCAAGCTTCATCATTACTGAAAAGGTTGAAGCCAGACTATAATGCCATTTTGGGTGATAGCACTAGGCTGTTAGGCTGATGGCTAAGTTTAAATATTAGCATCAATCACCAAAGACTAGATGAAAACAGGAAACAAAGCACTGTACCAGCCCAAGAAAGATGTAATGCTTCATTGGTTGGTTTCCTAGGCATTTGAGGAGGTAGAGTTCCCCACGGCTACTTTAACAAAGTATTATAAACTGGGTGGCTTAAAACCACAGAAATTGAACCTCTCATAATTCTGGAGGCTGGAAGCGCAAAGTCAAGGTGCCAGCAGCGCCGTGCTTCCCCTGAAGGCTCTAGGGGACGGCCTTCCTTGCCCTTTCCAGCTTCTGGTGGCCCAGGCGTTGTCTGGCCTGTGCCTCACTCAGATCGTCTCCACGTGGCCATCTTCCCTCTGTCCCTCTATGTCCCTCCCTCACCTTGTCCTTTATTCATCCTTCAAGGACACCAGTCATTGGATTTAGAGCCTACCCCAAAGCATGTGACTTCATCTTAACTAACCGTAGCCACCAAGGCCTCATTTCCAAATAAGGTCGCGTTCTGAGGTTCTGGGTGGACATGAATTTTGGAGGCACACTATTCAGCCTACTACAGTGGGAGAGAAAGTAACACAGAAGAAGCAGGTAAAAAATGGTTTTCTTTGCTGGCCTCAGTTTTTTGCTTTCTCATTCCTTAGTGGGTTGAGAGAAGTTAGAACTGGGCACTCATACCTTCGTACTCTTGTTCTTTAAAAGGTATTTTATCTGCCAAAACTGACGTACGTGTCTCTTCTCCTGGATCTCACTCTATGGGAAACTCCAGTAGGAGGGCCGCAGAATTTTGAGTGTTTGCAATTCAGTCATGGGCCAATTAAAATTTAGCTTTTATGCTTCTTTTTTTACTTTCAGAATTTGAAAAACTAAACAGAAGCAAAAGCTATTGAGGCTGACGAGCTTACAGATATAGCACTCAGAAAATATAAACTTTCTTCTAGTTGTAAATTTAGTTTTATAGAGTACATGGTAATCATTAGTTGTACTAAAATTTTTGTGGGTATGGTCTTATGCCTCTCAGTTTCCCTGTATGTTTTAAACTTACTATTTAAAAAATATTTTTAGTGATTATTTATTTTTGGGAGAGAGAGAGAGAGAGAGAGAGAGCATGAGCAGGGGAGACGCAGAGAGACAGGGAGACACGGAATCTGAAGCAGGCTCCAGGCTCTGAGCTGTCAGCACAGAGCCTGACACGGGGCTGAAACTCACGACCCGTGAGATCATGACCTGAGCCGACGTCGGATGCTTAACCAACTGAGCCACCCAGGCGCCTCTAAACTGACTATATTTTTAATGAAAAAAATAAGTGGTACAACAAATGAACTTTATGATTGCCAACAAAGCTTATTTGTAATTTATTCAAAAAATTACCCTTGGCCTTCGATTTGAGTTGCAAAATTGAAATACCCATACATACCCGGGAATTGTTTTAAAATATCAACCGTATTTTAATAAGCGCTTGAAGTATTTCTCCGTGAGAATGAATAGATATCTAGGTCAGGAATTTCAGGAGGTTTATCATCATCTTTCAAGACAATAAATGATACACTGAAGTCTAAAGTGTTATATTTCCAAGGAATGATGGATGGGATCCTTTCCTAGGGAACGGCTACTGGTTAATTAGGTGGGAGAGACCCTTTCGGGGTAGTGGACTAGGGAGGCTGCAGACCAGGGAAGAGGCACATCAGTGCTCATACTGTACATGGTTGTCGCTCCACTGGGGGTCAGCCCTGCCAGGGGGAGGGTATATATGTAAAACAGACTACTGGGGAATATGGCTTAAACCCTTCTCTGTGAACGTGTACCTTGTAAATCTTCGGTGGTAGAAACGTCTATTGTGCCTTTTGGGGGAGGTGAGGGGTGGAGAATAGGAAAAGGTTCTGGATCAAGGACTTTTCTACCAGTCGGATAGCAACGGGTTTATCAGTGGGATTCATCTGCGGAGATGTCTCATTTCAGGCCTGAAAGAATATCCGCTTAGGTTGTTGGAAGATCGCTCAGCTTTCTCTTCTACTTCTGGGATATTTTTTCTCCGTGAAGCAAATGGGCCTCCCGGCCTCCACTTTCCTGAAGTACATACAAGTTTTCCCCAGGTCTGACGGCCCACAGCTTAATGTCAGCCCAGGTGCTGACTGGGGGAGAGGGATGTGGTTCAAACTCCAGACCTTCCCTGTCTTTCTTGTTTACAATCGTAATTGATTGTATTCAATAATATAAATTTTTAAACACGTGTTCGACAGGTTTTCTAAGACAAGTACATTTTATTATATGAAAATATGTCTGAGTCTTATTGCAGAATATTTTTCTGAGGCAGATATTCCAGAAATGACTGGCCTGGGAGAATCGGGGGGGGGGGGGGGAGGAGAGCATAGTGCTTCGTCACCTCTGTTGCTCAGTTTACTTCCTCTGTTCCGTTTTCCTTGAAATGAACTTAAGTACACTGCTGTGTACGGAAGTCAGGAAGACCCAGGTCTTGTCTCTGGTTGTCCCTCAGGTTGCACAGGAGAAGGAAGTAGAGGGAATGATCCGACTTATAAAACTTAAATTCCTAATAATGTAAACAATCATTAAATTTATAAAAAAAAATGTTGGCCAGTTTAAAATGTTTCAAAGCCCAGAGGCAAATGCAACAAATAAAAGGCGTAAAAGTATTTCATCATCATTTATTCATTAAATAACCAAGTTTCTCCCACTTTGTTCAAAAACAAGTTACTTTGTTTGGTGTTAGGTCCTTATAGCATTAGGATCCCCCGTATATTTGACAGTGGCCAGATTTCTGCGTTCCATGGGCCATGCGTCCTGGTATAAGGACAAGATGGATGTCAGCGATGTGGCTTCTAATCTGTGCTCTGGTGCCCACTGCCTTACTTGGGTTGGATTACAAAAATCCTAAATAATGACTCAAAAGACCTTTTAAAAGGATTGGCTTGGAATAGAAGATCTCAGAGATTCTTTCAGCTCTGAAATTCTTTTATTGTACTTTTATTTAAACTGACACATAATACCCCTCCATTCAAATGTCCATTATCATGGACCAGAACTATGTTCTTTCCCCACACCTGCATGGAAGTTTTCCTGATAAAGAAAATAACACGTGGTTTTTTTTGCCAATCTACTTTTTTTAGTTCTGTCGATTTGTTTAGAAATAAGTAACCCAATTTGATACATTAATTTTAATGGATCCCCCTGTAGTCCTGTATTAGGCTTGGTAGCCACAAGTTATTTACTTATCTCTCAGGAGCCTTTATGTAAATTGAAAATAAACAACATCTCCTGTGTGGGAGGGTGTGTGTAGGGGGTTGTGGGAGACTGCAAGGGGGGGTATGGAAGGTGTGGGTGTTTTATAATTAGCATATTAACACTATCTCTCCTTTGTTTCCAAAAATAATAGTTACTAATTTAATCTGTGTTTTGAGCTACTGGCCAATTACTTTGGGGGAAAAAAAACTAATCTCAATATGGATGTTTAAAATAAGTGATTTAAAATAAAGATCCGTAAATCAGTATGATGAGATGATTTTAGAATTTCTTTGACATAGTTAGCCAGAAGAGTCAGTGAGTGATTTTTTTTGAAAGTCTGTGTTTATTTGTACAAATCTCCAATGGAAGCATTGTCTCTAACAGTGTTTATTCTTGAATATTGATAAGCATCTGAGCCTCTGCATAAATGAATTCTTAAAAGTAGAATAAAGAAACAAGCTGAGATTTATATCTCTTGTTTTGTTTAATGTTAAGCTCTGCTACCATATGCCCCAATTTCATAATTTTATAGTAGTCAAATAAAATTAAAGCGTTAATTGCCACATTTTCAATTCACCCAATTCATATTTCATGTGTTACATTTCAAAAGAGTTACATAACTCTAGGTAGCGAAGGACTTATCCAGATCGTGAGAAAATCAAGACCCAGTGAATTTAAGAGATTTGTGGACATACGTACGTAGGTCGTGTAGAAAGGGAACTAAATGCAGTTCTGGATTCTTACCTAGTATCTTTCGCTCGTACCAGTATTTTATTAAAATAACGGCATCAGCCTTAGAAAAAATAAAATCGTTGTATTTCTACCTGCATAATGTATATATAAAATCCTCCTTTATAATAAATATAAAGGAGTGATTTTAATAATGTTTTTTTTTTCCTTCTGTTGTATCAGATATCCCTGGACATTTGGAAGAGTTCCTATAAATTTGAATTTTTTAATTACAAAATATCCAGCTGGGACTGGGCCATTTTTAGAAATGAGTAATAGAATCGTAGAGTTGGAAAGAATCTCAAGTGGCAGTGAATGCTAACTTATCCCTCGGGTAAGGTCATCATTAAAAAGTATGGAAGTTTTTTATATATTATTGGAACTAGTTTCGTGGTGGGGCCCTAAAGTCATTTATCTGGCTATATTGTCCTAAGTGAGTTATTTATGAACTAGTAAGAGTAAGACATAAATGCTGTGTTATAAATTTGATAATGAAACACTGTATAAGCCAGACAGATAAAGTCAACCCCCAATTTATATAACTGTATTTTAAAAGTGTATTTGGAACTCAAAAAGTATTTCCTCACAATGCCGTAAGCTTCGCAGGATAACCTGCAAGTTCTTGTGGAACCCAGAGTATAACAGAAGAAGAACAATACTAGTACATTAATTTCTCTCAGTTCTGAATGCCAGGAACACAGCCCCTTTGGTTACATATTTGGACTTCAACCCTATCCCTTCTACAGTAGGCTACAGAATAGGATGAATACAGATAATTTCAAAGCGGGGAAAGGAAATGAACAGCAAACCATAATGGCTGCTAAGAGGAGAAGGGGTCCTAGGAAATTGGAAAGACCTGTATTTCATCTTTGCCAGCAGTGAAAATAAAATACGTTGGTCACACTACCATGTTTTGAAGCTTCTGCAAACACCAGGTGAGAGTTTGCCGTCGGAGATGTGCTCCGGTGTAGATCCATTAGGCGGGGGCTCTCGTGTGGGTCGGTTCTGGGATGTTTTGAAGCCTGCAGGCCCTAAGAGAACTACCCTTAGAGGGAAGGCCCCATAATCCTCCAGGTAAATTACAACACATTTGTTGCTTAGCCCTGAAACTTTTCCATTTGAATGAGACAATTACAGGGTTTTAAAAGTAAATTAGATTTGGGACAGTATTTTAAGTCGTCTAAATGCAGATTGGTGGTGTTCTTCTGGTATAGACATCCTCCAGTAACGGAATGTGCCCTCCCTGTCAATAAGAGTAAAGTTATACTTGCCTTGAAATTTATTGGGATTTCCTTCCCTGACCATTTTCTTGTGGAAATTTTAATGAGCAGTGAAATGACCAAAAGCTGGACAGCCAGGGGGAGGAAAATAATCTAAAACATGCTTAATTATCCTCAGTATAATAAACACTTGACTGTAATGCAAGTACCTTCAGACTATCTAAAAACATTTTAAAGTGGCCTTCCACTGTTAGGAGAGCAAATGTGCCACTGTATACTGTCTTTATCTGATGAGCTTCCTCATATATATAAAAATAAATATATTGTTAGTTATATTTGTCTATTATAAACTAGGTAGATGACTTCTAAAAGTAAGTACTTAAGAAATAAAAATGAAATGGAGACAATCATAGATGTATAGATCATTTAAGCAATATTCCATATGATATCACAGTGCACATGACTTATTCTCCTGTTTTCTTAGAACTTACATCCAGAAGTCCACTTTTATCCTAAAACGTCATTAAATAATTATTGTCACCAGACTTGATGAAGAGTCCAATTTAATTTTAGTGAAACACATTTGGCTGGATTTTCCCTATCATTATTGCCAATTAAACTTTCCCTGAAAGTTAAAAGAGTGGTTCGTTTTAATTACTAAAGATACCCAGGTTGGGGGGGGGGGCCGGTTTCTTGAGTGGATTCTTTAATTTTAGACATTTCAAAAGACTTTTTGCCTTGTGAGTAAATTATAGAGTAGAGGCCAAGACCTCCATTCTTTCTAGAACCTTGAATTGCTTCTCTTATTCTGCCTAAATATACTTGGAACTACCTTTTTCTTATCCTAAAGTTTTATGTTTCTATTTTCAGGGTTTTTTTTTTTCCTGATTAGACTAGCAGTAGGTCTCTGTTACATGTTTTTTGGTTGTTGTTTTTTTTTTTTTTCCAAACCTTACCTCCTTAATTTATAATTGTTTTTCTTTTCCAATTAGCAACCTCTGATCTAATCTAGCTGATCCCCCTTTGGTTGTTTCCCTTGAACATAATTATGGTCACTAATATGCTGATGAGTACAGCTTTGTCCCCCTCCGTGTGTGGGTGTTTTTTAAATCATTAATTTGTGTACATTTTGCAACTGCAGATTTCATTTTTCTGGGTTATTGGAATCCAATAATGTGACTTGGAGAGTGTTAGCTGTTAGAATTTTTTTGAGATTTTCTTTGCATTTTTTTATAATGGTCTTCAAACTTTTGCCTTATAGTCTCACTAAAAGAATTTTGAAAAACCAAATGCACTCTCACACATTTTTTAGTTAAAATCTAATGTTTTTTATCACAAGAACAGTTGCATAGGATTAATTTCCCATGTATGACATATATTGACATTCTGTATAAAACTGTTACAACATGGGGCACCCGGGTAGCTCAGCTGGTTAAGTGTCTGACCCTTGATTTCCTCTCAGGTCATGATCTCAGTTTGAGAGTTCAAGTCCCGTGTTGGGCTCTGCACTGACACCAAGGGGCCTGCTTGGGATTCTCTCTTCCCTCTCTCTCTGTCCCTTCCCTGTTCACTCTCTCAAAATATATAAACATTTAAAAAAACCATTAGAACATAATTTTTAAGTGTACATTACTAATAATAAATGGTAAATATCCTAGTAATTTTATGCTCACCATCCTTTATGTACAAATAAATTAAGAAGCTGACAATTGGATATTTTACACTATTTTATGTTCTCTTTGAGACTTGTATTTTCATTCCACTTTCCTGAGAGCACTTTATTTTAATGCAGTTTAGTTTTATTAATTAAATTATATTTATTATTTATTCTTGAAAGTCCTTTATTTGCAGCCATAGGTAAATAAGAAGTGGAATTAACTTTTTTTCCCCCCTGTGGCTACAAGATTCTAAGAACTGGAAGCAAAATGTCTGCTTTGAGTTTTTAATATAGTCAGTATGCACCTGATCCAAAACCAGATATGCATATTTAATAAAAAATTATTGGCTATAAAAATAAAATTCTGTTGGAAGTGTATCTCTTAATGAAATGGGGTGTTAAGCGTTCGTAATGCTTTGTTTTATTGGGGTACAGTTTAACTGTTGATTGTTCTTCAGCCTACTGCTCTACAGTGTATATTGGGGCATTGCCACATGGCAACTTTTGAATGGTTTTCTGTCCTTCGAGTGTAGGTAAGAAAGGAGAATTTCTTCTGCAGCCAAATCAGTATCAAGGCCTGAAATGGACTCCTTTGGGCCACTCAGGCATGCACACCTCCTAGAAGAGCTTCTCTTACTCCCAGAATTGCACATACCACAACTTGAAGGCCTCTTACCTAATACTGGCTACATCTTTCTGAATGATTTTTTTTTTTAAAAAGTATATTCTTTATATGCAGGTATCAACATTTGCTCTGTATCTGTTAAGGCAAATTCAAATTTATTCGTGATTTAGACGACTGAATATAATTCCGCTGAGATACTGTTAGCGTTATAGATGGGTTAAGTCTGCTCTCTGAGGAGCTATCCCTGTGTTTCAGGATACCTAGTGGTCTTAACTCTTGTTCATAGACACTAAACCAACTTTGTAGCCACCCAAACACCTCGCCCTCCCCATACCACCTTTCCAGTCATTCCCAGGCAAGTGGGGCTGTCCCTGATTGAGAATCACTGATTGAAATCCCAAGTGTAAGTATTCTTTGTTTTTCATGTTATTTGAAAGACCTGTTAGATTTGTAAAGTCTTTCATTATTGTTTTGTTTCTGTTTATTGTTTTTATTATTATTTTTTTTAAGTTTATTTTGAGAGAGAGGAAGAAGAGAGAGAATGAGCAGGGGAGGGGCAGAGAGAGGGAGAGAGAGGATCCCAAGCAGGCTGCTTACTGTCAGCTTAGAGCCCAACACAGGGCTCAAACTCACAAACTGTGAGATCATGACCTGAGCCGAAACCAAGAGTCAGACGCTTAACTGATTGAGCCTCCCAGGTGCCCCTTGTTTCTGTTTATTTTTCAATGAGTTTCATATTCTTTTGCTTTATTTGTTACATAGAGTTCATGCCTACTATATCTTCATTGCATATTTCAGCTTTAATAGATTCTTTTTATCCAAATTAATGCTTTTTTTTTTAATATGGGAGATTACTACCTTATCTGATACTAATATTCTATCCCCTGCTTTCTTTTTAATTGCACTTTCCTGGTTTATCTGTGCCTGTAGCTTTAAATTTAACCTTAGTAGCTGCTTCCTAGTGCTGTTGGGCCCCATGAGCTGAAGGGGTTGCAAGTGATGTCTCACTTCTCTTAGACCTACCCCCATCTGCACACCTCAGTTCTTCACGGAGGTGAGGTGAGCCGCGTTTCATCAGGATTTCCTCTGTGTAAGTCCTTAATTCTGTTTCTCAGGATGAGCAATGCAAATTCATTGGAAGAATCTTCCTTCTAACGGGTCACAGCTACAGTGGAACTAGCTGAAATTCCTACAGTTCTTGTAATGTGATGTGCTCTTTTGGTGCTAGGTGATCTCTAGGTGGGGTAGCCTATGGCCATTTTGGTTGTTATTACGAGAGGGAGAGGAAGGGCACCCTTTAGATCTGCCTGTGCTTAAGTTACCATCTTACTATGTTGGCAAATTCTGTTCTTTTAAAAACACATCTGTGATTTTCAGTTTAAGTAAATTCAAAATCTGGGACAAAGGGATGGGAAATGGGTATGTCTACTATTTATGTATATTACTTATCTAAAACCGGTCCCCCTTTTTGCCCTAGTTTTACGAAAGTTTAAATATTGAGGAAAATTACTAGGCGGAAGCTTTAGAGAACAAATCACATTTAGGATGGAGGATGTGTTTTTATATGTTTAACATCAGGCTGAAATGCCGTAGTAGCAGAGGAAATTCAGAAAAGTATTTTGCAGTTCTTACAAGATTGGTAACTTCAGTGGCTTATATCATTAGAAACCCTAACATCCCTTCTTACATACATATGCATACTTCTCTATTCTGTTCATAAATTTAACTTCTGTAAATGACAAGGAGTAGCAAGCCCACACTTAGGGATTTTGTCTTCGCTGACTAATTCATCAGCCGTTTTCCCTTTCTGTAGTCGCAGATGGTTTTAATATCTGTCTCTATTGAACAATCGCTCAGATATGTCCATCGCCATCTTTATTGGATAAATAAGAATTCAGTATCTCTCGTGGCTACGCTAATTGGATTCCAAAAGAGAATTCAAGCTTGGTAGGTACTGTCCTCTTCAAACTCTGTGCTCTCTCTTCCTGTCTCTCTCATACGTTTGAATATATTGCAGCTTTGTCGAATGCATGTGATGGTCCTCTTTTGTGTAAGTTACTTCGACTGATTTTGTGAGGAGCCCCTGAGTGGACCCTCTTTGCTTTCTAAAAAATGGCATTTGCCATTCCCAAATAAGCCCTTGATGGTATTACCTGACAACTTCCAAAGTGACCTACACTTGATTAAGTGAAGTCTCCTCTAATGGCTGAAACTCCTCAGAGATTTTTAGTGGGTGTTGAAAACGAATACATTTATCTAAAGCCACTTTGGTCTTTACCAAACCTTTATGTTTTCCCCCTATTTTCAGATTTAGAAAACAGGTTTCTTTTTTCAGTCCCCGTCAGTAAAAACAGATGGTGTGGTTGTGGTTCCTGTGTATGGTTTTAAGTTTAATTGTTTGGCCTTGGTGAGGAGAAAAAACTGGTAAGGAAGTAAAGTTTTTAAGACTGACGTATGGATTTCTTTAATGCTGGGAGAATGTTCTTAATGGGAAAAAAATTTTGTTAAGAATTAGAAAATGTTAATTTTTATGGCAAAGAGTGACGTCAAAAGCATAAAATTTGAGGGGCGCCTGGTGGCTCAGTCAGTCAGGCATCTGACTTCGGCTCAGGTCATGATCTCACAGTTCGTGGGTTCGAGCCCCACGTCAGGCTCTGTGCTGACAGATCAGAGCCTGGAGCCTGCTTTGGATTCTCCTTCTCCTTCTCTCTCTGACCTTCCCCTGCTCGAACTCTGTCTCTTTCTCTCAAAAATAAATAAACATTAAAAAATTATTTTTTAAAAGCATAAAATTTCAGCAGCCCATTGTACTTCATCGAGTTTTAAAAACTACACGGACGTGTGCCGTTAGTTAAGTGTTTCTTGTGCTGAATTAATCCTTCGAATTTGCTCTTTTCCTTAAGTCACACCCTGTCTCAACTGCAGAAGTGAACTTTTGGGTCTGACAGTGAAGCTGAACAACACTCCCCAGTATGGAGTGTGTAGCCTTGAAAATCAGAATTTTTTTTTTTAGTGTTTATTTTTGAGAGGGACAGAGCACAAGAGGGGGAGGAGCAGAGAGGGAGGGAGACACAGAATCCTAAGCAGGTTCCAGGCTCTGAGCTGTCGGCACAGAGCCCGACTGGGGACTCGGACTCACAAACCATGAGATCATGACCTGAGCCGAAATCAACCAACTGAGCCACCCAGGCACCCCACTAATGTCTATTCTTAAAAGTCTAAGCTGTCGCAGAAAGACACAGTTTCTAAAGCCCCATTTCTTTAAATATCACATTTAGTAGTTTACGTGTTTAATCAGAGTCAGAGTTGGTAGAAAAGATATTAATAAAACATTATCTATTACTTTTTTGTTTCTGATTATGAGATACACTGAATGTCAGCTCAGTGAAACCTTTGTTTGACATGATAATTGGAGCACTCGTTTTTCTTCATTACTCTTAAAGCCTTTTTAAATTTGGTATATGCTGAAACTTAGAAAGTGAACTTAGGGTTGTAATTATTTTGCCAGAATTTGTGTCAAGAAAGAGCAAAATTGTCCCTGATGCCCGTGTCTTTGCTCTTTTAGCCACTCATTGCGCATTTCTTTTCGTAAGTGTTTCTTGGTGTCTGGATTTCTTTGGAAACTGGTTTCTAGTATTTCTTCCCAAAGACTAATTGTAACTAATTTAATTGCTATAGAGATGTATTATCCTAATTTTTTAATTCTGGCAAACTTCTTGGAAAACTTGCATCTGAAAAAAAAATCTGTTTTATTTATTTTTTAAGCGGTCTTGTTCCATTTCTGAACGGGAATTGGAACTCAATTGGGATGGGTCTCTGTTGAACTGTTCAGAAAGTTCTCTACGCCAGGGGACACCTGCTGTCCATAGCAGAATGGGAACAGGACAGATATTTCTATGAACATTTTTTACTTTTAAATATTAATGTTGAGGATTGTGGCATCATTAACATTCTTTTAAAAAGATTTTATTAGTGTCCTTGTCTGCTGTATTTATTGCTAGAACTGCTCAAGGCAGTGCTTTTCAAATGCCCTTTTTCATCCAGAATTTTCCACTTGATGAAAATCTTCAAGCACTTTGCACTTACTTGAATCTTTGAAATGACTAGAGAGCTGTTTCAGGATTGTGCTTCCTTGTGTGTGGGGAGAGTCCCGTGAGCCTCCTGATGGTTTTTCATGTTTGGGCCCAGAAGAAAGTGTGAAGATGCTTTTCTTCCACATTTTGACATAATCAGCCTTCAACATTTATTGAAATCCCTAGAGAGAAGGGCCTGGTAGCCGTGGTTTGCAGGCACTGTTTACCTTGTGTAAAAACAAATACACAAAAATCGTCAAGCACTCAGTTCATCTCCCATGATCACAGAGCTCCTGAAGGCGAGGAAGCGGGGAGATAGGGTGCACACACAGCCTGTCCCTCCTGTCCCCTTGTCTCCCTTCTACCGTAACCTTCCTGTCCAGGTCTAGAGGGTTTTATTCTTTCTGTTGGGTTATTTGTCTGTTGCATTCTCCGATTCTCCTGTAAGACAAGCCATGGGAATCAACTACATACATCTCCAAGATTACATGCTTTTTTCGATACCGTGGAGCTGTTTGGCACGTGTTATATCTGAGATCCAGAATATCACAGTTCACATAATACTTTATTTTTCGACAGCTATTTTAATGGTCGTGTGTTTTATTTGCATCCTAAAAAATGCCATTATTTCTCATGATGGAAAATGAATATCGAAAAAGAGAGCAAAATAATGAATAGACTTAGGCATGTGCTCAGGAAAATACTTGGAGAGGACTAATTTGGTTAAAAAAGAAAGTTAGTATAAAAGTATATACACTTTTATGTCGTATCAGTTGTAAATTTTCTACATGGGACAACTGTTTTCGTGAAATCTACTTTGTAAAATGTGGTTCGTGCACAGATTTGAATATTAATTTAGCCTACTTGGTTCTCTGGAATTTAAATACTTCACACTTTGATTTGTTTAGATTTTAGCATCTTAGAGAGCATGGAAAGTAAGTTTTGTAAGATCACCTCTAAGGTCTAAAAATAGCCAGTCCAGTAAAATTAAAGAATGAGTCAAGTCTTCTAATATCTTGTTGAGAAAATGTACTGATATTTTCATTTTTTGACCCGCTGACTGTATTTTGTGGTTGATGTACAATGTTGTGACTTTATTAAGGCTGCTCATGTAATTCTTATAATTTGTTTTAGCAAATAAAATTTAACTTTCATATACAGAGTCTTCTTTTGTTTAATAATTAATCTCCTGAAGAGAAGTATGACATGTGGCGTAAAATTTAACAGTTCTGTTTTTCAAGATCTTTTTGTAGCCCCCTCCCCCATCATGTGTGTTCCTCATGACAGGCTTTGATCTTCATACAGTGACTTGACTCTTCGCCACTAGAGGGCAGTAAAAAAATTCACGTTCATAAACATCAGTGTAGCAGTAAAATTTTTTTCTACCATTGTTCAAGACTCTCAACCCTACAAATTTTATCTAGATGTCTCACTGGAAAGGAAATGCACAAACCTGAATAAAGTTTACCTCTGTACCGTCAGAGATTGCAATTTAAAATCTTCCCTTTTTTGTTAGTGGTGTTAAATTAGTTATGATTCTGGACAAAATGTTATTTAATCATGTAGAATTTCTAGAAATCCGTGATTTAAAATATTCTTTGTTTTATTAATGTTTGGGCTTATTGTAGGAATGGGAAACCTTCGTGGTTGATGGTTGTTGACTAAATCCATTGGCTAGGATTGATTGTCATATGCCACATTTTATTTAGTAGCATATTTTACTTGAAGGAATATTTGTCTTATAAAATATTTTCCAAATTTATTGGAAATTGGAGTTAGAAAGTAAAAGGTTCAACACTTAGATATTTTTCAATATTTAATACTTACCCACATTTTTCAATAACATAATACAGTAAGTGTTCAGGTTAGTTTCTTGGTAGACACAAAAATGTACATTTTTAGCTTGAAAATGTCAAACTCTATAATTTTGACTGTAGCTGCTTTTCAGATTCAGAGGTGGATAGAATTACTGAAGGATAAAAATGTTAAGATTCAGTGATACTACTCCACACATTTATTATTTAGTCATGTGATGCAATACCGAAGACCACTTGTAGGGATTTTGTATTGTTTTAATTTCCCTTCTTATTGGTTTTATTTTTATGTATTTAAATTCATTAGTTTGAAAGTTATAAATATATTTATCATAGTCAGCCCATCATCCCCAGAACACTACCGCTTAAACTCAGGCTTATGAATACTTAATTACTAAATTTGAAAGTGTTAGCGTCTTGTTAAAAAAAAAAAACCAAAGCTTATGATATCGCATGTGCAATTTTGAAGAAATGAGGAATGCCATTTGTTTTTATTAAGCTGGGATTTGGATGTTTGAAGAAAGCATTGAGGGAGGCATTTCTTTAGAAATTGAGGTAATAATCCTCATTTGTAGTGTTGAAAATATTATTTTTACCATACTCTCATTCTTTGTAAATAAACACAGGAGTCCATGCTTGAAAGGAATAGGTTTATTTTATGTGTCTACTGATAAATTGCTTTTTGTCATTTTCCATTCTATGGAGAATTCTACCTATCTACAAAATTAAGAAATAAACATTTTTGATCTCTAAATGGGGTATCATTTTCTTCTGATGGAAATATCAATATATTGATTTAGGATTTCCAGTACATAAGGAACTGTCTTATGATGTTGTTGATATTAATTCTTTGAAGATCTATAAATGGATAGAATTATAAAAAAGCTTTTCCCCTGACTTTTGCCTGCCCGTTTAGAAAATAGATATAAGGAGAGAAGATAAAAGCAAGGTACAGTGATGTTTTTAATGGAATCTACTTTGCATTCTGTTTCAGATATGACTGATAGCAACACAAAGTATTTCAACATATTTTCAAAAATACCATCGGCAGTTATTCTGTTTTGAGAATATTCTCGGTATTACTGCAGAATTTTTAAGCTGGTTTTCAAACCATCACATTTTTATTCTAAGCTGTGAGGACGAGTCCCTTATTTTCGTCATGCTGAGCTTCTTTGTGAAATTGGGACTGGAAGTAAAACAAAAACCAACGATAATTTAACACATAAAATCTTAGGTGAAGTGCAGAATTTAATACTAACGTGACAGCACATCACAGATTTTACTCTCTTGGTGTCTCCGAGTAAAGCCGGTCACAACGGAAGCCAGGAGAAGCTGTTGTTATAGTTAATTGTTTCCCAGAATTACCTGGAAATACAAGCAGGCCTGTGTCCTAATGGTATTCTTCAAAAATCACCATTTCCTTTCTGCCAAAGTGGGAAAAGAACATATATATATATATATACACACACACACACACACACACACACACACACACACACACACACACACATATATGTATATGTATAAAGGCTGCATTAGTAAAGATGAAAACTTAAAACTTTGGTTCTAATTGTATTTGGGAATTTGTATCTTTGAAAACACGTTAGCAAACCACAGTGAATAATTACTTGTGTCATTTTCCTTTCTTTTTCTTTTACATTTGTGAAAGATCTTTTATTTCTTTCGCTTTTTCTTGTACAGTTTTTGAAAAATCAAACACTTAAATATTTGGCAGGATTTTCTTAGGCTTTTTATTTTAAGGAACTCTGGATTTGTGTGGTGGATTTCTGAATGCAAAATGAATTCTTACACAGTGACTCAAGTATGGTTTTAGTATGTCACATCTCAGTTGACTTCTTTTTAGGCAGTTATTTCAGAGAGAAGAGACTTGGGTATTCAAGGCGTGATTTTGAGGTGTTTGCTGTCATGTTACTGATTTTGAAGGCAAGAAATATTTTTCTTTCTATTAAATATTAGTCTTTTTGAAGAGTTGTTTTGTTTTAATATAATCACCATTAAGAATTCTCTATTTCTTGGGGCTTTGAGTTGAAAATTTTCGTTTTGTCAAAGGGAATAATTGAGTATTTATAAGCAGACTTTTGAAAATAATTCAAAGAGAGTCTAAGGTTTTCTGAACCCAGATTTAAATGTAGTTTAAAATAGACTTAAAAAAAAAAAGCCTCAAACAGAGGCTAAGACTTTCTAAATTAAGTTTTAAATGTAAAAATAAGGAGACAAAAATAAAATCCTGATACAAACCTAAAATTTAAATAGTTTTCCTTTATCTTGTACTTTTTAACAATAAGTAAGTCATTTAAGTATCTCTTCTCCTTTACCTTGACTTTTCTTAAATTCCTCTATAGTAAAGTATTGCTCAGATTTGTTTTTCATAGTCTTTAAACAAATGTTTGTGCTAAAGATTCATTATATGGGGTACATCTTCAACTTTGTGCTTATGTTGAGTATTTTTTAAAAGATAGTTTATTCTATTTTAGAGTATAATTTACTTTTTACAATTATTCAGTGATTTTTTAAAAATTTTATATCAAAATTTAAGAAGTGATATTTGCTTTGTTTTTTATTCTCTCCCCTCCCTGGTTACTTCAGAGAGGAAGACACAGTACAGCAAAGAAGTAAATTTGTCTTGCATAGTTCATAACATTTTAGTAAATGAAGATAGTGTATCTTAATAAAATACTTTTAAAGTGCAATGTAAATTCACTTTATACTTCAGTGTTTCTTAACCTACAAACAAAAGCCATCAATTATAAACTGAATTTTATTAAAGATTACACTTGAATTAGCAAGAAAGTATCTATAGCTTATCAAAAATAATATAAACTTATTCTTATGGACATACCAAACTAGAATCACTCATTGAAAACTAGGTTTGAGAGGATAATTATTGTTTTACCATAAATACACATTTTTTGTTACAATAATGCATTTGAATTTATGATGTCTTTCAAAATAATGACAAAGTAAACTCAAGTATTATCATGCCTGAATCCATATTGTAGATTTATTACATAGTCTTATGAACATAATGATAGATTGATTTTATTTTTTCTCAGTAACGTGCAGAGAATGGAATGTGAAGATACCACCATTGTGATTAAAAAAAAAAATTGAGTCTAACCTTCCAATTATTGTTGAAATATTAATATGATTAAATTTTGGCATTCATTGCAGAACAGCATCTTCACTGCATTTGAGGTTAGGATAAGAGAAAATCGTCTTTGTTTCTTAACTTTTTGCAATTTTAGCATGATTTTCATTGCTAACCTGTGAAAGTACCTGCATATAGGCCATTACCTTGTACGTGGTGGGGTAGCATGGCCTCTGAGAGATTGGCATTACTTGAGAGGTATACATTCATGTCCGTTCCTTCCAGAAACCGTAAGATCATCCACAGGACTATGATCTATTTTTATGGTCTTTTCCCCTAGGAGGCCTTCTTTGTAACTTATTACAATGTACTTAAAAGAGGTCATCATATTAAAATAAAAAGGATCCAAGGAAGCAAATACTTGTGCAGATCTTCAGCATATGAATCACATTAGGATTTTAGATTCATTTCTAAATTCAACATTTTTACATTTGTTTTGGCTTTGTACACATCATATACTTCAAGAATATTGAAACTAAGCATATTCATTGAAACTAAGAATATCACCGAAACTCTTAGGTTATTTTAGGGACACATAGAGGGAAAAGAAGGCACTTGTTTGTTTTCTTTATGAATGAGTACATCACCATAATTTCATATTCAAGCTTTGAAGGCAGGACTCCTTAGTACATGTTGTTTATATATATATATATATATATATATATATATATATATATATATATATGTTTTCCCTAAACACAGAGTTGTTTACTTGTATCTAGTGCTACATTTTTAAGTGTGGCGGTCTCCATGCAGCATTAGCAATATGTCTTTGCAGTAGAAGTAGTAGATGATGGGAATAAATAATACACGCGGACTGTAGAGGGTGTATATGCGGGTCACAGTTGAAAATTTCCAGAGCCCTTATTTAATACCAGCACTTTATGCCATATTGAAGGGCAATTGCAAAGCAGCTACCTCCTGTTAGTTTATGGCTGAATACATAGTGAAATGAGCCTAAGTGATCCAGCAACTCAGTTTCTTTGATCTGAGGGCCATGTAGACCCAGTTGTCGTAGAGGTGAGCAGACCATTGCCTGTAGAAAATAGAGATGGAACTCCCCATCACAAAAGGAGCAGTGCATCCACGTGCTGTTCTCAGTAACATCCTGTGTATCTCGACAGCGAGTTATACCTGGAAACATGTAGCAATATGAGAAGGTTGTCATCGTCTCCATTAATATGCCTGTTAAGAACTTCACGCCGTCAGGAGCCATGTTTGTCTTGTTCACAGTCTACCTTCTAGCAGCACAATACCTGACATATAGTAGAAAATACATGATGATAATATGAAATATCATGTGCCAGGTACTATTCTAAGTACTTGATGCCGATTCATGTATTTAGTGTTTATATCAACCCTGTAAAGCATGTATTATTTTCATCATCTGTTTTACAGGAAACTGAGGCACAAAGAGATGAAGGTCACACAGGTGGGGGGTTTTGGAGTTGGAACTTGGACCCAGGCAGAATGGTTTAAGGATTTATGCTTATAATCATTACCCTGCTGCTTCTCATATGGATGGAGTGAACCCTTTTCACAGAAGCTTAACTTCATTTACCTGTGTTCCCGTCCATAAGTGATAAAATAGTGATAATAGTTTTTTACCACATGGTAATTTTTCATGCATAGAGAGAGGAAGTTGTTAGCTGATGAAAAGTGCCCTTTGAATAGGATTCATAGTAATCTGATTGTGTACCTCCATAGGAGAATGTGTGTTACAATTTTATAGATCATGAAGATGTGGGGAATATCAGATTTTTAAAGGAAATAATAATGATAGAATCTGTCCTGTGTTATTTCTGGGTTTGGTAGCCATTGGAAACTGTATAAAAATTTTTGCCGGTTGTTCCTTATTTGAGTTACAGATAATTGTGTGCTTTACTGTTAATCCCAACAACTACTACAATTTGTATTATCTTTACATTATTTATTTTAAAGCTTGTTAGTGAAAATTAACTTTTTATTCAGTACAGTTGATAATGCAATTATTATTATTAAATATGTAATAAATTAAGAGTTCTCTACCATAAATCCTCTCTCTTTTAAGCCATAAGTTAGAAGTTTTATGTTTCATTTTAACTAAGAAAGTGAAGTTCTACCTTTAAGTACTTGCTTTTTCAGTTTTTTATATTAATAATTCAAATATGTTTTTCATAGTTTCTTATATTAATAATTCAGATACTTTTGCAAGAACATATTTTACATGTGCTCTAAATAAAGGTATAATTATGTTTCTTTCAGACTCAGAGAAAGTTTTGATACAGTATGTAAATCAGTATTTTGGGTAATGGATATGCAAATGGCTTTTACAACATTGGCCACATTTATATTTTTAGGAGGAACATAATAACTGTATATAACAAATTCCCTTAATTACAAATGTTTCACTAAAACTGCTGATACTGAACTTGTAAGAGGAATTTCTTAAGGCTTCATTTGTATCTTAAGCAGTGTTAAGTGGTTAATTTTTAAAAGGAGAGTGATAAAGGTCCCTTCGCCTAATGGCAACTTTATGGAAGCGAACATTTCAGATGATTTCACAAATTATTTTCCTTTGTTACCCCCAAACAAACAAAACATATCATGTATAAATCGAGCAGATCTATCCAATACCATATGCAATCACACCCAATTTCAGCCCTGACTAGGCAGTCAGGAAAGTTGAATCAAGTTAAGTATACATAAATGTTTCACTAGAATCTCACTAAAATTTTCAATGTGTCATAGTTGACTCTAGAGATAAAGAGTGAAGGCCAAAAAGTGACATGTAATTTGATGTGACTTACCTTTTCGGTTTTTTGAAAGCAAATGTACCAAACGGTGCTTTGGTATATTAAGTATTTACCGAGTAACTGCTGTGTTAGGCACTGTGTGAGCCACTGGGATATGGTGCCGAGGATCCGTTCTTAAATATGGTCCAGTCAACAGGAAATTGGGGGGTGGCACGACTTACGACGGCAGTGGTAAGTATGGGATTCGGGGGGACCACAGGAGGTGGGCACCTAACCTGTCTTGGGGGGATCCCGCACAGATCTGCTGCAGAAAATCACATGGAAGCTGAGACCCAAGCAGTGACGAGAAGTTAGGCCAGAGGGGATGTATGTGTCGTGTTGGTTTCCCGGAGGGCACGGCATGTGCACCCTGGATGGGGGTGTGGAGAACTGCTTGTGGCTCAGGATGGACGGAGGGATGGGTGAAGGCAGAGTGGCAGAGATGAGGCTAGAGACTAAGGCTCTTGTAGCCAATCTGCTATGCTTCAACTTTACCTGGAGGCTGATGGAAAGCTGTGGAGAGATCTTCAAGTGGCCATTTTTAATAAACCGTAAAAGCAAATTTAAGGAAAAAATAGTGTAGCATGTTGCATCTCATTCTTTTCTTCCTTTTTTTTTTTTTTTTTCCAGTGCTTATTTTTGAGATAGACCGTGTATGAGCAGGGGAGGGGCAGAGAGAGAGGGAGACACAGAATCCGAAGCAGGTTCCAGGCTCTGAGCTGTCACCACAGAGCCTGATGCGGGGCTCGAACCCATGAACTGTGAGATCATGACCGGAGCCGAAGTCGGACACTCAACCGACCGAGGCACCCCTCATTCTTTTCTTTTTAATGTGTATTTATTTATTTTGAGAGAGAGAGAGAGAGAGCGAGTGAGCATGCACACGTGCATGAGCGGGGGAGGGGCAGAGAGAGCGAGAGCGAGAGCGAGAGAGAGAGAGAGAGAGAGAGAGAAAGAGAATCGATCCCAGACAGGTTCCACGCTGTCAGTGCAGACCCCGATGCGGGGCTCAACCTCTCCAACTGTGAGAGCATGACCTGAGCCAAAATCAGGAGTCAGACACAACCGATTGAACCACACCACCCAGGCGTCCCATGTTGCATTCCATTCTTAGGATTTAGTTTTAAAAAAAAGAAGGTTTATTTTTTGTGGGACATCTCTATGAGAAATCCTATCTGCTGTGATAAACGAGCCCCAGAACTACAGGTCGCTATACTCCTGGCTGAGCCGCTACATCCCCGAGATACCTCCATTCAGGAAGGGGCAGCGTGAAGGTTTCAGTTCACAGCTACCAATCCCTGATGCAACATGGGACCTAAAGTAGTTAATGTAATTCTCGGACAGTGAACAGCTGTGCTGAAAAAGAACAGGCTGATCAGAGTAAATCAATAAAAATCTTGGTAATAAAAATGTGGAGGGGAGCCTGGGTGGCTCAGTCGGTTGAGCGTCCGACTTCGGCTCAGGTCACGATCCCATGGTCCGTGAGTTCCAGCCCCGCGTCGGGCTCTGTGCTGATGGCTCAGAGCCTGGAGCCTGTTTCCGATTCTGTGTCTCCCTCTCTCTCTGCCCCTCCCCCGTCCATGCTCTGACTCTCTCTGTCTCAAAAATAAATAACCGTTAAAAAAAGTTTTTTTTTAAAAATGTGGAGATCAGGATCACGAAAGCCACTGAAAAAATACAGGAGTGAAAGATCTCCCTCCCAAACGCTGCACTTTTCTTTCAGAAGGGCCCAGAGACTTTCCGCCTGGGTCGTTTCCCCTTTTCAGCCAAGTGCATCAGGGTGGTCTAGTGGAGTTCTAGGCTCCTCTCTTTGTAAAGGGCTACCCTTCGTGCAGATGGCCCTCAATGAATACTGCCCTGTCCTCAAACATGGTGAAGTTTCTCAAATGGTTTCATGACAAATCTAGTCCCTTGAGGTCTTCCAGATGTTGTTAGTTACCTAACCTAGGAAGAGATCCAGTTCCAGGCAAAAACAGAACAGGAAGCTGTATTCCATGACCAGGCACGTGCCCTCTGTCGTCTTCTTCTCTTCCCCTGTGTAATGTATTGGGTAACACACCTCACCTCCGTCATAACTTCGTTCCGAACGTCAGCAGTGTTAAAGGAAATCCCCAGTGGACGTTCCCTTCAACCTTCTGATTCCTGCACCCGATTTCTAGGAGCTTAAGAACCACTGGGGTATGCAATATGATCTAGAAGAGAAATAGCCCTTTGTATGGCTGATGCAAACCAGTGTCAAAATCTAATTCTGTATCTACACCAGAAGGTCTGTATTGCAAGTCCCCTGATAAAATGTAAAGTGCTCTACATTATAAGTGATGGTTATTATTGTTATCATTTTATGTTTTTCTCTTTATCTTTTTTTACTCTGAATTACCGCAGATAATGGATTAATTGTATTTATCATGTATCAAAGCTACACAGGTTAAACACCACAGTTTTTGAGAAAGAATAATGTAGAAAGTGATTTCATTTTCCTAATACAAAATAATGTCATTAGGTGTGGGCAAATAAATAAGAGAGATTCTGATTTTATTATTTGGACTCTCAGTATACTCATTAAATATACCCCTGGAAACAAATTTGATTAGCCAGTGCAGTTTAATAAATACCCCTTTTATGCTAGGCATGCTGACCAGACCTGCCTGTTTTACAAAATGTAAACTAAGATCTCTCCTTTCCCTCGAAGAGGCAAGAATGTCCTCAAATAGTAAAACCTCGAGAGGTTTCTTTTCAATGAGACCTGAATGAGATTCAGGGGATTTATTCAAACATTTAGTCTCAGGTTCTGAAAGGTACATATGGTCGGTGTTCCATAAGTATTTATTCAATGCAGTGATGTAATTTATGATAAAGTAAACAAAACCTCTAAATTGTTGAGCAAAGTAGAACAGGACTTCTAGAATATAGTAGATTAAAATAGGAAATTAGATACAGCAGTAATGAGTTTTAAGCTAGGCTTCCCAGGGAGGGGAGGCCCAGATTTCTACAGATGACAAGAACTTGAGTGTGTTTTCTATGAGATGGCAAAAAAAAAAAAAAAAAAAAAAGAATTGCTTCCAGGTGATGACACATGATTGGAAGCACAGGCAGATCACTTTGGGAGACAACACGGGGACAAATCCAAAGGAATGGGGTTTACGACTGAAAGAGGCCATTGTCGAAAGAGTTTGTTTTGGGAGACCGGAGTCAGGTGGACACAAGAGCAGCCTAGGCTTGAAATCATCAGAGCCGTGGGTGTCAAACCAAAAGAGGATTCTAGAGAAAATAGCAACAGGAGAAAACAAAGTGGCATGGCCTAGCCACACATGGAAACACATAGAAATGTGTTTCATTTCCATGACGAAAAGGTTTTTTGTTCTGTTTAGATGGTGTCACTGAAGAGGATCGAGTGACTGCCTATAGCAAGAAATAGCTTCAATTTTATGAATTGGTTAAGTTATCTAAATCTAAGCAGAATTTATTGTGTATACAAACAGAGTTATTAGATACAATGCCAGAGATCGTGGCCAAGCATGGGGGTGTCCCTTATTATGCTTTGCATGGTAAGTCATATGAGGAGTCAAACCAAGAAAACAAATATAGGAAGAAAATCGTAAATTCAAGGAGAAGTGAGTAGCTGGCAGTTAAGGACCACCAGGAAGAGATGTCAGAGGAGGGAGGATTTGGGGAACATTGCGATATTGTAGGGTACCAGGATAAGAACTATTTCGGGAGGAAGGTTCACATTTTAATTGAGGAATCAATCATGGAGACCATAGAAAGAAAGCCATGTATTATGTAATATAATGCATGTGAAACCAGAAATTATTGAATTATTGATTACGTGGAACTTCTGGAAGGGTATGCCTGCCGAGGAGTGGGAGGGTCCAGAGGGGTAGCAAGAAACGAAGAATTGAAGGAACTGGGCCTAACAATGCATTACAACTACTTAAAAAAAAAAAAAAAAAAAAGATTCATTTCATTTTCACTTTTATTTTTTTTATTTTTTTTTTTCAACGTTTATTTATTTTTGGGACAGAGAGAGACAGAGCATGAACAGGGGAGGGGCAGAGAGAGAGGGAGACACAGAATGGGAAACAGGCTCCAGGCTCTGAGCCATCAGCCCAGAGCCCGACGCGGGGCTGGAACTCACGGACCGCGAGATCGTGACCTGGCTGAAGTCGGACGCTTAACCGACTGCGCCACCCAGGCGCCCCTCATTTTCACTTTTAAATGACTCTAATTACATAAATATTCCTCAGTGGTTGAAAGATCGTTTTGAACTTTCTTCATTTTAAGTGAATTGATTACTTTCTGGAAAGTGATTGCATCCTCTAGAAAGCATCCATGCTTTCTCAGATAGAACATGAACATAATATGCTTGGAGTTCTTAACATTTGTTGTTCTGTACAGTGGAAAGAGTTTCATCTTTAATGTAAACGGCAGACTCCAAATTTTATTTTGAAAGAGTAAAACCTAATGAAAGGGTACTACCTGTTAAAATGTGCTGCGATAAACCAAGGAGAAACATATCCTTGCCAAATAATTTTTTAAAGTGTACTTAATTTAGAGAGAGAGTGTGCATGAGTGGGGAGGAGCAGAGAGAGAGAGAGAGAGAGAGAGAGAGAGAGAGAGAGAAAATCCCAAGCAGGCTCTGCACTGTCAGCACAGAGCCCGACGTGGGGCTTGAACTCACAGACTGTGAGATCATGACCTGAGCTGAAACTAAGAGTCAGATGCTTAACTGACTGAGCCACCCAGGCACCCCCTCCTTGCAAAATAATTTAATTCACTCTCTAATGTTTTGTGTGTGCATGATCTCCAAAGCTATGTTTTCATAATGATATTCACCATATAAATATTACTATGACTTGAAGTGCTGCAGAGTATAAATTTCCAAACCAGTACTGTGTCTTTCTATAACTGGGAACTGTGAAATAACCTTTGGTTATTTTAGTAGTAAATTATGCATTCAGGGTTTGTGTGCATTTGAGGGGTGGGGAAGAACATGCCAGGTCACATAGTAGGCTTGTATAAAATATTTAGGCTTTAACAGAAAGAAAAACCAAACTTGATTGAGTTAAGTGTGAGTAAGAACACCCTGCTGTTGGAATGATTGATGGTTTTCTCGTCACATGTAGCAGACTAACATAATTTCACAAAACCTTTGCTTACCACTTAGAAATTATCCAAAATTTTTGCAGTAAAGGTAGCAGCATATGCTCCCTGAGCAAAACATTGCCTCATTCTCTACCTCTTCCCCTCCTTTCTTCTTTTTGATTTTGGAGGGTTTTTTAAGTGATTTTGTATCTTTCTATAAGAATACAACGTGATAACGTGTTTGCAGTCATTCAGCATTTTATAGGAAGGAAACTATACATAATGGAAAATGCATTAGAATAGAAGTTGGAAACTAGAATGATTGGCCCCTTCCTTTCTCTTTTCTTCCTCCTTCATCACACAAATATTTATTTTCAGCACTGCTATGTGTGAAATACAATGCCAAGAGTGGTGAGAGATGGTGAGAAAATTTCATTACTTCATTTATTCAACATATAGTCTCCTGAGTGCTTGCTCTGTGCTAGTCGGTAATTTATCATTGAACAAGACAGGGTAAGTTCCTGCCGTAATGGAAACTTCTATTCCAGGTCTGCAATCAGATAATAAAGTAATTATGTAAGGAGGACTAAACCACGGTAACAGAGGGACAGGGGGGCAGTGATGGACAGAACAAGTGATAGAGAGTACCTGGAGGGTGACATCTGTGGATAGAGTGGTCAGGAAATGCCTCCGTGAGGATACGAAGTCCCAAAAAATGAGAATGGACCAGCCGAGCAAAGATCTGGGAAAAGGGTATTCAGAGCAGAAGGGAGCAGCCTGTGGAAGAGCCTGGATTTAGGAAGACCCTTGTGCTGATAAAGATCAGAACAAGAGGCCAGTGTTGGTGCAGAGGATAGTGTGGGGGCAGGTGGGCAAGGTAGGAAGGGGATAAATCATGGGGGCTCTTGAAAGCTTGGGTAAGTGGGTTTGGGTTTAAACCGGGGCTAATGTGGTCTGATACATCTTTTTAAGAAGTACCTCACTCTGACCGATGGGTGCAGATTGAATAGGCGTTGCCTTAACAGAAGATACCTTAGGTAAGGAAACTCCAAACATGTCTGTAATTTAATACAAAGTAGGAAATGACAAATGGTGTGCGGTGAAGACCAAATTCCGTTTGACAGAGTGTTTGAGAGAGCGTAAGGCTTAGCTGGGAAGATCAGAAAGGACTAGTGGAGAGGTGTTCCGAGGTGTGAACGATTTAGACATCGAAAGAAAAGGCGGGGGAGAGTATTCCAAAAATGAGATGAAGCACCTAGAAGAGCCACTCAGGGATCTAGTGGGTAGTTCAGTCTGGTTTGAACTTAGTGGAAGGTACGTTTGGGACCAGACCAAGGAAGACCTTGAACTCCAGATGAAGAATGTGAACTTTGCTCTAAATGGCAGGATGCCAGTGAAGAAGTGGATTGGAGCAGTGTGTCACCAACAGTAATTTGGAATCTGTGCATAAAATACACTGTGGAGGTCTCCACTTAACTTTGCCACTAACTAGCTGTGCAGCCTGGGGCTAAGTTTATTTAGTTTTGTCTTTACCATCTGTGAAATGAGGTTAAACGAGGTTCTCTCTACGGCCCCTGTTATTTTTAAAATACTGTGACTTTCAATATGGCAAATGTTTTTCAAGGACTGGGTGTTGAAAGTTACTCATCATTTTTCCAGGAACACGAATTCAGAGGAATACAGGCACCCCTATGTTTACAGCAGCATTATTTACAATAGCCAACAGATGGAGGCCAACCATTGATAAATGGATAATCCACTGTAGATACGCAGTGGAGTACTATTCAGCCATAATAATGAAATCTTGCCATTTGCAACAACACGTATGGAGCCAGAGTATTATGCTAAGCAAAACAAGTCAGAGAAACAGAAGTACCATATGATTTCACTCCTATGTGGAAATAAGAAACAAAACTATGCAAAGGGGAAGGACAGAGAGAGACATAAAGAAAGAAACAGACTCTTAACTCCAGAGAACAACCTGATGGTTACCAGAGGGGAGGAGTGGGGGGCCTGGGGGAAATAGGTGATGGGGATTAAGGAGGGCACTTGGGGTGAGCACCGGGTGATGTATGGTAGTGTTGAATTATCACATTGTACACTTGAAACTAATGTAACACTGTATATTTAGCTGATGGGAATCAAAATAAAAAAATGAAAAGAAATTCATTAATTCATCATTTTAATAGGTTCGTTTACGTGGAAAGGCTGCAGACAGCATTGATGAGCTCGTGGTGGGTCCTCTGTATTGCCCTTTCCCCAGCTTTGTGTCACCTTGCATTTGTTGGTCTACTTTTCAAACAGCAAATCTGAAGTGCTAGCCGGGCGGCAATTCCAGATACAGTTTCCCCGTGCAAAATAGAAAATATTGAACATAATAATTTTTCTCTACAATAGCATTTGCTTTCCCGTTCACATTACCTGCAAGAGGGGTACATAAGACGTTAGGTAACCCAGGCACTCATGTCAGAGCCTATCATTCTGGCGTTGTTTGGGTTTACCGTTGTTCCTCCCACCGTTATTTGCACGCCGCTCACCTTGGCCCTCTCCACCCCCCCCCCATGGCCCTCTCCCTACTCGGAAATGGGTAAACCGTTCTCCTACGTCCATCCTCGTACAACAGACCAGCAAGAAGCTGCCATCTCACACAGGTAACAGTCCTTTAATTCTGTGTTCCTCTAGAAAATGCTCACCACCAGACGGACGGTACAGCATTATAAACTATTAATATCTGACTCTATCCTTATTATATTGTTCTGTAAAATACTTAGCCTTTTGAACATTTATTTATTTTTGGGACAGAGAGAGACAGAGCATGAATGGGGGAGGGGCAGAGAGAGAGGGAGACACAGAATCGGAAACAGGCTCCAGGCTCCGAGCCGTCAGCCCAGAGCCTGACGCGGGGCTCGAACTCAGGGACCGCGAGATCGTGACCTGGCTGAAGTCGGACGCTTAACCGACTGCGCCACCCAGGCGCCCCAATACTTAGCCTTTTGAATAATTATAAATATTCAACTATTTCATTAATACATGAGTGTGTTGGCCAAAGAGCTAATGTAGATTTATTTGCATCATGATTAAATAACCACGATAGCCAGCAAACGTTGCCAGGAGTTACTGAAGTTACTTTGCGGTTAATTTCCGTACCTTTAGTCACATAAGGTACTTTGCATCGTCTTTAAAATGCTCTCCTTTTCTTTTTTGCATTGGTGAGAGAGAGTTCTGGATAACGGCATCCCTAGTGCTCTCCTCTACTGGGCCTTGCGAGACGAGCGCTCCCCAAAGTAGTAAGTCCCGTCCTACTCGGTGGTGTATGAAGACATCAGATGTTAGGGGGAAACACTGGTATACTTTAAGTGGTTATTATTTTTGATTTTGTGGAATAGTCAGTGGTATGGGTTGTGCTTGGAGGATGGTGTGAGGTTAAATTTCTCTGTTGCTTATTGTAATCATCCCCCCCAAAACACATTTGTAATGATTTTGGGAGTGATGGGGTTTCTGACGTTTGTAGGCGTATGTAGTCCTTGGTGGTGCCGGGGGAATCTTAGCCATCACAGTGAGCTTGAATGTGGAGCACCAACACTCGAATCGATGCTGGGCTACAGACCTACAGTTTGCTGAACCTTTTCTACCCACTGCACGTTCGGCTTATGCCTACTTGGGCTTTTCTCATGTTTCCTCTTAACTTGCCAGTGTAGTGCACATAAGAGATACAGGAACAACTTGGAGAGAAAAGATAAAGACTGTAACCCATGCAGGGGATGGGGTAGTTCACATCTACTACTTGAAAACACTCTCACGATTCAAGAAGAACTTTAAATTTAGTTGATCTCAGGGGCGAGGCTGGTAAGCCTGCTCTTGGTCTTTAAGTAGGTTTTGCAAAAAAAGATTTATAATGAGGTTTTTCTTTGAATGCAATGTGGTTGGTGCATTTTCTAGTTAACAAAGTAAACTTTAAAGCAAAAGGCTAGTTTCAAAAATGATGACAGGACTAATATCTTTATGTAAACCTCGGGAGATATTTGTTTATCATAGTTAAGTTTGGGACACAAAGAGTGTTCATCCCATGAGTAATGAATTTCACTACATGTATGTCCCAAATATTTTTAAACAACTCTATCTGCTTAACTTCATTACATTAAAAATTTCAATAAAATGCATATGTATACATCTGTATTCCATATATATTTTTTTCCATATATATGAAAAAGTTGTTACAGCTTACAATCAAACTTATTAGCCGTAAGCGTTTAATGGCCTGATACTTTCTTGCACCATTTTGATTATGTTTCATATCCTGGTACATGCCTCTAATCTGATCTCAAATCCTGTAGTTTTTTTTTTAATTAACTCCTACAACATGATACTCTGTTAATTTTTGGCATGTATTCATATTTATAGTTTCATCAGTGCATTTTGTTCATGTTAAAGTGGTAGTGTTTTCAAACTGTTCAAGGATTCCGTTGAAAGTTGTGAAACATGTTAGTAAAAATGGCGTTTCGTTTTTTTTCCCTATTCTTTTAGAGGTGAATTATATTCAGTTGATTCTAAGAAGTCTCAGGGGAGTGCTTTTTTGCAGCTTTAAATTGTTTCCCGTAGATTTTAATGTGGGGACACCTACAGAATCCACTTTGGACACGGGGAAGGTTGCAGTGGTGTTGCATTACGCTGTCAGCAGGTGTTGCCTTGGACATCGGTGTAAAGCGAGAAGGAAGGGATCGGGGTGCGGAACAGTAATTGGAAAGAGAGGAATAAATCCTTCCCTTTCAGTTGCTTCACTGATTCCCAATGTTCCAGGTAGAGTGCACCTGCTGAGTGGCTGAGGAGAACAGGTAGATGCTGGCGTTCCATTAATTTCAGAGGAATGTCAATGGACTGCATTTACTCAGCGGGCGAGATGTGCTGAAGGAAGATGGACGGAGGGCAGAGAATAGAGCGGAAAAGTGCTGTCGCGGGTAGCACGGTTCTCAAAACGAGGGGCAGTCCGAGTAGGATGTATCCTCATAAGCTTACGTTCCCAGTAATTCTCCTGGTATTCCTAATCGCACTACGGATTTTTGTAGTATTCGAAGCCACGTTAAAATTATGACAGCCTGTGTTAAACTTGTGCGCTGCGGTTCAGTCATAGAAAGCTAACATTTCCTGAACTAATTTGAAAATCTAGCAGGCTGAGAAGTTACCCTGATAAAGAACCTGGTTTTGATGACAATAATGAGATATACGGTGTGATGTCAAAAACTGTCTTCTACTTGACACAACAATCCATAATTTATAGATTGCCTTAAAAATTAAAAGACAAAGTCAATTATAACTAATTATAATGCTACATTTACTTCAGAAGTTATTATATCCTTTGGGATAAAGGAAGTAATATTCCTGTCAGTCAGGAATCTTTAGCTATAGCTTCCTGGTTCTATCTTAAGAATTCTTCAGTTTCGTTTCGTGAGAACCCTAAGCCACGGAGAGCCTGAAACCCCGCTATTTTTAGAAATAAGTGTAGTAGCTTCTGTACATCTTGGCGCATTTGTTCCTATTCTGAACTTCTTAACTGTGCCAGATCTTCAGAGAGGTTCCTGGAAGTTTTCACGGCGACTGGCGGCTGAATCCGTCAGAGACGAATTTTAAACCATGCGGGAGAAAATAATAATAATCTGAGTTACCGCATCAGAATTTCATTGTCATTCCTACTCGTGTTGGTTTCCAATAGTCAACAGAAATTAACAGTCCAGACTACGGCATATTTGTTAAATCTTTGTTTCACGGTGGTCACCTTTTTTTTTTTTTTTTTTTACAGACAAAATCCAAATTATCTGCAAATAATACTGTGCCTATATTAGCATCTCCTAAAGAGGTAAAGGGGAGTAGTTTATATTTTCCTGTAATTTTATGTCATAAGGAGAGGAGATCTGCATTCTTCCTTTTTTTTTTTGTTTTTTAATGCTTATTTGTTTCTTTTTTTTTTTCAACATTTATTTATTTTTGGGACAGAGAGAGACAGAGCATGAACGGGGGAGGGGCAGAGAGAGAGGGAGACACAGAATCGGAAACAGGCTCCAGGCTCTGAGCCATCAGCCCAGAGCCCGACGCGGGGCTCGAACTCACGGACCGCGAGATCGTGACCTGGCTGAAGTCGGACGCTTAACCGACTGCGCCACCCAGGCGCCCCTATGCTTATTTATTTCTAAGAGAGAGAGCACGGGAGGGGCAGAGAGAAGGGGACAGAGGATCCCAAGCAGCCTCCGTGCTGACAGCAGAGAGCCCGATGAGGGGCTCAGACTCACAAACCGTGAGGTCATGACCCGGGTAAAGTCGGACGCTGAACCGACTGAGCCAGCCAGGTGCCCCTGCGTTCTCCCTTCTGAGAACGTGAGTTATTAGAAGAAAAGAAAAACTCATCCTTGTATAAACTTCCTAGAAAATTTAATGACTTTACAAATTAATAGCTGCATATCAAGTTACTGGTGAGGCCTTCTTCTGGATACGCTTTGATCATGAAGCAGTTTGTAAGTGTAAGTGAAGTACATGTGTTTTATGTTGTGGAATCCGCCGTGTAGCATAGACTTCTTTCCTTACCTAGGGAAAGGACAAAAAGAACATTCTGGAGCAGCATTCAGGGATATGTGTCCAGAGAGGACACACTATGACATACTAGTTATTTGACTAATATGATAAGTTGTGATCCTTTTTATATATTTAAGATTTCATTTCATTGGAAAGCTTTCAAAGGGTGACCTAGGACATGTGCCAATGACGAAAGCCTCTTGTAACAATTCAGAGCATGCTGTGTGCGTTATGAAATGGGATTGTAAAAATCCTCTCCAAAATGGCATCTGAAATAGCATTAAAGCACAGTTTCCTTTGATAAGGCTTTAAGACCCTCATATGAAAAGTGATACCACTCTGAGTGACACTGTGTCAGCATTATGCGATGTTGTGTTGCTCATAACCGACATTAATCCATTAAGGGTGCGAGGGTCATTTATTTTCCTCATGAAGTCATTAAATACCACTATTGATTTCTTTTCAGTCAGTCAGATTGTACCTTCGTGTTATGATCACACTATACGTTAATGCTAAGTGTTGATTTTATGCGCTTTAAATAATAGATCCTATCTTATTTAAAATTAAAGTTTAAAATGAAGTTAAAAAACAGCAGTTGGGAAAATGAAATTGTATAATTGGTTCACTAACCAAGATCACGCTTACTAGAATTAGAAAAGTGACGTTGATGTTTAAAAATGTATAACCTGCCCATCTCCTGTGTATTGTTTTCTGAATAGTTGAGAGATAACTTTTAATTCATCTTTAATAAAGCAAAGTGAACAAAACTGGAAATGTGGGTCTTTATAACACCCTTTTACCGCTGCCACCCTTAGAACTAAATATACCACTCTCTACGGCTTTGCGGATGGGTCCGTTGCGCATTTACTGTCCAATTCCCTCCTTTTTGCCATGTAAACAAAAACAAAGAGTAAATACTCAGATTTACTGGATTCACCGGAACCAGATTCCTGGTCCTTTGGAGCGTGGAGCAGGAAAATGGGGGAGGAAAATGAAAAACAAAAAATCAGTGTAGGATATTCTGTTCTGGAAACACAGATGGATAGTACTACATGATTTTTGTTACAGAATCCCTTTTCTGATAGAAGTTGTTCATTTCACTGGAACCATGTGGAATGGCTGCTTCTTTCCCCTCCCTGGAAATAATCGTGTTTCTCAAAAGAAATGGCAATAGAGGGAATTCCATTCTTTCTGATTTTCTGTCATTCTCTTAAGACCAGTAATTTTTTTCCTTAAATACAAATACATTATAGCTCGTGTTGTTACTTGAAGGCGTACTTGAGTAGTACCAGGAACTCTGTAGGGTTCCCATTTTGGCCGCGTTTTGAATCCTCCTCTTCCCTGTCCTTTTGGAACCTGACATCAAGATTCGTGGTCGAGACAGAGGCGAGGTGATGTTTATTGATTAGATCCCCGCTCTCCCAGGCAGTACTCCTGAAGGTCTCCAGTCTCCAGTGCAGGAGAAGCGAGTGGTACCACGGCTGTTACAACAGCATCTTTGGAGAAGCTGTGCGCTCAGCACCTTTTTTCGTAGGCTTCTTGCCTGGCTCATTGACGGAAACCTGAGCGGAGCTGTGATATTAATGAATTATGACGAGCCCTTTGCCTGCCAGGCGGAGGTTCCCGCCTCCCTCCTTTAAGACAGAAACTTAATGGAAGCTGCTCCGATGGGCAGGCTCTCTGATGATACCCCTTAAGTGCTCATCCCCTTTTCTGATGTGAATATTCAGAGAGCCACAGAAGCTTCAAGTGGCAGTGTTTAATATCGTCTTTCTCATAATGCCTGAATAATTTTCCGGAGACTGATCGCTGCAGCTGCTGTGAACATGGTTATTTGTTTAGTTTTCACCTTGGTCCTGGTGGAATGCTGACCCAGCTAATCTTCAGGACTCACGGGGAAAACGGTTTCATATTCATAGCTCTTGTCTGTTCTTCCAAAAAAACACAACACTGAAGCTTGTGATCAGCCACTTTCGTAATAGAGACATAAGGAGAACTGGTTCTTTGGTGAGAAAAAAAAAAAAAAAGACTGTTAATGAAGAATTTGGTGAAACATGAAGACAATCTTGCATATTTTTAATGGATGTTTGTGACAAGGAAGGAGAAAGCTTAGGCTGTCGTGGTGAGTTATAGAATGTTTTTTGAGATTTCCCTCTGGTCGTGTTGCTCATTATTTCAAACAGCCTGGCTCTTAAGCTACTGTAGATTTCGTCTTAAGTGTATTGGCCTTCATTTGCTGAAATGCTTCAAGTTCACAGCACTAAAGTCATTTTGAAAACGGGATGTAATTACAAAGGTATCTTATGCTTACCAACAGCTTTTTTGGATCAATTTAATTATCATTACTTGTGGATACTGTAAATTGAATATCCCTTCCCTAATTACATTAAACTCAGGGGTTAGCTGCTTAAACATCTAAATGAGAAAAGTTCATCCTTTGCTATAAATAGGAGAATTGTTCTCTTATTTAGACTGACCTTAGAAGCTAAGCATTTTACATGATATTGTCAGGTGAGCATTATAAAGACAGTCTGTAATGAGATCTGTAATGAGGAACTAAGGTATAATGGCCCTTTGGAAAAGTTAATTTATTCCGCATTTTCTTATTGCATGATGGAATTAAAGTTTGTGGCTAGGTCCAGACCCCTTTTTTAAAGGGGCCGGTCACACGGTTCTTGGTTTATCCGTATTCTGTCGGTACTCTGAAGTGGTTTAATATTACTCTTCTAGCATAATGGAAGTCACAATAAAAGTAGTGAATTAGTCTTGCCCTTTTAAACAGAGCTAATTTATTTAGAGACTGGCAATGCTGTTTGCCTACCTTCCCTCTCCCTCCTACCCCCTTTTACACAAATGATATACAGGAGTTTATTCAAGCCACAGAAAGAGTGTATTTTTCTCCGAGGGAAGAAACTGCTTTTAGACATCTCTAAGCAAGAACTGTTCTTTTCCTGTTGTGGAAAATCGGCCTTTAATTAGTTGATGTGTGTGTGTCTGGCTATTTGTTGTGTGTTCAGCTCAAGTGACTTTGTGCTTTGTAAGAGATCGTTTCTGGGGAGAGATTTGATTGATTGCTGCTTGTTACAGTCATTGTAAATTTTAGTGCACACATAGCTACTTGCTTTTATTTACTTCGTTTCCTTCCTCAGTGGTAGCTTCATTAAAAATCTGTCTAGTACAGTTGAAAGTCTTGAAAATGTAAGCGTGACTACTTGTTTTCACAGAACAGTGCCTGCTGAGTGTGCTTTATGATTTATCATTAAACTTGTAAGATAGGACGAACCGAGGCTAAATGTGTTAGGATCGGAAGCCATTCTGGGAAAAGGTAACGACAGGAGGTTTTCATTATGCAAACAGGTAGCTAAAATCATTAATTGGTAATGGCTAATTTTGAGTCTTGGATCAAAACACATCCTGGTTTCTGGATTTTCCACTGAAGAACATTGTAGAATACAACAGAATCAAGAAAAAATGTAGACTGACTAACGTTTGAGAATGAACAAGTGGTTTTGAACTCCGGGTTTTCAAAAAGGAATTACATGTTATATTAAGGCGTAGGGGGAGTGGTGTGTTTACAGCTATTTTAAAATGCTTTCAACCATATTAAACTCTAGAATTAGTTTTGCTGGGATACTAAATAACGAAATGAAAATTCTTTGGAATTAGGGGTGTCTTTTAATATCTTTTTCAAACTCGTTTCTTAAAAATACAGAATCTCACTCAGTTTAGTAGTTCAAGGTATGAAATTGAATGTTCGTACAAGTGGCAATTTTCCTGATCAATTCAAAACAGGCACTGAACGCTAGAATTGCATTTCTGATATTAGAGGACTGACTATAGGCAACCTAACTTTAAAAAAAAAAAACAGGGGTGCCTGGGTGGCTCAGTCGGTTGGGCGGCCGACTTCGGCTCAGGTCACCATCTGGCGGTCCGGGGGTTCGAGCCCCACGTCGGGCTCTGTGCTGACAGCTCAGAGCCTGGAGCCTGTTTCGGATTCTGTGTCTCCCTCTCTCTGACCCTCCCCCGTTCATGCTCTGTCTCTCTCTGTCTCAAAAATAAATAAACATTAAAAAAAAAAAACAAAAACAGGCAGCAGTTTTATGCGTCTGATACAATTAGGCACAGTTACTAGTTGTATCCAGTCCATTAGAAGTTAAGTGTTCTTCTTCATAAAAAGCAATCAGAGGTAGGCATTTAAACATAGATGTGTGTTGGGGCACCTGGGTGGCTCAGTCGGTTAAGCATCCGACTTCAGCTCAGGTCATGATCTCGCAGTACGTGAGTCCGAACCCTGCGTCAGGCTCTGTGCTGACCGCTCAGAGCCTGGAACCTGTTTCGGATTCTGTGTCTCCCTCTCTCTCTGACCCTCCCCCATTCATGCTCTGTCTGTCTGTGTCTCAAAAATAAATAAACGTTAAAAAAAATTAAAAATAAACAGAGATGTGTATAGATATGGTAGGAATTTCAAAGAGCCCTGCCCATTTAACTGTTCCAGAAAGGGAATACTGTAAGATACAGTGAGATACTGTCAGTAGTCAAGTGGATGAAAACTCAGGCCCGTTAAATGAAGGGTGTGTGTGTGTGTGTGTGTGTGTGTGTGTGTGTGTGTTATTTTGTTTCCTTTGGATGGTTTTTATCTTCATGAGTACATGACAGCTCATAGTCAGAAGAGTTGAGGTTCCCAGTGCAGCATTTGTGGGACCAAAGTGTATCTAAGCCATAGGCTTCTTCGAAGGGAGGGGCTGTCTCGAGTAATTGCCTTGTGTGATGTCTGCTAAAGCTCCAGGATGTGAGTGTTTTTGATGTTGGTGATGATAATTGACACACATTAAATTTAGCTCAGAAATTGAGGGCTATTAGCCAAACTGTTCCTCATCATTTATCCTCACTTCTTGAGAAATTTTTATACATTGTGGAGTATTTTTGTTGCCCTGCCTGCCCAGTTAATGGTGTCACGATCCTTTCTGATCACTCTGTGTTTCACTGAGATGGTACCAAGTCGGGTGATACCTTGCTAAAACTTCCCTCCTGTTAGCTTTTTCAGTGGCTTCCTAGACAACTGCCAAACTCTATTAAAAATTATTTTCTCAGAAATTTGTTAAAAGACATGCTAAAAATCCTAGATTGCAGCACAGTGCACAAGGTGGTTTATAAAGCAACATCTGGGGGTGCCTGGGTGGCTCAGTCAGTTGGGCGTCCGACTTCGGCTCAGGTCATGATCTCGCGGTTCGTGGGTTCGAGCCCTGCATCGGGCTGACAGCTCAGAGCCTGGAGCCTGTTTCCGATTCTGTGTCTCCCTCTCTCTCTGCTCCTCCCCCGTTCATGCTCTGTCTCTCTCTGTCCCAAAAATAAATAAACGTTAAAAAATTAACAAATAAATAAAATAAAAAAATAAAGCAACATCTGTATAAACTTCTCCATAGGCAAGTTTCCTCAGAGAGCTAAGGAGTCTTGTCTTAAGTAATAGTAAGCATTTACTAGAACATGGAGGTGCTTTGTCGGATGGTTCTTATGGAAGATTGAAAATAGGAGTATAGAGTTTTTCTTTGGACACCAAGTGTCCATAAATGTGATAGGAGCATGAAACTACTTGACTTGGAAGTGAAACCACTTGTCTGGCAATGAAGTTTATAGAGGACCGAGGCTATTGAAAGTAGGATGATCTGCGGTGGCTCAGTCGGTTAAGCGTCTGACTCAGGTTCAGGTCATGATCTCGAGGTCTGTGAGTTCGAGCCCCGTGTCAGGCTCTGGGCTGACAGCTCAGAGCCTGGAGCCTGCTTCGGATTTGGTGTCTCCCTCTCTCTCTGCCCCTCCACCACTCGTGCCCTCTCTCTCTCTTTCTGTCTTTGTCTCTGTCTCTCTCTCTCTCTCAAAAATAAATCAACATTAAATTTTTTTTTTTTTAATTTTCAAATAAAGTAGGGTGATCTGGGGCACCTGGGTGGTTCCATCAGTTAAACATCCGACTCTTGATTTTAGCTCAGGTCATGGTCTCTGGTTCGTGGGTTTGAGCCCCGAGCTGGGCTCTGCACTAAACAGTACAGAGACTGCTTGGGAGTCTCTCTCTCTCTCTCTCTCTCTCTCTCTCTCTCTCTCTCTCTCTCCCCCCCTCTCTCTCTCTGTCTCTCCTCCAGCCATGTTTGCTCTCGCTCTCTCTCTCTGTCTCTCTCAAAATAATAAACTTAAAAAAGAAGAAGAAAGTAGGACGATCTGAAGAGTGCCATTTAAATTTGGAGGTCAAAGAATTCCATCTTAATGTGTAGGGTAACGGGGATGAACATAAATTAGAGCCTCGGTTGGAAAAAACAAAATACGGTGAAAAAAAGTACCATGACATTTAATTTTCACAGTTCCTCTCTGAGGTAGTGGTCCCACTTCTCAGATGGCAAAACTGAGTCTCAGAAGTTAAGACAAATCGTTTTCCCAGCATCACAGAACTAGTACAAGAATCTAGTATTTGAACCCAGGTCTGTTATCACTCCAAAGTCCTTCAAAGAAAAGCCGGCTGCCACACTCCGTGGCCCATGGATTTGGTGTCGGTATAAACACAGAGAAGGAATATTTAAGGAAGGAAGGTCTTTCCCCTCCTGTCTCCTCTCCCATTTCTTCTCTCTTCGTTCCCCTCCTCACCACCCATTGCCGTGCTCTTCTCCCATCATTGTCATTACTTGCTCCAAAGTCATTACAAATAAATACGTCTAAGGACACGGGGTGTTTGGACAACTTCTTGAGCCTCCACTGTGAAGAAGTTCTAGAACTCTCACTGCTCACAGCCCCTAGGAGCTGAGAAAAATAGGCAGCTGGTGACAGGGTATGCAGTTTATGCAGGTTCTGACTGGCAATTGTATAAACCCAACTATAGGCTAGATTCCCAGCTACTAAAATCTCTACCCCCCCCCCCCCCGTCTCCCAGGATGCATTACTTTCTTCTTTAAAACTTTTATAGACTATCCTGCTGGATTCATAAACCTTGGGTAGCAAATGTTATGCTAAAGTATCTGTGTATTTTTAAGGGGAATCTTAGAAAAACTTCTTCCAACGTGTACCTCTTTAAATAATAGCAGAGCCAGAATCCAAAAGAGTGAAAAGCAGTTTTTAAATAAGGCACTTAGGGTTTCCATAACCATCAAAATATTGTTCCTTGGTGTCAGAAGTTCTGGTCTATGTCTGAAGGTGCTTCAAGAAGAAACATGGAATCCAGGAAATAAATACTCAAGTAGCTGAGACGTAATAAGCCTGGATGAATACCTAGAGCTTATCAATGAATTATTGAATTATTATAAATACTGAGAAAGTATCATGTCCTGAAGACCATCTTCAAAAGCATTTATTGTCAGCTGTATTGAACGTTAAAGATGATTCTTACATGATTATAACTTACTTTTGTCTTACTTGTACTGTAAGCCAGGCATGCATTCTATTGACCCTTCCTCCCCCATAATCCATTTCTCCTTCCCCCACCCCCATCCTTGTCTGTTTGTTTACACAGAGGCCAAGGAATAAGCTAGTGCAGCTTTAACTAATTCTGGGGGTGCCAGTCCCAACAGTTGTTTTCAAGTTTTACTCCTGAAGCTAGTTTTACAGTCTACCTCTTTTTTTTTTTTTTTTTTTTTTTTCCTTTCTGGTTCCCAAATTATAGCTTCTACTGAAAACCTTGTGCCGGATAGGTTTGCCGACTAGGAAACACGGGACATCAAATGGCAGAGGAGTGATTGTGATTGGCTGCTGTTATCTTCCTGCTGCCTTAGTACAGACACATCAGCAGATCTGAGTTAATATAGCACCATACGCGATCATATGTTTTCCTTACTAATCGTCAATGGCACCTACCTCCACACTATTCACAATAGCTTTGTTGTACTGACAAGAAGGCATTAAATTTTCATCACAGACTAAATGTGAAAAAGAAGCTTTAGAGAGATGCAGGAATGAGTTAATTCTTTACAAATATGACAGGGTTGATATTCTTAATATATAAAGAGTTGTTACAAATCAATAGAAAAGAGACACAATAGAAAAATGGAAAATGTATACAAAGGTGGCAAGGATAGCTAAGAACCATAAAAAAGATGACCAGCATTATTAATGATCAATTAAATTGGAATAGAATAGCAGTGAAATATCATGTTTCATTTCTCACATTGGCAAAGATTTTAAAAGCTTACTAATGTTAACTGTCATACATTTCTGGTGGGAGGATTTTCTGGTAAACAGTTAAGGAATACGGCTTAGCAATAGATGTTTTAAATTTTTGAAAGTAGATACCATTTGGTTTAGAAATTTATATTTGAAATTCTAAGGAAAGAATTTGGAAGATATGTGTGTGTGTGTGTGTGTGTGTGTGTGTGTGTGTGTGTATGTGTGTGCACAAGAACATTTATCAGTGCTATTTGTAATGTCAAAAAAACTTTCAGTGGCCAGCAATAGGGGATTGTTTGAGGTACATATTTGAACGTCACATAATCTTGGAAAGTACTGATTTAGAGCTATATGATCTGTAATAATTATTGGTAGAATGTATGAGAGACAAATTAGAAAAATAGGTTGTAGCAGATTACACGTAGTTTGTTCCTATTTAATATATATGCAGTGTATATTTGGGAGAATTCTGGAAGAGTGTACTCAAAGTTATAACCATATGTATTTTCTGGATGGAGAGAGTTTGAGGAAGGTTTTAGCTGTTTCTTTTGTCTTTTGATTTCTCTGACCATTCCAACTCTTTTAGGATGACCAGCAGGTACTGTTTATAAATGTAGAAAGTGAAGAGAAAGCTATGCAATGCCAATAATCAGGCGGCTTAATCGCTTATCACCTCCCAAAAGCTCTGCCAAGCAAGTATTTGTCTCGCTTGGGTAGTAAGAGGCAAAGAGTACAGACCTATTTAGCACAGTAGTGGGACCCCATCCTACCCCCAGCCATACTGATAATCAAGATGAAACAAATCAATATCAAGGCACTAAAAACATGGAGAGAGGCGATAGAAAAACCCAGTTTGAAAGAGATATTGGGAGTACAAAAATAAAGTTGTATCAAAAAGTCAAGGATCTTTACTGAAGACTATATCACATATCATTAACCTTTGCAATTTATCTTATTATATGGCACTGTAGTTAGAGGAACAGGGTCTACCCAGACCTTATAAATATCTAGAAGGTAACATTAGTAGAGGGGCTTTTACAGAATAAGTTGAATTATATTTTAGATTCTTTGTTTTTTCATAAATGGTTTTTTCATAAAAATAGTTTAGGTCCATAGTTAAAAATTCAATGACCCTGGAAGATCTATCATTTCCATATCCGGAAGCAGGGGCTCCTAACACTTTGGCTGTTTGTTTGGTGATTAGATCCATGTTGCTAGATAATAAGCCATTATTTCTTAACTTACCCATTTTAGATATTATCTGTTCACATCTTATGACATGAGGATACGTCTCTCTTGTGGGTCTTCACTTACTTTTTCTCCGTTCTTCCAGTATAGTTATATGACTACTTAAATGTAGTCATTAAGTACGTGTTAATTTAGAACTGTAGATTCTAAATTGAGAACCGTAGATTCTATTCTGATTTTATGTATTCTCCTGTGTGGCTCTTGGTTGTTGTTGTTTTTTGTGTTGTTTTGTTTTTGTTTTTGTTTTTGTTTTGTTTTTGCCTTTTACTAGAGTATATTCTCAAAGTCCTAAGATTCAGTATCGGGAAGTAAATTTCCTGGATTTGTACATTTCTGAACATGTCCTTTTTCTCTGCCTTCACATGTGTTGTGAAGACTTTTCAGTTGAAAAGTATTTGCTCTCAGAATTGGGACGGCATTGCCATCCTGCTATTTCGGTTGAGACAAGCCTATTCTCGTTCTTCTTTGACCAGAATGGATTCAACCCCACCCCATACCCCATAGAAGCTTTTAGGGTGGTAACTTTTTAGGATGGGTGGTGCTTACAGTGTGTGTGTGTGTGTGTGTGTGTGTGTGTGTGTGTGTGTGTGTGATTCATTGTGTTTGTTATTCCATGGGCCCTTTAAATTTGGAGACTCCGTCATGAGGATTTGTCTTAGGGTATTTCTTTGATAATTTCAATTTTCTCTTCATAGTCCTCCTTTTGAGGGGCTATAGAAACCCTCTTTGTTGATTTTCCAGTTTTCTTCTCTCTTCTTTCACATTTTTCCCATCAGATATTTTCTTCTGCGTTCTCAGAGCGATCTCTTTTGCTTTGAATTTGATTTCTCTCTACTTCTAATCCTTCTATTGAATTTTCTCTTACTTTGACAAAATGCTTTTAATTTCCAAGAATTCTTTCATACATGTTGCTTATTTATTATAGCATACTGGTTATGTATTTGGATATAAGTGTTGTCTTAATTCTTTGAATGTTAAAATGTTTGGTTGCTCATTTTAATTTTTTCTGTCCCCTGCATTGTCCATTTATTTTGACCTCTTTTGTTCGTGTTGGGATTTTTTTAGGTGATCTTCGGTAATTCTTACGGGTCGTGAGGTACTAAAGATACACAGAAGGTTCTGTGGGCCGGTGTTATGCATAGAATGTTTCTGTCCCCTCCGGATTCATTTATTGAAATCCTCCCCCTCAATCTGATGATATTTGAAGGTGGGACTTTGGGGAGGGAATTAGGGTTAGAGAAGGTTGTGAGTGTGGAGTCCTCATGACGGGTTTAGTGCCCTTCTGAAAAAAAAAAAAGAAAAAAAAGGAAGATCCGGGAGGGACACCTGGGTGGCTGGGTCGGTTAAGTGGCTGACTATTTTGGCTCAGGTCATCTCACAATTCATGAGATCAAGCCCCATGTGGATGTCTGCTGATAACACAGAGCCTGCTTGGGTCTCTCTCTCTCTCTCTCTCTCTCTCTCTCTCTGTCCCTCCCCCTGTCTCTTTTTCTCTCTCTCAAAAATAAATAAAAACCCGAGAAGAGGAAAAGCCAAGGGATCTCTTTGTCCATCCACCTCCATGTGAGAAAACAGTGAGAACACAGCCACGTGCAAAACAGGAAGTAGGCTCTCATCAGACACTTGGATCTTGGACTTCAGTCCTCCGGGACTCTAAGGAGCACATTTCTGTTGTGTAAGCCCCTCAGTCTATGGTATTTTTGACACAGTGACCCAAACTGAGCAGTAAGATACATGGGTTGGAGGTTTTTACTGGTACACGTCACTGTTTTATGATTGGAGAAAAGTCACTTTTTTTTTCTTTTTTTTTTTTTTTAATTTTTTTTTCCAACGTTTATTTATTTTTGGGACAGAGAGAGACAGAGCATGAACGGGGGAGGGGCAGAGAGGGAGGGAGACACAGACTCGGAAACAGGCTCCAGGCTCTGAGCCATCAGCCCAGAGCCCGACGCGGGGCTCGAACTCACGGACCGCGAGATCGTGACCTGAGCCGAAGTCGGACGCCTAACCGACTGCGCCACCCAGGCGCCCCTTTTCTTTTTTTGCAAATGTCCATGTGTGAGCATAGTTTATCAACAAACTGGGTCATTTTTGTTGAAAAGAGTCTTCTGCCCTCTTGTCCTAAGGGTATACAGCCCAGCTGCCAGGGTTCCTTTGCAGAGATTGACAAAGGGGCTTATTGGTCGTACGGTTCTTCAGAGCTGGTATCCATTTTAGCTGTGACACCCGTCTGTCCTATGCCTCCCGTCATGTGTGACGTCCATAGTCTTCCCCACTCTCTTTCTCCAGAGAATATGCCTTTAGCTTCCTGATCAGAGTGGAGGTTGGGAGAGTGTATACGGTTGGCTGCTGGGAATCTTTCCATGGGGTAGGGTGGGAATCGACTGGTTCTCTGTGTAGACTTGCAGCCTGTTCCCCAGTGTTCTGTCCCAGATGTCTTCTCCAACTGTCATACGTGGGACTTCGCAGTCTTGAGCTTCTGTAGGGTGGTGAGGGCTGAATCCACTTTCTTCTCTTTGCCCCAGTCAGTTCAGTGGCAGACTCTGCCCCTGACTTACTCCTCTCCAATTTCACTAGCTCTTTGCTGTTATTTTTCATTCATTCATTTATCCCTTTACATGTATAAAATTTCTAGTCCGCTCTAAGCCAGATGCCATACTGGGCACAAACAGACCAAAATCTGACTTTTGTAGCTCACCTGGAAGAGGAAATGATAATGAGCAGTGTTAAAATAAATTTCTACTCCTGCCTGGGGTACCGTGTCTTCCTTTGCTGTTTCTTATGCAGATTAGGCACGCTTCTGCCTCAGGGCCTTTGCATTTCCTATTTTCCTCTGCCTAGAGTGCACTTACTACATTTACACTGTCTCAACAAACAAACCTCAGGTGTCAAGGCCTTGCGTTACTTGGCTACAGATTGGCAGTGGCTCTCCCGGGATTGGCTGGGCTCTGCTCCACACATCTCATTTTCAGATCCAGGTGACCTGTCTGGGGTATATGGTTTATGGTAGAAGGCAAAAACTCAAGGCAGGGTTGGGGGGGGGGGGGGGGGCAGAGCCAAACTTGGCAAGTGCATTTAAAGTTTCTGCTTAGATGTGGCAAGCTTCACGTAAGTGATCCCACAGATCACAGCAGGTCACATAGCCAAGCCCCGAATCAGTCTGTCAGGGAAGTGTGATGAGGCCATGAGGGGAGATGTAATTGTGAACAAATAATTTAATCTGCTAATCCCAGATTACAACGTGACTCATGCCTTCACTTTCTTCAGGTCTTTGTTCAAATATCATCATCGCTGTGATGCCTTCTCTGACTCTACCTCCCGAGTTTTATTATTCTTGCACTTCCTCTTACCCTTTTCTGACTTTTCTCCGCTTACTTCATACCATCCAACATACTATGTAATTTATATGTTTTTTTGTTCCAGTTGACTGTCTTCCCCAGCTGGAATATCTCTAAGCTCCACGAGGGTAGAAATTTGCTGTTTCTTCATTGCTGTTTACTCAGGGCCTGAAACAGTGCCTGACACACAGGAAGTACTCAAAAATATTGTAAATATCTAGAGGGCGCCTGGGTGGCTCAGTCGGTTGAGCGTCCGACTTCCGCTTGGGTCATGATCTCACGGCTTGTGAGTTCGAGCCCCGCGTCGGGCTCTGTGCTGGCAGCTCGGAGCCTGGAGCCTGCTTCAGATTCTGGGTCTCCCTCCCTCTCTCTCTCTCTCTCTCTCTCTCTCTCTCTCTGCCCTCTCCCACTCATGCTGTCTCTCTCTGTCTCTCAAAAATAAATGAAGTAAACATTAAAAACAATATCTAGAGACCCCTTCTGGTGGAGCTCCTCTGTCCTTCCAAATCTTTAACCAGATCTCAGGCTGATTTCCGTTGTTCAAGAGTCTGTTGAAATAACTCATCCACGATTGTATCTGCTCTGTTCTCTTTGACTTTGTGATTTATACCTTCTCTGTTACTTTAAAGGATCTGCAAAGGAGGAGGAGATACATACTTTTTTTCATCCGACTGGCCATCCTGGGGCACCTGAGTGGCTCAGTCAGTTAAGCATCGGGCTCTTGATCTTGCCTGAGGTCATGATCTCATGGTTTGCGAGTGCAGGTCAGGCTCTGTGCTGGTAGAGTGGAGATTCCCTTTCCCTCTCTCTCTCTGCCCCGCCCCCATTCACTCTGCCTCTCTCTCTCTCTCTCTCAAAATAAATAAATAAACCTACAAAAATTGGCCATCCTTAGCTAGAAATCGGAGACTCCTTAAATATTTATTAACTAAAGTCTCTTGATTCGATGTTCTAGCCTTCCTATAGACTAACCTCCAATTACAGATTTGATTGGGATTTGTTTTTTAAGGTAAAGGTAACACAGAGTCAGGTTCTCCCTAAATGCTAGAGTACAAATAAATTGCTTAATGGCTATTAGCAGATACGTTCTGGCTGTGAGGCCACCCCCTGCACAGAGGCCACCCCCTGCAAAGAGGCGATTCTTGCTTGTCCTTCATTTCAAAAAGCAACTTCATAGCCCCCTTGCTTGAAAGTGCGTTAGTTCTTGTGTAGGTAGGTGTGGATGAGCAGGTGTTGGTGCGATCAAGAGCATTTTCATACTGAACACAGAGGGCATTTGTAACTTGTCTTCCAGGGACCCGTTTGCTATTTTGGGCGTGCTTCTCACCTCATACAAGGCAAAAAGCAACCCCCTCCTTGCAGCTGTCTGACAGCCTGTCAGCTACCATCATTTCCTATCAGTTATTCATCATTGCTTTTGACTGCGTTTCAGGAGATCGTTCGTGCTTTGTTTTCTGCCCTTGCTGCTTATCATCTCCCCAGCCTGGGCCACTGTACGACAGAGGCTTCGATGCCATGATGTTACCTATTCTTTCCCAGTTCAGCCTAGTGATATTGTGATGGTGATCGTTACTCCCGGTATTTGTATGTGAGACTGATGCAACTTGTTACAACACCCCAGTACCTACTTGGTGACTGTCTAGGGAGCTATAAACTTACATCAATATCATCAATATGGATCAAAACATTTTGAAACTCCTCCTGTAGAAATACCTTTAGGGTCAGCTTACAAGCCACATTTAAAAAGTATTGTTATTCTGTATCAGCCTCTCATTTCTAACTGGCAGGGTTACCTCCACATGAACACGTACGTGCTCTAGCATCTCGGTACTGCAAATAACGTGTCTGTTTCCAAAAATAAAATCCACTCTGCAAAGATGAAAATCTGTATCACACCCCAAATTGTGTGATCTAGCCCACCAAACTGCCTGATAGCATTCCAAAGTGCGTACTTTGAAAGGAAAATACTTATGTTAATGTCTAAATTATTATATGTTCTTTTTAAATCTATTTACTCTTATTTCTGTGCCTCTTATTGCCTCTTCTGCTTTTATTTTTATCCTCTAAGCCTCACTCTCGTCTCCTCATGGCATTATCACTGACTCCACATAAATCATTGTTTTGGCCTTGTCGTCATGTGCTTACTGAAACATGCCTTACATAGCAAGGTAGGAGGAGACAGATTTCAGGTTTCTTCTTATTAAACCAAAGCATTAAGTTTCTCTCTGGAAAGGTAGATGTTGACAGCGAAACAGAACTCAGAGGATGATGCTTCACACGGTAAAATCCCAGAATGTTGGAAATGGAAAGGACCGAAGATTATCGCTATTGAGGATAAATACAATAGCTCTGGTCCAGAAAGGGGCAGAAATGACGAAGTCCTCGGGAGGACAGATCCAAGGGAAAACCCTGACTGAGCACATCGCTTTCAGCCAGCATTGGCTTCACTTAGCCCACGGTAGATGCGTGAAACCATGTTGATAGCTGTTAAGGCCCTTCAGTTGTTTTTGTTTTTAGATACCTGCTACATTGGAAGTGTTTTCAGTATTTAGCGATCATACAGTATGGTTGAAAGAGTGCATGTGTGGGAATTGGAAAGCCTGAAGTTTAATCTTGTCTTCACCTTCAGCTGCATGCCTCCATCTATAAAATGGGTATATTAACGTCTAAGTGACAGAGCTAAATAATAATGAGTGGAAAGTATGTAAAGATTCAAAAGAGTCAAGCACTGGCCTTGACACATGGTATGCTTAAAAAAAACAAACAAACAGGCTGTTCCTTTCTTCTTTCCTTTTTTTTTTTAAGTTTTATTATATATTTAAGTCACCTCTACTTGGGGCTCAAACTCACGACCCTGAGATCAAGAGTCATATAGCCTTCCAGCTGAGCCAGCCTGGCACTCACCTTTCTGCCTTTTTAATTACATAATTACACAATAAGGTGTGTGTGTGTGTGTGCGCGCGCGCGTGCGCGCACAGGTGTGTGTTAGGATTTCTACATCTCTCTTATATGCTGTGCAAAAATGAAAAGTGATCGTCAGATAAATGCCTGGTCTCCAGTATTTCCAATATTTTACGTTCTGGTTGGGATATAACATAAGTACGTGTACTCCAAGTATATTTATAAAGCAGGTTTTATTAGATGAACTAATAGATTTATACACAAGAGATTAAAGTAAATGGATGACCACAGTTCAAAGAGGTGAGTTTGGGCCTGATACCGAACCTTTCCATGGAAGAATTCCATGACATCTTTTTGAATTTCCTTGTTTGTGCTTAGAAGCAGTCGGTCAGTTAGTTGGATGGCTGGCGTTCGTTGCCCCGATAGTAGTGAAAATGGGCTGGTTAAGTTTATCTGTGTTTAGTCTTCATAGGCACATACTATGGAACATCTAATCTTATCTGTCATATTCATGATCCATAAAACCCTCTTTTGAAGTCAGGTTGCATATTGCAAAAAAGTAGAGCTCTAAAGTAGGTCACAGTCCTAAGAGACACGCTGGAATCAACATCTGAAATTGAAAAGCTATTCTCCATTCGTATTAAGTTTTTAGGTTACCACTAAGGGAAAAAAAAAAAAAAAAAAACACGAAAATGAGATGAAATAAAGGAGGGCTGACTGATTCAAAATGTAAAGACCGTAGAATTATGCTAACATTTTTCTTTCGTCTTTTTCCCTCTTCTGTCATTATGTCTAAAAATGGATATCTAACATTATATAACATGAGGTCTTAAGATCTCTGAGAACTGATCAGCTCAGCTGTCTTCTGTTTTTTCTTCCTCATCCAAGTACTCTTACCTGTGCCTTTTCTGGGTCCCAGAAACTCCTTGCCAAATGTCTTCAAAAATCAGTTCCCGCAGACTTCTATATCTCAGAACGGAATCATCTCCTCAGTTTGATTTGTCAGGGGTCAGTCTTTCATAGACAACTGCATGGGCTTTTTCTGTAAATCAGTGGGTAAGCGTTGGGTCTTAGCTCAGTCTTGCCCAGACAGCTGTTGGAAGCATGGTGCTGAAGGAGAACGTTTTTCCATAGAAGGAAGAATGCAGTAAATTACCGATATCTTGGCAGAAGTTTTGGAAGCAGAAGTTTATAAATTTGTGTTTTAGGAAGGAGACACGTTGCAAAACGTTTAGTCAAGTGTCTGGGAAATCTTCGCTTTTGAAACACAGTGCTTCCAACCCGTTTCTTTAAATGTCTCCTGCATAGTTACTGCTTTCTCCTCTGGCAGATTGTGGGAAATAGACATGTACCACCCATGGATGCACACACACGGCTTTAATATTCATATCTTGATGTTACTTTCTTGTATATTGTGCACTGATTATCTCATATGCCTAAATTGTAAATGCGACCTCTGTCTTAAATTCCAGTCTGGTCCAAGAGACCCGTCCTCCCTTGTGCCCCAGAGCGGATGGTTCCTGACGACTGAGTGGTTAATTCTGGTTAATTCTGCGGGTTCTGGCATCAGATTTCCTGCCTTGAAATCCCAGTTCTGTCACTAAATAGCTGAGTGATCGGAAGCGGTTTATTCAACCTTATGAGATCTCGGTTTTCTCTGTGTAAAATGGGGGCTAATACTGCTTACTTCCTTGAATTATTATGAGGATGAACCCCCATATGTAATCCTGACAGTATCTTGCTCACAGTAAATGTGCAATAAACATTAGCCATCATTATTATTGGTGCTGTTGTTGATGGTCTTTGAAGGGCTTACTTGCATTCTCTCAGTGATAAATCATTTGCAGGGTGTCCTGTGGACCTTGGTTGCAGATACTCACAAGGGATGGTTTCTTCCGTTTGAGCTTTTCAAAGTAGCGTATGGCTTCCATTCAAATAGCTGTTTCTCTAAGAGTCCGCTCACTGTGACTGGAATGCTGTGAATCCCATCTGGCAACGAAAGCGCCGATACTATCCTGTTCTTAAATTGGGCATAGCTCTCTGAACTCCTACCTGCTGGCAACAATGACTGAACGACCCTTTTGCAAAAATCACCACTATCATTAGTATTTAAGCTTCGTGAAACTCATCAAGTATTCACCTTTCTTTATAGCTCATCGGTCCAGTTGACTTTCGTACATCACATAGTTGAATAATAAGAAATGAAATGATGGGATCCTTTTCCTCTAACATATCGTATGGCAGTGTATTCTGACACGGGATCTTGATAGACGTGATGCCAATCCGTACGCAATTAGTCAGACTTTGTGCGGGTGGATCAGACAGGATGAAACGCTGGCCTTTCTTCTTTTCTTTGAATCAAAGTGACAGCCTAACTTAGACTTTCCATTAAGCTTTCCAGCTTCCTACCTGTGTTCTTGTATTGGTTTCTTAGGTGGGAACATTTTCTCTGCGTGGACAGAAACAGTTGATAAACTCAGCTCCAACAGAGAAATAAATTACATGCCAGCTATAATGAGACATCAACGCCTAGTAAATTTTCTTTCGCTTGTAAAGATGTGGCAGTGTGAAGTAGGAGTCAATAATTATTTATTGTTAATTCCCTAATGTTGCCTTCTGATGCACATGGAAATTGTGATGCGACTCAATTAGACAGAATTATCAGTTATTTAACATACTCACTCTAATGCACATGGATGAAAATGTCTGTGATAATCTGGCGGGGATCCTTTGTGTTGTAGTGAAGCATGTAAGCACCCCTCCTGTAGTCCAGAACAAATGTATCTCGCACCGAATTTAATGAAAATTACCTTTGCTGGCCGCGAGCCACGCACTCAGATCAAGGAAGAGCCACCCTGTCCTCATATGTGTTTATCTCCGTCTCCGTGGTTCCACTTTTTTCGTTTGTAATTTCTAGTTATAGATTCTTGTGGGAGGTCCAAGGTCTATTTTAAGCAGTTTGGCCTTTCCTAGCAAAAAAATACTATAATACAAAGTACGGTAATGCAGAATACCTTAGAATATGTAATATAATGTCATCACAATATACTAAGCATTGAGATTTCTTTATTAATTGTCCAGGATGCTCCAGTAATAGTATACAAACTACCCTCATAAATAATCATGCTCCTGTTTTCCAAGATGTTTGAGAAAAATACTCCATAGAATGTTCTTTTCACGTCTGTAATCCACTTCGGTAACTGTTGTCACAAGACACGGAATATTTCCCATGAACGAGTACCATGTATAAACACAAGGCTGGAATTAAATCCATGAGGGAAGCGAAACAGAAGTACTTACCTTGAGGAGCTATAGATATAATAGTTTATACTTCAGATCGAGGATCCTTTCCGCACCCGCGCCGGAAGGCATAAACACTGGACACAAAAATACAGTGTGCTGTGAAGGTCTTAGTTGTGCTTTTACTAAATCCTATAACATTTTCTTCAGATTATCTCTCCTGATTATCTTTTAGTCTCTAGTTCATTACCACCATCATAGTGTAGCCCCCGTTGTTTTTTGTTGTTGTTTTTTTTTCCCTAATAAAGTGGCCATATTAACCTAGCTTAAATGCTGCTTTATCAATCACCGTCTTGCTTAGGAAATTACAAAAGTGGCCTTTTTTCTTCTCCATCGGTACTAAATGTCTCCCTCGGTCCAGGCCTTTCTCGGTCTAGCTCCCCTCGAACTCCCGTGACGTACGTTCTTCGCTCTGAGGACAGACCCTTTCATCTGGCTGCCTTCACGGTATGACCCTGTCATGTGCCACTTGCCTAAAATACTTTTCACTGTGACCCTCAGTTTTGAAATCCTCCTTATCCTGTAAAGATCAGCCTCAAGGACTGATACATGTTCTGATAATTCCAGTTCTGACCGATCACTTTATGCTCTCAAATCTTGCCCATGTTGTTTGTAGCGTGCATGTAGCATTTACTTATACTTCTTGATATTGTGAGTCTTAAAAATCACTGACATTTCCCTGTGTGTTCTTACCACTGGGAAGTGTAGGGCTGAGTTACTGGCCTATCTTGAGCAATTGCAGAGAACCTTTGCTGACCGTTTCTATGTATTAACTTTCCCTCCAGTATTAATTGTGATACTTCTCTTTTGCAAGAAGCTTAGTTTTTTAATCTGACGTATCTTGTCTACTTGCAAGCCACCTTGGATTCTTGTTAGGAGAGGTAATCCTCTAAGGGCCCTGAACATCCCTGCACGTTTTTGCTGCCGTGCTAAAAATGCAAGGCTCTGCTGCTCTTCACCCAGATCGTTTCTCAGGGTTGTGTTTGTAGCGAGAGACCTTGAGGGATGAGGTGTTGGCCACGAGCAGGCTTGTTTACTGGCTGCTATAAAACCATGGATTCCCCAGGGTCAGTGCTCAACTGTGAAACAGACCCACTGTGTGCATAAGCATCCATTTGGGCCCATGGACTTGGGGCCCAAAGGAGCTAACACACATTGAAACTCCTGTTGCTTTCCGGGCCATATACAATAAATGTCTCGGCCTCTGACTCACGAGTCTTGTCTTCTGTCCACATTCATGATAGCAACGAGCCAACTTACTAAGTTGTAATTCAGACACAATGAAGTCCTAGACCAAATCATCCTTTATGGAGAGATCGAGACTATTCCATAAATTAATATAAATAAATGTATTTTTGAGCCTTTTAAACCAACCCACTGTGCAGAGCACCGTCCTAAATATGCTGAAATAGAATTAGATGTGAGTCTATACTGACTGTGCTTTGCAGAGCTAACATTTCGTCAAGCCGTGGCAGAGTAACAGTAATTAAATCGGTCATTTCTTAGCATTGTGTTGAGAATACTCAAGCTGTTCAAATTGCTTGAACTTTCTGCTTCAACTAAAAAAATGAATAGAGAATGCATTTGACTTCAGCTTTCTTCTGAAGGTTTCTGAAGAGCACTCCAGTACAGATTAAGAGCTATTTATCTCTGTTTTTGCTCTTTCTATTCTCATTGTTCTTTTTTCGTTTTTTGATTTTTATTCGGACTGAAACTTTGAGAATGTAGCACTTCTACGTGGATAAGAAAGCAATAACACATGCTTTCAAATTGTTTAGTTTTTTTTTTTTAACTCCAGCATTAAAAGATAAAAAGGAAATGATGAGCATAGACATAATGACATATGACCTCTGAAGAATTAGGGTAGAAAAAAAAGTTAATATTTATTGATTTGTTACAAAGTGCCAGGTCCTTTTAGAGTGTTTGACATGCATTGTGTCGTTAAACCTCCCAGTCATCTAAGAGTTAGGTATTATTTGAAGAAGAAACTAAACTGTTAGAAAAACGAAGTTCCTGTTGTGAACATGGTTCAAACCCGGAGAGATGAGCCGTCAACACTGAAGGCAGGTAAGCCATGAACTCTCAGCTCCATATGAGGCTACTGTTAGAAAGGAAAAGGGGCTCCTGGGGGGCTCCGTGGGTTGAGCGTCCGCCTTCGGCTCAGGTCGTGATCTCACGGCTCGGGAGTTCAAGCCCCACATCAAGCTCTGTGCTGACAGCTCACAGCCTGGAGCCTGCTTCGGATTCTGCATTTCTCTCTCTCTCTCTCTGCCCCTCCTCTCCTCGCACTCTCTCTCTCTCTCTCTCTCTGAAAAATAAACACTAAGAAAAATTAAAAATAAAAGGAAAAACTTACATTACATCACTGATATTTCAGAGTTTATCCTACAGCAGCTCACATTACCTTACTATGGAAATGATCACATATCCCCACTAGGAGCACTAAGATATTTAAATATTTTATGACATCCTGATGGCATTATTTCTGAGACTTCGAAAAGATTTGATTATTACCTTGTATATGTGAGAGAGCACGTATTACTTTTATTTATTTTTTCGCATTACTTTCATAAAAAGAAAAAAAAACTCGGAAAATATGACCATATTGGGAGCGATGTGGAAATAACGAGCAACCTGGTCCGTGAACTGCCTGTGTTTCGTCAGGCATGGGATTTAATCGCTAGGAGCCTCACCTTCCTAATCTAAAATGAAATAATCCAGCCTCCTTAGGGTTGATTCATCTAGTACTCCTCGACTAATAGTTTGCAGAAACACAGTGGTGTCTACTCCTTCAGGATAGAAATAGCATCCAGTGCTCTTGAGGCACACAGGACAGGTGACAGGTTAATACATACACAATTAATTTCTAACCGACTAGAACATGCTGTCCTTTCAGGAAGCATTTTGGCATTTTGAGTCAAAAGCCAGAAATGCGTCTCTTCCGGTTGGCCCAGTCATAGCATTTAGCATTATTTATGAATAATCGAAGCAAAATAAAAAATGAGGCGGGACAGGGTCACAGAAGCCTTTCACTTTTCACTCTGAGTGTCTGGATGTAATGGAGTATCTTGGTAAAGCGTGGGAGACCTGCTCACTGCAGAGTTTTCCTGCTGTTCAGAGGCAACATAAGGAGCGCCTGGGTGGCTCAGATGGTTAAGCGTCGACTCCTGATTTCAGTCTTGATCTTCTGGTTTGTGAGTTCAAGCCCTGTGTGGGGCTCCGAGCTGAAAGCATGGAGCCTGCCTGGGATTCTCTCTCTCCCTTTCCCTCTGTGCCTCCCCCACACCCGCCCGTGCTCTCTTGCTCTCTCGCTCTCTCAAAATAAATAAATAAACATGAAAAAATGGTGAATAACTTACAGCAGTTATCGTTAATAAAACCGTATTGCATATTTGAGAGTAGCTGAGAGTGGATTTTGGAAGTTGTCATCCTGCAAACACGAATGTCTATGTGCGGTGATGGACTTTAAGTGGACTTACTTTGTTCATCATGTCACAACATATACAGATACCAAATTGTACCTTGTGCACCTGCTACTAACATAATGTCGTGTTACTTGTACCTCAGTAAAAAATAAATGAAGAAAGGTAAATAGCACAAACCATATTAGCATCAGGAAGGTTTATACTAAAACACAAAATTGGAGCTGTGTTTTTATTGAAAGTATGGAAAAATTAAATTTACACTTAGTGAAGAATTAGAAGGGAGCATACCTAGGAAATTGAAAATAATTTGATGTGTTGGTGATAGAATTATGGATTTTTTCCCCCTTCCCATCGATTTGCAGGGTGTGATGGGAGAAGAAGCTAGAGAAGAATTTAGGGGCTAGCTCTTTGAGGATTGCGAATGGAAAAAGAAACCTTTGGATTTCATTTTGTAGGTCCTGGGGGGGGGGGGGGGGGCCCATTACTTAAGAGTTTTCTATAGATCCACGATCGGATCTGGCTTTTAGAAGGATAATTTGTGGTAAGAAAGTTTGGTAATAGGGAGATAGGTTAGACCCTTAGAGTAATAATTCAGGCGACGGTGACAAATGCGAATTAACCATGTCTTTAGTTTCGGTTTTCTGATGCTTTGACCTCTGGGGTCTTGCTGTCCTGGAGGGACCGCTCCCCCCCCCAGGGTTAGCTAATTCCCAGAGATAGTAAGCATGTGGCCCAGGACGGTGGTTTTCATTTGGGCTCTCACACTCTGGGCAGTTACACAACTTCCCTAATTACCCTGGCCAGATATTGCACAGCCAGACACGGCCCCAGAGCCTACCAGAATTACACAAACTAGACAGTCATAAGCCTTGTTTACCTGCCTTGCCCGTTCCTTCCTGCAGAAACCACAGTAAAGGCTCTGGCCCACAGCCCGCCTCTCCCCCCCCCCCCCCCCCCCCCCGCCTCCTGACTGACTCTGGTGCTCCCCCTGGGGCCCCACATGGTGTGGCATCCCTGATTCTCTTGGGATCTGTGAGTCACAAGCTCTCTTCTCAATTATAATAGTCCCCTGATCCGTTGGCCTTACTAAACCTCAAGTTTTCTATTAGTCCTCTATTTCAAAACGAGATGCTGTGGGCCCGAATGAAAGCAGTGCAAATGGGAACCGAGAGGAAGATTGAGAGGTGTTTAGGAGTGAGGATTTTGGGGTTTGATGGGGATGGAATAAAGACGTGAGGAATAAAGAAATGGAAGGAGGAGATGATCACTCACAGACTTCTAGCTTGATGATACTGACTATGCAAAGCGAGAACCTAGAAGAAGAGGTTTTGAGGGGGAAAGATCATGAATTTGGTTTAGAACTTGGGAAGTTTAGGTGCTTGAGAGACATCCACGTAAACATATCGAGGAGGCATTTGTAAAGATGTGTCCTGAATCTTTTATACCCAGGACACACAGTAACAAATGCATTTTATATCTGATGCTATATAAAGATGTGATTTCATATTTCACAAAACAATACCCCTTTCTGTGTGTGATGCACTCTGATAGTTGCTGTCTGTGCCAGCTTTTTTGTTCCATTTTGAAATCGGTGTTGTAAGCCACTGAAGCGAATTCATGAATGACTAAAATGTCACAGCCCATTCTTTGGAAAACCCTAGTCTGGAGCATAAAAGAAACTTAGATTTGGAAGTCATAGATATACTGATGTCAGTTGAAGCTATGGGACATTGTCTAAGGGCCTAAGTGGGGAGCAAGAAAATTTCCCAGATTATGGCTCTCTAGAATACAAAACATTTGAAAAATTTAAAGCCAATAGAAGAAGAGGAGGAAGCCAAAGAGAGTGGAGAAGAACAGTAAATCTTAATAATGGAATCAGTAAAGTTAAGAAACCATGCAAAGAGGGAGCGAGGGGCGCCTACGTGGCTCAGTCAGTTGAGCGTCCAACTCTCGATGTTGGCTCAGGTCATGATCTCACGGTCCTGAGATCGAGCCCCACGAGAACCCGCCCTCTTCCCCTCCCCTCACTGGCTTGCAGGCTCTCTCCCCCCACCCAGGAAAGGAGGGAGCAACGGCAGCAAATGCCGATGATAGAACATAATATGAAGAATCCCAAGATTAGGTTTTCCCAAGATAAGATGTCACTGGTGGTCATTGAGAAAACAATTCTGGTGGAGTGATTCGGGGAGAATAAGCTACAGTGGGAGATAAAGAAGTTAGACTTCTTTTGCAGAGAGTTTGGTCTGAAAGGGAAAAAGATATAAATATGTATGATAAATATATGTATGAACAACAGTAACTAAGAGGGGCAGAAACAGGGTTCATGTGAAGTCCTTGAAATGGGCTGGTTTGCATGTTCGAGACTAAATAAATGCTGAAATTTTCAAAAAAGGAATGTAAAGGGCTTAGGAGGAAATAGATCAAAGTGGCCAAGGTGAAAAAGATAATAGGAACAATTAGAATAAGATTGCAACTATTTCAACTAGTTAGCTTAAAAATGGACAATCTAGGGGCGCCTGGGTGGCTCAGTCGGTTGAGCATCAGACTTCGGCTCAGGTCGTGATCTCACGGCTTGTGAGTTCGAGCCCCACGTCGGGCTCTGTGCTGACAGCTCAGAGCCTGGAGCCTGCTTCACATTCTGTGTCTCCCTCTCTTTCTCTCTCTCTCTCTGCCCCTCCCCTGCTCACACTCTGTCTCTGTGTCTCAAAAATAAACAAACATTAAAAAAGAAATTTTAAATGGACAACCTAAAACTAACAACAAGAATCATATCATAGCTATGGCCCAGATTAAGAAAGATCAAAGAATATCTTTAGTATATTATTAGTATATATTTAATATATATTCAAGTATATATATATGTAAATATGTGCCCATGATTACGTATTTTATTAATAATTATATGCATAATTTCTTTGATGTAAATTATTTTGGACGGCTTAATGGGTATAAGCTTTGTTAAGCATAGGAGTGAGATTTCATGGAGATTGAGTAGGCTTTCTGAAATGTGTATTATTAATACATGGGATGATTTAGAATCAGTCACCCAGAAGAAATGATAAATTACTACTGGAAGTTATTTACAATTCTGTGAGTTTGTGATCTTCTTTCCTGTATTAGAGTCGAAGTCTAGTACTGATTGCAAAGTTTTGAGTAGAACCTGCTGTATATACAGCTTAGCGTTAACACACAAAACATTTTTGTGGTTCCACGCGCAGCTTTAAGTAGCAGTTGTGTAGAGACCGGGCTGCACCCTGCATGAATCTCCAGTTCAGAGGTGCGCACCATGGTCTTCCTAGAGCAAAACGTTGATGGCGGAAAAGCGTGTGGATACCAAAGTCTGACGTGGTCCTGTTCGCTTCTCCACAAAACAAATACGCTGTCGGTCTGCCGTGGTCCTGAGCGTGGAGTTGGCTAAAAATCTCCACCTGATCTGTTGTGGGCGCGTGGAATCGGGACGTAACGGGATCCGTGGGAAACAGCCCCGGGTCCTGAGTCAGGAACTGCAATTCTGTGTCCCCTCCAGCAAGCCAGTCTCATCTGTGGTCTTTGTTTTTGTTTTTGGGTTTTGGGTTTTTCGGTTTTGTTTTGCCAGTCTCATCTTTAACCAGACTGAAGATAACCGCATTCCTACATCACAGGATTATGATTATTATTCAGTGAGATAACGAGGGTGGAAATACTTCAAGACATTTTTCAAAAAAGTCTACTATAAGGTCGGAGTATGGTGATGATCATGCCACTGTCAGATTTGCTTAAAACAGCAAGTTCCAGGGTGTTTTGGCTGTCCTCTGGCCAAACCCCAAAGTAGTCAAGTGGACTTTCTTTTTTTACTGGGGTTCTTTTTCAGAGTTACTGTGAGATTTTTAAGAGGTGGCTCTTCTGTCCCTGTTATGTATTAGTGATAGAAAAGTTTTGCAGGGCTCTGTGAGCGTTTTCACAAAGTACGTAAGCAGATGAAAAATATTGTACAGGATTAATGTATATCACCGGGGAAAACCCGAGAAATGACTACTTTGTGTTTTCCCTGGGTTTCCCCTGGTTCATCCTCATCGGAGTAAGAAGAATTGAGTGCATTTTAGTTTATTATTTAAAAAAGAAATTTTTTTAACATTTATTTATTTTTGAGACAGCATGAACAGGGGAGGGTAAGAGAGAGAGGGAGACACAGAATCTGAAATAGGCTCCAGGCTCTGAGCTGTCGGCACAGAGTCCGACACGGGGCTCAAACTCACGGACCGTGAGATCGTGACCTGAGCCGAAGTCGGATGCTTAACCGACTGGACCACCCAGGCGCCCCTGAGTGCATTTTATATCAGAAAAAAGAGATTTCCAAGATAGCAATTCCTGCTGGATCTTAAACTATATGAGGCAGGTGAATGATTGTTAGGTTTTTAAAAGAAAATAGGGAAGGGAGTAAAACCTCTGCATTTTTAAAGCTCTTCCTTTCACGACTTTAACATGCAGCCGGAAGCAAAGAAGGGTCCAAACCCAACCAAGAGTGTTTAAAATATGAGTTGGACAAACTTCTGTGAGCTGCCAAAACCCTAATGTAGCAAGAAGGAAGAAGGTTCCAGGGTGTCATCGGTTCGAGAAATCTGAGTTTTACTGTGCCATTGAAATCCCAGCGCGTCTTCTCCCTCTTTCCTGTGGTGTCTCTGTTAGTCTGTCTTAAAAACAAGCTTCAGGGGCGCCTGGGTGGCCCAGTCGGTTAAGCGCCCGACTTCAGCTCAGGTCACGATCTTGCGGTCCGTGAGTTCGAGCCCCGCGTCGGGCTCTGTGTCGATAGCTCAGAGCCTGGAGCCTGCTTCCGATTCTGTGTCTCCCTCTCTCTCTGCCCTTCCCCCGCTCATGCTCTGTCTCTCTCTGTCTCAAAAATAAATAAACGTTAAAAAAAATTTATAAAAAAAAACAAGCTTCATCATAACACAATAGTAAACATAATGCAGGTCTGGGAGAAGAGACTGATGTCTTAGGCAGTTTGTTTGTACATTTTGTATTTAGTCTTAATATCTGTCTTCATTCAGTTCAAAGTGGATGCTGCAAATATCCGTAGTACCCTGAAAACTTGAAATCCTGTGAATGCACATAGGATTCAGGAGTAGATTCAGGAGTAGATGCCTCATCTGCATGGGAATAAATACAGGTAAACCCCTACGTGTCCAGACTAGTGGAGTCTCCACTGGAATTACTGATGCCATGACTTGATAAGGAGGCCCCAGATCCTTGATTTTTTTTCCCATCCCTTTTCTTGTCCTTTTGTTGGATTCTATTTTTTTTAATTAAAAAAAAAAATTTTTAGTGTTTATTTTTGAGAGAGAGAGAGAGAGACAGAGTGCAAGTGGGGGAGGGGCAGAGAGAGAGGGAGACACAGAATCCGGAGCAGGCTCCAGGCTCCGAGCTGTCACCACAGAGCCTGACGCGGCTGACCTGAGCCAGAAGTGGGAGGTTCAACCGACTGAGCCACTCAGGCGCCCACCCCTTTTGTTGGATTCTTAAGCCTTGGAAGCCTGCCTTTCTGATGTATAGACCTAAGTCCAAAAATTAAGGGGTGGGGAGAGAGTGTTAATTGTGTTGCTGGTACCTCATAGTCTTGGTAATCTTTGGAAACAGTATTTGAATTAGGTACACTGGAAACACACAAATTGTCGGGAAACATCAGCCGGTGTATTAGAAGGTGGCGGTGTGAGATGGAATTCTGAGATGACATTCAAGATCCCCCCCAACCCTTCCCCACCGTGCATATCCTGTATCCGCTTCTCCTGAGCATGAATGGGGTCTTAAATGTGACGAAACATCATAACATGATATCCCAAAGGGATTTTGCAGATGTAATTACGGTCCCTAATCAGTTGACTAATTATTAATCTAATGAGAGATGGTCTAGGGTGGGCCTGGCCTTTTAGGAGAGCCCGTACAAAAGACAGATGCACAGATCCTCTCTGGGAAGCCTCAAGGGTAACGCAAAGGGCAGTGTTGTGAACTTCCTGTAGAGAGAGCGGACCTCCAGGGGCTCAGGGCCTCGGCCCTGTGGCTGCAAGGAACTGAATTCGGCCAACCTTGATGAGCCTGGAAGGGGACCTTGAGAACTCCGCGAGAATGGCAGCTTGGCTGACACCTTGATTTCAACCTGGTGAGATCCTCAGTAGAAAACCCAGTTAATCCGTGCCTGGACCGTCCTGATTCCCAGAAAGTGTGAGATAATACATTTGTTGCTTCAAACAGCCAAGATGTAGTGGCAAATTGTTGCCCAGCAGTAGGAAACAAATACAGTAACAGACTAAAATCAAAGACTATATGAGAATCCCAAGCCTATTCAGAAATACAACTAATGACAGCTACCGTTTATTTAGCGCCTGTTGTGTCCTGGGCATTATCCTGGCAGTTTTCTTTAACTCTCAGTGTATGTTTTGCGAGGAAAACTGAGACCCAGCAAAAGTTTGAAACTTGCCCAGCTTCCTGACCACGGTCCATCCGTTGTACAGTTTAGTGTGTTATCCCCTGGCCACATCTGGCAAATGAGCACCCTGAAATGTGGCGAGGCCAAATTGAGACGAGCTCTAAGTGTGAAATAAATGCTGCATTTTGAAGCTTTTGTGCAAAAAAAAAAAGTAAATACATCAGTTATTTTTATGCACTGACACCATGCTGAAGTTTTATTTTGTACATACTGGAATAAGTTTACTGTAATATTACAATCAATTTTACCTATTTTTTTAAAGAGAGAATTTCAGGGAGGACTGGAGGGAGGGAGGGAGGGAGGGAGAGAGAGAGGGAGAGGGAGAGAGAGAGAGAGAGAGAGAGAGAGAGAGAGAGAATGAGAATCTCAGGCAGGGTCCACACCCAGCACAGAGCCTGACGCAGGGCTTGATCTCACAACTCTGAGATCATGACCTAAGCCAAAATCAAGAATCAGATGCTTAACTGACTAAGCCACCCAGGCGCCCCTTACCTATTTCTTTTTACTTACTTAATGTGGCTACCAAAACTAAAATTACATGTGTGGCTCACCTATATTTCTATTAGACTGAGGAGAATTTGGAAAACCAGAAAGAAAACAAAATTCCCACTACCCGTAAATAGCTGCTGTTAATATTTGTGTGTATTTCTGTTCTGTTAGTATAAAGGTATAATTTTTCTGTCCCTCTACAGTTTATTCCAATATATCAAGCAACATCTGCAAGGCCAGAGAGAGAAGCCCCAGATGAGCTTAGAACGTTTGCCTGAGATGTTAACGTTTGTTACGTAAAGAAGCTGACACCCAAATCCCATGTCTTCGTGGCTCCAAATCCGTTTACCTGTAAACCCTGGGTTCTTTCTACAATACCACAGTGCCTCTCCTGAAAAAAAAAAAACCTTTGCCAGAAATATTAAAAGATGACTCCCAGTGCATCACATTACAGGAAGCATGTAACCCAGAAAGAAAATCTGACAGGGCCTGAAGTTTTACATTTTTATGAACAGTTTTATTTGGAAACAAATTTTGGAATATTTGTTCACCAGTCGTTTATAGGATTGATTATAAATTTTCCTCTGGAATATATTCAAGAGGTGGGCAGAGGAATCTGGATATCGTTGGTTTGGGCTGTTAATACGTGCACTTATTACGAGGTCACGTACAGAACTGAGTAAAATCTGAAAGCAAAATGAAGAAAGCCGTCAGTCGTCACCGCAGAAACAAGCATGTTCATTTCCAGCCAAGGACAGACAGTTCTTTGGTGTATAAACAACATCTTAGATGTGTATGTAGGGTGCTTTACCCTCAGGACATTTCCTGTTGCTTTGATTTGAAAATACATCTTGCTAAGTTTGAGTATTCATTTCTGGATGTAGCTGAGAGTAGCTACATTCAGAAGGCAAACACAACAAAGTTGTGCATTAAATTATTCCTGCTGAATGTACGAGCCGGCGTGACAGTCTGTTGCCACTCTTGATTGCACAACAGATGTTAACACTTCAAAATAAACACAAACTTTTTTTTTTTCCTCTAGAAGTGAATTTCCTTCTTTATGAATCAGTTTGGGACAAGTTAGTACAGGCTTGTGTCTTCAAGAGAGGATGCGATGTATTATTTTTATAACAAAATGGCTTAAAAGAAAAATAATTATAGTGCCGTGAAATTCATACATCAGCTCTTTCCTTTTCTCCTGGGCCATAGTTCTAATTATTTTTTCTAATGGTAATTGATAACCAGGTGAATTCCCTTGCTATTGCAGCTTTATAGAATTTTTTTGCTCTTAGCTTTCTAGGGAATAATAGAAAATCTCCAAGTTCAAATATATGTCAAAGTGATGTACTCCTTCTGTACATAAATAATAACTGTACAGAAGCCTGTTAAAGGGGGCTTTCATTTTGTATTTCAGATTTGCATCAGAAAGGTAATGACAGTTCATTAGTGCTTGAAGTATCTAGAACTTACAAAATATATCTCACGATTCAAGGTTAAATGGGTCACCGCCGTCAGTTATGAAGGGAAATATCATGCACTCCGTAGAACGTTTCACATATTTCAAAGCGTTATCTCTTGCAGGGAAACACAACCCGCCATTCTTCTTCCGAGAAGTGACAGGGCGATAGGGAGATCTATACTGTCGCGTCCCTTAATATATATATGTAAAGAACTGGCTCTGCAGATTTTTCCTCCGGGAAAGTTTCCCACTGACTCTGATAGTTGTCGTCGGTATTAAAGCATTAGATGAAAAGGATTGCATAAGGATTATAAATTATCATGCTTTGTGTGTGCTTTTGCACCAGCACGTTTTAATCCCTCTATATTTGCATGTAGAGTTTTAATTAAGAGATAACTGTCGCCACAGGTTGGCTGCAGAAGGCTACAGTCTCCAGCAGAGAGAGATGCCAGTGCCAAGTCCTACAGGTTGGGTAGCAAATGGGGGGTCGGTAACATAAGACAGAATTGTAATCAAAAGCGTAATAGTCACTTCTATTTAATTTAATGAATAACATCAGAATATCTCAGTGCGTTCGCTTGTGTTTTTAATAACTCCCTGTTCTTTTTAATGTCTATCAGGAGTATGCTGGATGTTCCTCCTCCCATAGGATTTTTTTTTAAGTTTATTTTTGAAACTGACTAATAAATAATTCTTACCCACAAGAGTCAGGGTCTAACAAGATGTGATCTTTTCTTTTCCATGGTTGATTCGAGTCGGGGTTGTCCTTCCATGTTCACAAAAGAATTTTTTTTGCACAAAGTGCCTTAGATGGGAGGTAAGGTAGCTTTTAACTTACTCTGTAGAAAAAAAGTCACTCATACGAAGTTTTAACTCCCATAAGCTATAAAGAACCAGTGGCTAGGAATAGTTGGTACACATGGGGGAAAATAAAGTTTCAATAATTCTGCATGATCTATTTGTTGCGCCTGTTATCCCATTTTTAAAAAGTGTTTGGTAACATTTTATTTTTGAGACAGAGACAGAGCTTGAGTGGGGGAGGGGCAGAGAGAGAGAGAGAGAGAGGGAGACACAGGATCTGAAGCAGGCGTGAGGCTTGAACTCGTGAATCACGAGACCACGGCCTGAGCTGAAGTCAGCCGCTTAACCAGCCGAGCCACCCAGGCCCCCCTGTTATGCCACTTATAAGTGCATTTTGAATAAGACTTCATTGAGGTTTCCAGTTTTACTCCCGACTATACACGGAGGAGGAGTGCTCCCATCTCAAGGCTGTAATTCTGATCAAGGCTCACTCTTTTTCCTTTCCGCTTTCACCCTGTCCAGGAAGTAATTATTTCTGCTCTGTCCTCAGTCATCTTAACCAACCCTATCACCCTTGGGAACAGTTAAGGTCCCTTTACACACAGTAGGATGGGTGGGACAACGTCCCGTTCCCTATTTTCATGGCAAATGAGTGGCTACTGAGAAGAGAAAATAACCACCTTGCTGTGCTGTGCCATCACACCTGAACTTAAACTGAATATAATCTGTTGTTCTGGATTGAAGTATTCAAATTATGGCAGATTCTCTTCCCCAAGAGAAAATTTGGGACATGCTGAAAATGTTTCTGTCAGTGAAAGTGTATCTTCTCGGGTCTCCTACGACTGGCTTGGGTTGTGGTTGAAACTTTTTCTTTCTATCATTGATGGCACACCTCTTTGGAAGGGGTAGGATCTGAGCCAACACTCCCTACTTTCTGATGCAAAAGTAATTCTTAAAGTGAGAGACAGACTGGATATTTGGAGGGAATAGAAATGAGGCACTTTACTTTGTTACTTTCTTCTAGAAGGTGTAACTTTCCTCATAAGCATCATAAGCCGCTAGGGACAAGAGCCAGTTTAGAGAGAAGAATTTGCCATAGATGTAAAAGGAGCTAGAAAATCTAGAAGTTGCCGTGTTCCTGCGGTCCCTGTCAGATCCTTTCTTCCTACGACCTCTGTTATCCATCGCTCCCCTCGTGACTTGGATGAAATCATCCTCTATGGCATACAGTTCAGTTGGTTATAGAGAGAGTAGTTACTGCGGCTCACTCGGACAAGAGGAAGAACACGTTCTTACGAGAGAAGCAAAAGTCAAATTATGCAACTTACTATTTTCCCAAATACTTGAATATGTTATCCTTTCAAATGGTGATGTCTAAAATCTTGTACTGGGAGCCAAAATAACATCTTTCAGTTTCTTCAGACTCACTACGATGACTCGGTGCAACTCCACACTGATAAATCTCACTGAAAAACAAACCAGTATTTAAGTCCAGACTTAGAGTCATAGCCTTCTGAAACAAGAGGGAATCGAATTACGTGCAAACAAACAAACAAAACCCAAGACCCAGGAGAGGCTCAATAATTTACTTAATCGCATGGTGAGGTACTACTGTGGATGGGTTTAGTATCCATTACCTCTGGACCCTAACTCCTTCCCACTCGTTGACTCCGCCTTTGAGTGAAGAGCAGATGTGGTTGGTGGTCCAAAAATTTGCAAAAGAATTGACCCTGGGGGTTCCTTCACAAAGTAGACTCCGTAGCCTATTAAGGATGTAATTTTAAAATTGAAAACAAAACCGGAAACCACAGTAGCTGCCTGTTCCAGACATGAAGGTAATCATTACAACCCTGCTGTTGGCTACGCAGCATTATCATCTCCAGTTGTACAGATTAGGAATGTGGAGGCTTGGAGCGGTGAGTGAAATTGTTTGTCCGGGGTTATATGATGATAGATGCCGAAACAGAGAACTCGTAGGCCGTCTGGCTTCAAAGAGCAGCCACTTTCCGTCACACTATGCTTTCTCTCCTTTGTATTCTCTGCTTTTCAAAACATCAGTTTCTTGTGCAGCAAAGCATATCTGTTTGAATAAAAATGTGATACCACCATGAAGTATGCTAGAAGTATATTTATGTCCACCCATCCCACTAACGTCTGCCTCGTAGCAGTTACATCGAGGGATTTTTGTACCTGGAAGAAGAGTCCTACACCTGCCAGTCTCCTGCTTATAATTCGCTGTGTCCTCACCACCTTGCAGAAGTCGATAGGTCTAAAATCACTCAACCCTGTGTCCGTTAACAGCACTGTTTGCTTGGGTGGTGAAGCCAGCAGGATTTCCAAATAAATGAAGACCTTTGCCTAAGGACTACGGAAAATGCTGAAGCCACATGGGAGGACACGATCAGGAAACACCTGAAATGACTCACGATTGATCTGGCTTTGTCTCCACTCTTCCCAGTGCCCGACATACCTTGTCCTGTCGCATCGCCCCTTCCAGGTGCATCTGTACACGTGCAAGAGGCAGCCTCTGACCATCTCTGTCCCTCGTCACTGGGGTTTACGATCCCCTCGGTAGCTGTCTACCTTTAGTCCAGTTATCTGGCCCCCCTCACCTTCTCTTTTCACTTTGCTTTTGTCCGAATCGAGCATACAGCCCTCTCTCCTTCCTTGAGGGGGACACACCCAACATTCTAGTTACAGGAAGTGATGTCAACTGGGAGGTAAGATCCATGAAGGTAGAGCCGTGCCTGTCATGGTCGCCTCTCTATCCCCAACCTCGAACAGTGAGTCCATTGAATGAGCGGATGAATGATTTGTGCTACTTTACGAGGAAGCGCCCAGAGCTCTGCATTGCTCTTAACTATCTTACTTGCTGACTTTGAACGTGGCAACACATCTTTATTCATTTAACACACGGGCCGTCTCCATTCCTTGTGCTGACTTGTTGGACTCTACTTGATTCATCTACAGACTGTGATCTATCTGAGGATAGTCCTGACTTTATAATCACGACTGTTTGCAAAATGGTCGACGTGGTAACTTGTCTTTTATCTTCCTGAGACTAATTAGCCTTTTTTCTTCCTTCTTGAGTTCTTTGACTTTTCCCGAGCTCCTAATCGTATGTGAAATCTACTGGTGTGTATAATACATTCTGACAAATGGAACTTGGATAATTATATTGTTTTTCTTTAGAGATAGAATATATTGTCTGTAGTGTTACATTTGAAAGCAGGTATTTCAATGAAAGGAGTCAAGAGTCCTTAATAATGAAATACAAGGTTAGGAACCCGCTTCTTGTCCTGTCTTTGACGTCGCCTGAATTATTTCCTTGAGTTTTGAAAAATACTTCTGTTTTGTTTTAACTTTCTGAAATGGCAATGTAGAGTTTTTTTAATTGATGTCAAAAGAAACTTGCTTCCCGGTGGAGGAGGAAATTGTGACATGCTTGTCACAGTGTGTTATGCCTAATTACAGATGATCAAAAGTGATTCGGGAGTATCATTAGACTTTAAATGAGGAGAAGCTTGTGCTTTTGTTACCAGTACGAAAGATGGCATTTAATTTTGTGGGTTAAGGGGAGCTATTACCTGTTGGTGTTAAAAAAAAAAAAAAAGACAAACAACAGCTGTGTACATTTGATGTAGCATTTTACCTCATACAAGATGTAATTAAATGGATGATTGGTGTCACAGTCCGTGACATCGCCGAGGAAATGGAGCAGCTGTGTGACTTGGGGTGGGTCGTTTGACGTCTCTAAGCTTGGATATCTTCACCTTATATATAAGGAGTCAGGCCAAGGATATATCAAGATTTCTTCTAACCCTCTTTTCCTACATTTTCATCTTGAAAATGAATCGCCAAAACTTAGCAAGATTTGAAAACTCCTGGTCCCTATCAGGTGTCATATTCTCTGTAGCCCACAGGGTTTCTCCAGGACCTGCTTCGAGGATTGTTTCCATAAAGGAAGTTAGAAATGCGGTAAACCCTTGAACGAAATCACAGAATTCCGAAGGAAAAACACCAAGCTTTTTCTTGGATCTATTTATGTAGTGGGGGGAAGAAAGAAAGAACTACTTATTTAAAGAGGAAAGATCTTAACCCAGAAGGTAAGGACAACTGAGGGTCACATTAATTCATGCCAAAACGTTTCTTTTATGACAACAATAGTTTATTGCGGTAAATTCTGTGTTAATTCTAGAACCAATTTCATCACACCGTGAACCAGTCTGGTTGTGGAGTTAGAGTGTTTAAAGGATGTTTGTTACTTTGATCGTCGCCGTCTGGCACTGCACCCCAAGTACAATACTCTGTACCCCAAGTACTTAGTGCGTGATCGTGCGCTGTTTCACGACATCTGTGTTTCGCCCCAGTGACAGATTTTTGTGATTCCTGTCCTCGTAGCTGAAACTCACCTGGGCTCCTGAGCTTGCCAATTTCTATTCCTAAAATTCTGAAGTGATTTCAGGATACATTCTAGTTCCTTGCGTTTTTACACGGAAGGGGGAGGCACATGACATATTGGGGTCAGTGTCGCAATTGAACTTGAAAAGATTGGGAGGGAAGGAGATTAGCACTAGAAAGTTGGTGTTCTAGAGAAGGAACTCCAAAATGAACCAAAATTTAAATATCACTCTTCACAGGATTATTTTGTGTTTTATGGAGGAGTCTCATGTGCCTCTGAATCTATAAAAATTGCCCAACCTGTTTTTCTCCTGTTAAGGAGCACAGACTTTCTTGTCACTTGGGAGTTTGTGAGGACATAGCAGGGACACATATTTTGAAAAGACAGGCCTCTTCTCCCTGCTGTGTGCCTCTCGCTTTTCACGTTTGTCTAGGGCCGTGGACCCAGGATGAGCTTTTGGGGTTCCCATTTCATTCTTCTGCCCTTTGTGCTAGAATCATATAAATTTTTCCCAACGCATTCCATTTGCTTCAGAAGCCTCAGGGAGTACCGGGGACATATTTAATAAATATTTGTTCACCGATTTATGGGCCAAGGATTCCTGAATATATATCCAAATGTACCGCTGACCCCGCGCTTACAGTTTATCGCGAGTCAACAATTATCGTACAGCGTGAGAAGCACAGAAGTAGACATACGCACAGATTCCAGTGATCTAAATTAGATTGCAGCGAGAGACAAACATTTATTTTCAGTCTTCGCTCTATCCTGTGTACCCGTAGGGTTTTACGTGTTAATTTTCTGTGTTTAGTTTGGTATGTAAGCAAGATAATTTTCATATCGACCAGTAAAGGAAAATCGCTTTTTGAGATAAGTGGGCATTTCAGATTGGTCAGGGAGAACTTGCCTCTGTTTTAAAGTTACAGAGGTGGCCAGGGTCTCACCCTGTTCACGAAGTTACTCATCTCAGATTAGTGACTTTTTTTTTTCCTAATTTTTTTTTTTTTTTTTTTTGTCCATGTGACAAAAACTATCACTCAGAAGAACTAGGATAACAGACTCCTATCTTCTTTGGATCACTGAAGCTATCTCTGAACTGTAGGCATGTCACGGTTTTTGACTACGCCACCTCTCCAGCAGGTAGCTTTAGAAACACTCAGATTGAGGGGCGCCTGGGTGGCGCAGTCGGTTGAGCGTCCGACTTCAGCCAGGTCACGATCTCGCGGTCCGTGAGTTCGAGCCCCGCGTCGGGCTCTGGGCTGATGGCTCAGAGCCTGGAGCCTGTTTCCAATTCTGTGTCTCCCTCTCTCTCTGCCCCTCCCCCGTTCATGCTCTGTCTCTCTCTGTCCCAAAAATAAATAAAAACGTTGGGAAAAAAAAAATTTAAAAAAGAAACACTCAGATTGGGGTTGAACTTGTCCCGTTTGTAATCTTCAATTGTGCTTACATTCTGTCCTGTTCCAGACAGGACTGATGGCAGTTTCGAAGGGCATGTAAAGTAGACACAGAAACCGGTGAAAAGCAGAAACAGATTAAGTGTAGCCGTGGTCTGTGTTCGTTGGTCTCCAGCACGGATCTTCAACCTTGGCACTATTGACGGTTGGGGCCACCCAGGTGTTTATTGTGGGGACTGTCCTGTGTTAGAAGCGATTCTGGCTTTTACCCATTCTCGTAGTCATGACAACCAAAAATGTCTCCAGACATTGTCAAACGTCCCCCAAGGGGCAAAATTAACCCCCCCCCCCGACCCTGCATTGAGAACCACTGGTCTAGAGTGTAGACGTAGAAAAACGGATCTGTTTTGGAGGTTGAATTGGCAGGACTCGCCCATGGATCCCTTGTGGAGACTGAGGGAAAGGAAAGACTCCACAGTGCATCCCAGACTCTTTGCTCCCATTTCCTGAAACAGAGGAGACTAGAGGACCTCGGGGTAGGGTGGGGATGGGATGGGGAAATCAGTGCTGGCTTACCTGGACCTACCACGTCTCAGATGTATATTAAGGACCCAAGAGAGATGGCAAGTGGACAGTTGAGTTTTAGTCTGGAGCTCAAGGGAGAATTTTCTCAAGCAGGTGGACTAGATGAGAACACTCATGGAGAGAGAAGAAGTAGTAGAGAGAAAAGCCATCTCGGAACCAAGGCCTACGAGGGGTTAGAGGTTACCTGGCCAGGGAAGGAGACAAAGTAAGAAGAAAACAGGAAGTTTCTGCTGTCAGGAAACCAAGGGAGGAAAGTCTGTCAAGGGGAAATATTCAGCTGGGTTAAAGTCTTCTGAGACATCTAATAAGAAATGTTAGCTATCTTTTTCATTATCAAAAATAACTAAAATTATTTTTAACTACCAAAACGTTAGGTCCAAAAGCAAATCAAAGGAGTAGAGATACAAAATGGGCCCTGGAATGAAGTTAAAATCCTTGAAATTTGCAGATCACAGGGACCTAAACCCTTGCTCTCTCTAAGTGTGCTACAGATCTCGGCTTTCTACATTCTAAAAGCTTGTATAGGGGCACCTGGGTGGCTCAGTCGGTTAAGCGTCCAACTTTGGCTCAGGTCATCATCTCACAGTTTGGGGGTTCGAGCCCCGCATCGGGCTCTGTGCTGACAGCTCAGAGCCTGGAGCCTGCTTCGGATTCTGTGTCTCCCTCTCTCCCTGCCCCTTCCCTGCTTACACTCTGCCTCTCTGTCTCTCAAAAAAAGAAACCTTAAAAAAATTAAAAGCCTTTATACAAGGCTGTGTTATTATTTATATTCACGGTGACCATAGAGTAAAAGCCGACTGTGTCAAGGGTCCCCTGGACCACCTCTCGAATTGGTGATTTGCCGGAAGGATGCACAAGACTCATTGTATAGACATTCTCACAGCTGAGTCTTAACAGTGAAAGGATCCAAAGCAAAACCAGCAAAGGGAGGAGGCACTGGGGGGTGAAGTCCCGGGGAGGCAGCCGCAAGCTCCCTGGCACTCTGTCGCAGTGCAGGTACGCGGGGCACACGTAAATTGCTGCAGTGATGCGTTCACGACAGCACATGTGAGCACGTGCTCACCCCAGGGAAGCTCACGAGAGGCTCGCTGGCGTTCAGGACTTTGACCGGGAACTCATCACGGAAGCACTCTCTGCCTCGCGTGTACCAAAATCGCAGACTCACAGAGGGAAGGCAGGTATTCGGTATAAACCACACGCTTCATGTAAACCCTTTCGACCCAGTGAGCCCTTCTCTTCAGTCGGGGCATTCTGGGAGCTCTCCTGAAGTCTGAGTTCCCAGGTGCCCGCCCAGGGCCCAGCACCTGACCAGGCCTTTCTGGGGATAGATGTTCCACGCCTGCTGTGCTCGCACGGTTTTGTACACAGGACCAAGCCCAGGGAAAATAGAAGCACGGTTGGCACGAAGACAAATCAGAATTTCTCTGGAATGGACGTTTGACTGATGAACCGTTTCCAGCATATTCCAGGTCGTTTCAATAGCGAGTAGGCGAAAATTGTGTCTGTATATTGGGAGGCAGCCCGGCGTACAATAAAATAACCACAGGTTGGGATATGTGACAAAACTGACTTCTAGTTAAGGCTCAGCTACTTACTACCTCTTTCCACCTCCATTTCTGGTGATAAAACCTACCATTTTGAGGATTCAGTGAGGTCTGTATAATGCCTGTCATAGTGACTGGCACATAACATACATTCGAAGATAGTGATGGCATTGGTATCAGTGCTAATAATGGCAGTAACAGTTGTTGTCTTATTATTGTCTTTCTTCAGTTCGATGCCCCATTACTTTTCTTGGATTAATCGGTTGTAATATCCATCCTACCATATTTTCAGCTAAATGGCTTCCAGTTTTTCAAGTAAAATTTCAGTTGAACAGTATCAGAGGCATTTTAATAAAAATTTTACTGAGCTTGATTAGTTGATGAGAAGTAAATTGCTCATTTTTGATTACCACATTAACTCTTTCTGGCCATTAGGGTACCATTTAGTAAATTACCTCTTTTAGTACAGTACTCAGAATGTTACCCAAGTGACCAGAAAGAGTTAATAATGTACCAACAGACTGAGCAGTTTACTGCCTTCTTACTATCAGATCAGTCTCATTATATTAAATGTTTCCCTTTCTATAATTGTCATTTTCTTTAAAAATGAAATATTAGATGCAGGTTTTTTGTTTTTTTTTTTTTATTTTTCATAGATGAACACATGGCGAGTTCATTCACAGACCTTCTAAGGGGATTTAAAGTATTGGTGTTCACTAGATGATACAGAAAATAAATCTGATGGGGATAATAAATGCATCCTACACAATGCGCAAGCAGGGCATTATTTTCTGAGGGCACAAGTGATTCCCTGATTATGATCTGAGTACTGGGAAGGCCTGTTACTGTGTCTTTCTAGGTGTTTGGGCACTGGAGAGAATTGCGTCTCTTGGAGCTCTGACACGTACACCTTTGTACGGGCAGGAATCTTGCCTTTTTGTGATGTATACATGACCGGCCTTCGTGTGGATGTGTTTTTACCGCAAATTCTAATGCAGCTCTTAATTATTCAGGAGTGATCCTGACTTCCTCGCGAGTAGGGACTTGCAGTCAGTTCTTAAAACGACCTCTGTCACTCAGCTCTTTTTTTCAGGTAGCTGGGAAAATCATTCCCACTGTCTGGAGAGAATCCTTGACTTCTTGAGGTCCTAGTGTATTTCACATAAAAGGTTGCCTTTTCATTGATGCATCACGGAATAATTTATGAGCCGCTGAGTATTTACCGAGTCGTCATGCGTAACATTATGCTCAGTGCTTTGAGTGAAACAAAAGTCATTTATTCAGTAGATACTTACTGGGCCGGCTGTGGGCCGTGTCCTCGAAGAATACAACGACGAATAAAAAGCATCCAAAACCTTGAAGTTTGGTTGGGAAGATGATTAATGAGGACACCATGTTACAATACCGTTGCGCGTATAAAAGTGTAATAATAGTCCTGTAATTACAGGAATATTTAGGAAGGTCAGAGAGGGAAACCCAACCCAGCTTGGAAGGAGTCAGAGAAAATTCTCTGCAGGGAATGAAGGTGAGCTGAATCTTCCAGCGTGAAGAGGAGTCCTCTAAGGACGATCGGTATGTCTACCTCACAGGACAAGAATACCAAGGCACAACGTTGAGAAACGTGGGGCAGAGGGCTCGAGGTACTGTTAAGTTCGTTTGTTGCCGCTGAGGTTCTGTGCAAAGCAGAAAGCAAGGGTAGGAAAATAGGGCGCTATCAGATCAGCGATATACTGTGGTTTAAATTTGCTGAGTTTTACAACCTAGTTGGAGAGAGAAAACATGATGTCCATACTACCACATGTGGTTACCAGTGGGTGGCTGGCGACGATTTTTGTATACGTCCTTTCCCCAAACCCAGGAGGTGGCATTGTTTCCCTCATGTTATGGCTGAGGAACTTATTTTTTAGAAATATTAAATAAATTACCCAAGGATGCAGAGAAAACAAGGGATGGAGACAGAATTCAAGTCTACAGGATTCCAGGACACCGATTCACAGAGAGATTGAATAACTTCCCCAGGATTACATAGTGAGTGGCTGAACAGGTATTCAATTCAAATCTTTTTTTCCTTGCGTGAGGGCAGTGTTGACAATGGGTTCTATTTACATAGGAGGCAGGGAAGGAACTGTCAGAGCTCAAGGTAAACAGGAGGTATTGGAGAAGGACTGTGGCGTGCAAACATCATGGGGCCAGATAGAGCAAGTGCTCGTCCTGTCTTTCCCCAGACAGCGCCTACTGATACTCGTAGCCTTGGCATAGTTACGAATAACCTCATCTCCTAGAAGTTTTCTTGTTCGGATGACAAGTTACGTGACCACCCTGTATAGAACATTGTACAAAATCAAGGTTTGTACCAAATGCAATGGAGAGTGTTACTGGGGGAGTAAGTAGTTTGGGGACGCAACTCCAGCTTCTGTTTTCCAGTTGTAATTGAATTAACTAAAAATAGAAATGGGGACAGTTACTGCGTTCACAATGATATATGCTTAGAGATGTGCCGGAGAGCAAAATGGATCTTTTTTGCCGCATCTCCTGTCCAGCCCCTGGGATAACCATGTTTTCACTTGGTCAGGCAGGTTGAAATCCGGTGGATGATTTTTGTTTCACAGCAAACTTCGTTGACAGATTAACTGATCGGATTGCTCTCCCTCTGTAACACACTCCCTTCTCTTCACATTGGACCATTAGCCTCAGAATATGTGTATATCGAAACGATAGTATGGAGTATTGTAGGAAACTAGCAACCAAGTTATAAATTTTCCTTAGATTATTAGCCCTGCCTCAGAAAATCCTCTAGAGAGTTGCAAATAGAAAAGCTGCTACTTTTCGTCTGGAAAATAAATTCTCAGGGGGACTGGGTACTTATTATTTCCAACTATTCCCCTCTGTACATGTTTGGGTGAATTTTGATATTTGTCCTGAAGGTCTTACTGGTATTTCTGTTTTTAAAAAGAACTTCTGGTCATTTAACATGTTCTTCGCAAACATTCTAGACAGCAAAGCCAGAGCACTGCTTTAGTCCCGGATACGGGCCGAGGACGGAGTCTCGCCTGATTTCAACAGTCTCCCAAGTCAGTGTTATTTGTTGCCGTGGGTCGTTTTATTTTGTTTTAGCAAATATTTCTTCAAAGATTTATGCTCGGCATCTGATCCATAATTATGTTAGGAGCCATAATTCGGTTCTGTATTACTAGATGTTCAGAATAATAGTACCTACCTCTCGGAACTAACGTGACAGTTAAACGAGTGAAAAGACGTTAGTATGCGTAAAACGCTTGCAACAGAGCCTGGCATGCGATGCCCACCATATAAGGACTTGCTGTTAGTACCCCTTTTTTCGAAAATAGCCTGTCGACCTCATCACAACCCAGAGCTCTGTCCGATAAGCAGATAAATGCTGCACGCAAATGCGGTGTGTTTTTATTTACCTTAGACCCGTGGGGGTTAACTAGTGTTGTTTCTACCGTTACCGTCACCGCTTTCTTCCCTGTCTGGAGCAAGCCTTTCTTCTGTCGGGGTGGCCGCAGGGCCACGGAATGGGGGGGGTGTCACGCGTCGTGTCTCTGCCGGGCATCCGAGCAAAGTAGCTGCCAACACGCGTGCCATTCTCGTTGCTTCCGTGCGGTTCCAGTGAGAGCTCCAGCGAGGGTCCTTCGTGGCTGATGGCAGCTCGCAAGTGGGTCAGAGGACCAAATCCCGGCTGCCAGGGAGAGTGTATGCTTTTTTTTTTTTTTTTTTTTCCTTCTGCCAAGAAAACGAATGCCACCAACTTGCTGAAAACAAGCACAAGTGACTGTTGCTTCTCTTTAGGGGAGGTGGGGTGAGGTTCCCGTGTTTTCCTGCTCTGGCGGGCTCTGAAGAACCCTGCGCACAACATACACATTTCGTGTTATTTTCGGCTGCCTGCCTTCGCAGGGAGCCCGCCTCCGCGAGCTCACCGTGGAAGCTTCTGTGAAGTCACTGCTTCTCATCCCACGTGCCTGAAGACGGCCCCCTCCTTGGCTCAGCAAGCTGAGGTTTTAACTCACATAAGTATTAGCTATTTCGTCTGTGCGTGAGATGGGCGCGTCTCAAGCACGTTTCTGCCGAAGGTCAAGGAACCTCTTTTTCTCCCCTCTGCTTGTTTACGTCTTGCGCATTCAGGGATGATTCACTAAAAGCCTGACAGTTGGCAAAATATCGACACACTGGCCACGGGGAAGGAGGGTCCAGAAGAACAAAAGCCATGCCTACAGTTAACTGTGTGCTTCGGTTAGGAAGGAGTAAGAACCACAAGGAAGGACAGTATGGTTGAAGTGGTATGCAAGCTCCGATTCCGCCATTTCTTTCGGAATATCTCCATTCAGGACACCTGCCTGGCTTACTCCGTAGAGCGTGTGACTCTGGATCTCGGGGTTGTGAGTTCCAGCCCCACACCGGGCGTGGAGATTACTTAAAAAGATTTTTTTTAATCTCAAATAAAAAAGAATATTTCGTTTCATTTCTAGACCTTCCCCATCTCATCTGCCTGGGATTCTCTCAGCCCCTGCAGAACTCGTACGCAAATCAAAGCGTGTCCGTGCTGGTGTCTTAAGTCAGTGTTCAGAAGGACAGTCTCACACGGTTCACCGTGAGACCAAGATCTGTAATTGCAGAGTATAAATTCCCACCATGTCAGGATCCCTGGATCCTCTCTCTCTTCTGCGTAAGCTCTCTCTTGTCTGCTTCCGTTGTCTGCTTATTTGCATTGAAGCCTTTTACCTGTTGTTCGCACCAGCTACTTTGTCTTTTTGCTTTCGTGGTCCATTCGCCCCTGTACCAACTTCTCAAGTGAAGGATTGATTCACCATCCCTTACGCAGGCACTTTGCTTTCTGCTGTTTCTTGGTCTCTGCCCTTCAAACCCTTTCCGCTCTCATGCGGAATGCCTTCCTTTCTCCCCCAACATGAGACCATTTTTTTTCTTGCCTTTGTTCAAAACTTTTCTTCTCCGTGAGGCTGTTCCTGCATAATCCCCTTGCCTCTAGGAATTCTAAATTTTCCACTCGTGCTTAATTACCTAGCCTTTCCTAGCTCCTTCGTGTTGATTTGGTATTGGATGTCTATAGACCTGTTTGTGTCCCTTCGCGGTGTCTGTGCTCTCGTGTCTTCTTCCGTTTCCCAGTGCCCAACACGATGTTCTCTGATTGTGCACAAATCAAACTGAGGTACGCCTGTCGTACTCGTGAGTTGTTGGCTCGTCTCGCTGCTTGGCGACCACGGTTTCCGGGGATTCATTGGCGGTAATCTTCCCAAAGGCTGAACTGTTTTTCATTACATGAGGCTTCTTGGGCACTTTCCACTTGCTTTTGGCTATTCTTTTTGAACGGGAGTAAAATTTGAACGGGAGTGCCCAACATCCAAATGTTAAAATATGGAAATGAACTGGTCCAGGATCAGCTTCTGCATAGTGTTTTTTAATTCACGTGTCAGACAGGTAAGTGCATGTCCTGTACTTGGCAGGTGAGAACAGTAGGCAGTAATGGGCAGAAAGGCAGCTATTTTGCCAAACGTCTACCCACGAAGAATTTGATAAACAGTTCCATCAGCAAATATTTATGGAGCGCCTGGAGGCGCGACGCATTGTGCTCAGTGCTGAGGATACAAAAGTAAGCAAATCCAGACAGGGGTCCTGGGCCTTGAGGAGCTTACAATGTTCTAAGGCCTATCAGTGCAGTGATCACAGAATTCCATGTAAGGTCACTTCTGAGACAGGACTTAAGAAACCGTTACCGACCCTGAGATTGGAAGGGCGAGCAGAACATCAATGGGGCAGAAGAGGGCCAAGAAGAAGGAATTTCAGGTATGGGGGAGAGCGTACGCACAGGTGGCGGGAGGGGGTGTGACACGTTAGAAGGCCGAGAGACGGTGGTGTGGCGGGAGCACAGCTAAGGGAGCAGGGCTCCGTGGTAAGCTATGTCTGGGGATTTGGATCTTTAGCCAGAAAACAGGCGCTGGGGCTAAGACCAGCTCAGTATTTTGAGTTATTACTTTGACTATGGTGTGAAAGAACCAGTCGGTGACTACAAGGAGGGGGCAGTGAAGATGAACGTTAAGTAGGCGGAAGATGTTTATGAGAAAATATCGACAGAGATCGGCCGGAAGAGCGCGGAACAAGAAGGTACCCGAGACGACACGTGCGCGGATGACGCGCGTGAAAGGACGGACAGTGCGGCCAGTTTCTGATACGGAGTGTACCAGAAACCGACAAGGTTCGGCGCGTCATGAGTTTTGCTGTGAACAGAGTGAATTTGAGGCATTTGGCAGCTGGAGACAGCGCGCAGGCGGTTAGACGTCTAGCCGAGGAGCCCGAGGGAAGTGTGAAGGCCGGGGATGCACATTTCGAAGGGATCGTTATAGGGATGATAATTGCAGTTGGGGGTGTAGATGGGATTGCTTTCCCTTAGCAGCGGGTTAGTTCTTACCCAGGTAGATGTGAGCAAATCTCTAAACACCTCCTGGCCGTCAGTATCCTTACGGGAACAATAGTTGGGGTAGATCAGGAACTCTGTGCTTGTACAGCAGAATGTAACTGGTACGTTCCCTAAGCCTGCGTGCGGCGTCCTCCCCAGGGATTTACAGTTGCTCACATCTCCCAACGGAAAGGTGTCGCTTCTTGTAAAATAGGTGTCGTTATTTAGCCAAGGTGATTCCTTTTTGTATTATTATTATATATATATATTTTTAAAGTTTATTTATTTTTGAGAGAAAGAGAGACAGAGAGCGAGCAGGGGAGGGTCAGAGACACAGGGCCAGGCTCTGAGCTGTCAGCACGGAGCCCGACGCGAGGCTCGAACTCACGAACCCTGAGATCGTGACCTGAGCCGAAGTCGGACGCTTAACCGACTGAGCCACCCAGGCGCCCCTAGCCGAGGTGATTTCTAAGATGTCACCCAGGTTTATAATTAGGAAACTGTGATTCTCTCCTATTAACGTAAAATTGAGGGAAAACATGTTAAGACAACTGCAACCAAAAACAAATGGTTTATTCGATGTGCCTCTGGTTTGCCTGGAAACACCTCTTTTGGGTTTGTAAGAATTCATTAATGGATGCACATCTCTTAACAGGGAATTTATCAGTAACTGTTGGGAGCCCCTCCATCGTGTATCTCAAATCTACCAACTGGTCTTGCGCCCCACCCCAGCCTCTCGGGTCCCAGCCACTCACCAGAATCTTTTCCCTGGACCGTTGCAGTCGCCTCCTGGGCTTGGCGGCTTCTAGCAGGCGGAAGAGCTTTTAAACGAAAAGCCACTTCTTAGTTCTGTACTACTCAGAACCTCACGTGGCCAACAAGACTGGCCTTTCCCTTCTTGTCTCGTTCTCCTTTCACCCCTGCCCTCTGACCCCCTTTTGGTTTCAAAACTGGCCAACAGACGCACACCTCAACTGCATATTCGGCTTCCTCTTCCTGGAAGCTTCTGCCTGTCTGGCTCGGTAGGACTTCCCTTTGTGTTTCGATCTCCGCTTCCTGTCAACTTCACATTCATGGGCACCCTTGCCTCACTGTTTTAAGTGGGGCCCTCCCGTTTCACTCTCCCTCTTTGGCCTGTTTGTTTCTTTTCACAGCAATTCGTTTGTTATTTGCTTCCTTCTGCCTTATGCGTTTTTTCTTTCCAGAAACATTGAAGGCTCCCGGTGGCAGAGGACAGGCCTGTTTGTTCACTACCATACGCCTGGCACCTGTTACCATGGTAGGACCATGGTGGGTGTTCTACAGATATTTGTCGAATCACTGAACCAATTGAACATTTTACCTTATTTGTGTTTTGCTTCCATTAATTAAAATACATTTTTTAAAATTTTTTTTCAACGTTTATTTATTTTTGGGACAGAGAGAGACAGAGCATGAACGGGGGAGGGGCAGAGAGAGAGGGAGACACAGAATCGGAAACAGGTTCCAGGCTCTGAGCCATCAGCCCAGAGCCCGACGCGGGGCTCGAACTCATGGACCGCGAGATCGTGACCTGGCTGAAGTCGGACGCTTAACCGACTGCGCCACCCAGGCGCCCCTAAAATACATTTTTACTCTCAGAAAACCCACACTATCTAGAGAACTGACATAGTCTGGAGACGTGCAAAGAACAGGGAAGCCCACCCGAGATGTACGTCGTCCACAGATCATCCAGAAGTTGGATGCGTTCCGTGTGGATAATCTAGAGAATGTCCAAGAGGGATCTGTTTTTGAACAGGTTCTACACATGCCCCTTCTTCTACTTGGGAGAGATCGCCTCAAAGGACATGCGTGTTAGACTCTGAAACGTAGGCCTTAAAACGTATCTTAATAAATATCTGAATTCATGTCTTTAGCTGTAGGCTTGCAACCCATTTATATTTGTAGTATCTGATCTGCCTGATTCCTGCGGAATTGATCCTACGTGTTACTTTTCTAAATCTTGAATATGCATATTTTTACAAAATGAATATCTCCTCTCCCATTTCTTGATCTACCTCCTGTGGTTAATTTTCATGAACAAGCAGGGACCTTGACCTGTAGCTACTTACATCTGTCTGTTTGTTTAGCAGAACAGAATTATGGCAAAGCAGAAGAATCGCTCAGATGTATATGTTTGTTTTGAAATACTTCTCTCTCCTTGGTCTAGAGTATGCCGTGAGCTCCTAATTTTAGATTTTCTGGAGTTTGCTCTTAATGGAAAGTAGACCATAATGTTTTCTAAATTTATTTCTGAAGTATGTTATAGTTACTTTTTTCTCATTATGCTTTTTAACTGTTTGATAAACTGTTTATATGTTATCATGAATGTGAATTCATTACTATTGTATATTAATGAGTAGCATTCCTTCAAAAAAAATGGTGACCCTCTACACTTTCCGTGTATCATATCCTAACCCATATTTCAGTTTTTAGTTCTTTTCCCCTAGTTCCTTCTGTGTCATCTTCTCTATCTGGTTCATCAGTTATTGAACATACACATTTCCCTCCTCCATTATCCAATCTCCATGACAACCAGAGGTGGTTGCTAAGTGCTGATTTCGTCCAGGACATTTTGATGCCAGTGCTGAGTATAGGACCAGCCCTGTGTAGTTTGGATTGGTACACTTCCTACTGGAGTTTCATTCCATTGCAAGAAGACGACAGCTTTTCCCCAGTTTGACTTAATTCTCTATTTTTCACATCACGTAAGAAACCAAAATCTTACTTTAAACTTGTCACTCGATATCTCTTTATATACGTATCACAGGAATGTTTTGTCATTGTGGATATTAAGGGGCCGAGAAGAAATAAATTTTTTATAGTGGCCACGTAAGCAGTTTTCTGTTTTTACCCAATGTATTGGCATTTCTGTCAAAAAATTTTTTTTCTTCTCACATCTGATTGGAATAGAAAAAGAGACCCACCGTGACGTACCATTAAGAGTTCCTCCAGCCCAAATCCAGCTTTTTCTCTTGCGTTGGGAAAATAGGAGATGCCTTCAGATGTGCTGTATTCATAGTAGACGCATAAGTTTTAGGAACTTGAGGAATGTCCACATTTAGAACACATACTCGAACAGCTCCAACACAGGTTGCTACCGCTTTGGAGTAAAAAGGAGCGTGCTAGCCTTCAGGGCTCCGCATCTCTGCTGGGGAGGCATCCCTGGGGTAGGTGGGCCTGCTGGCATTCTGTGGTTAGTCCCCTGATTTAAGTGTTCTCCTCCAGAGATGACAAATGTGTGGCATAAACGTTAGCCCTCCCATCGCGAATGCTCATCAAAGATGTCCGTAGTGGATCATGGCAATCTTCCTCGGCAGCCTTGGAATCTTTCTTAACGCAGCATTCACTAGCAATTGCCAACCTTGTTTTTAAAAAGAGGCATCAGCACTGCCTGAAATTCTTTTAACTCTTAAGTGATCCTCATTCTGTTCCCATGCTGTCTGTCTCCCCTTCTCGCCCCATCCCTGTACCCCACCATGGCTGCTAGAAGCTTTCTCTCATGGTTGCTTTGCGATATTTTCTGAAGGACCTGTCCTTTCCTTCTGCAAAACAGAGAACAGAGACGCTGTGATTTTTCTCCCCCTCCTGCTTTCCAAACCAGCAATAATTTACTTAAATGAGCAGGAGAGGAGGTCAGGTAAAATAGAAGCTTAAGAAGTCTGTCCCTGATATAATTCTTAGGTGTCCCGTAACATTGCAGAAAATTATAATTCTTTCAGAACAGGGAGTCATTCTGGTTCGTGTAAGAGACAGACAGACAGACAGACGGAGACAAAAACAGAAAGAGGGAGGAAGGGAGATGCGAAGGGTGTGCACGTGGATATCACAATCAAGTGAAATGTCAGCATAGTAATTATAGACCAAAGAAGTTCACTCCAAAGAATTAATTCTGTTCAAAGGCAGAGTCATGGTTTAGAAACTCGTGTTTTTAAAAATAAAGCATTTTCTTTTAGTTCCTTTCCAATCAGAGATGGGCGGAGTAGTTGGCTGTTCTAAGATGAAGTCTGTAATAGCATAAAAATCCCTCTGGCTAAGAAGGAGTGTGTTGTTTGAGTTTTCCGGCTCCTCTTGTGGGATTTCAGAACTCTTTAAGTGCTTAGCTTCTAGTGTTTTTTCGGATCAGGGTTAGGTGTTGGGTAAGTTGTTGTGGAGGATCGGAAGGTAAGTGTTAGGCTTGCCTGCATCTGAAACCCACAGAAGCGGTCCGCCCATTGTCTGCGTCGTGTTTCCAGGGTTATGCACTGTGCACTGAGGAGCGTGCTTTAGAAGTATTCTCTTTGCTTAGTTTTCTTCACCTTTGAGATCCTTTTCAGAGGTATTTTCTTTTTAAAATAGCATGCATTCTTGTTTAGAAGAATCAGGCTTTCAGATGGTTATAAAGAAACACAGGATACTTGTTATCTGTCAAGTATGGCCAAAATCCTCAGGGCATTAAGGACAGCCAGATGAAGGTTCTGGAAGAAGCAGCTTTGCAGTCTAATTATAAATCTGCTCTTTTCTTCCTAGGCAAAGAAAGTAAGAAATTTTGGTTTCATTTAGGAATTACAATTTGTTTCTGTGGTTTTTTTCTGGGGTGGTGGGAAATCAAAGTGAAATCCTTCTTTGGGACTACACGTATGTATCAGAATCCTACTTGTCTGTGAAAATAGTGAAAGGTCTTGTAAAAATTCCACTCAAATCCAATACCTATTTATTTTATAAGGAGTAACTTTTAAAAACTATCAAACATGACCATAAAATTATTTTAAAATTTTAAGAAAGTCAGCATTAATCATTAATGTGGGATTCACAGTAGAGAACACCAATTCCTAGAATAATTCATATGGTCGTATGTATGGATGTGGATGAGTTGATCAATATAGAATGTGGATGAGTATATTATATATGAGTATATTATGAGTATATATAACATAGTATATATGTATATTGTACATATAGTATTATGAGTATCTTATGAGTATAAAATATAGAATTTGAGATTTTGAGTATACTTTGATTCACAAAATAAATGAAAAGGTTTAGTTGTAGATCTGTTTGTTGATGGCGAACTAAACACTGGAGTCAAAGTCCCTGAAATGACTCCTGTTTTCTTATTCTCTTTCCTGTTCTAATGTGTGCTTTTTCTCTCAGGTGGTAACATCTTTTACAGATGTTAATAATTTCAGCATCTGGTAGACTTGTTCTTTTTTTTTTTTTAATTTTTTTTTTTCAACGTATATTTATTTTTGGGACAGAGAGAGACAGAGCATGAATGGGGGAGGAGCAGAGAGAGAGGGAGACACAGAATCGGAAACAGGCTCCAGGCTCTGAGCCATCAGCCCAGAGCCCGATGCGGGGCTCGAACTCACGGACCGCGAGATCGTGACCTGGCTGAAGTCGGACGCTTAACCGACTGCGCCACCCAGGCGCCCCAACTTGTTCTTGATTCTGTTCTGTAAGACCTTATTCTGGCTTTAATTGTTAGCCTATGACACTTGCCTAAAATGTTTATTTCAGATTTGCTGGGTTTTCATCACTAGGGACAGGTTAGTAACACCTCTAACACGAAGTGTATATGGAAGATCTTCTGTTACTATGAATCTGCCCTTGTTTAGTGTGAACTATCTGAGGTGAAAATAAAAGGTTTCCATTTCTGTAACCCCAATCCCTAGTGTAGTGCTTAATATGGAGTAGTTACTGAGTAAGTGTTCACTGATGAAAACAGGTCCTGAGCGGTGGGGACTGGGAAGGACAATACTCATCTCAACTTCTGCAGGGGTTGAACAGTGCTTTAGTGAGGAAGCCAGTTGGGAATTGAGTTAAGTAGTTTCCGTTAAGCCTCTCTGTGTATTTGTACCTCCCTCCCTGTGCCGGTAAAATGAAGATGATGAAGCTACCCCCTTCTTTTAAACAGAGCTCTTGGGCTACCTTTTCTGACTCTGACAATATTCTGTTCATGCTACTAATTGTTTTTAGAAAACTGTAAGAGCAGGGGTTTTAGGACAACCGGATAAACTGTATAAGTACGTGCTCAACTAAGTGAATTTGCATGACGAAACAGCTTTTCAAACTGACGACTGGAAATAGTGCTGATAAAGTACTTTGAATCTCTTATAAAATAGACAAAGAGATAGGAATAATAATACCACATAAGAATAAAATCAATAATGGTAAATATAATTGAATAAGATGTGTTCAGAATATCGTTATATTTACCTGATTTTAACGTGATCCCCCCATCCATTATGCAGACTAGCACAAGTTAGTAATCGTGCAGAAGTATTCTAAGGTGGCCTCTTTCACCGTATCTAAAGTTAGATGAAGATGTGACATGTGAGAGAGACAAGACTGTTCATCAGCGTGGACCTTGGGAGCAAGTTTCTCCAGTGTTAGCAGTTTTCCCTTTTCCCGCTGTCGCTCAAAAATATCAATGAAGAGGGGCGCCTGGGTGGCTCAGTCGGTTGGGCGTCCGACTTCAGCTCAGGTCATGATCTCACAGTCTGTGAGTTCGAGCCCCGCGTCAGGCTCTGTGCTGACAGCTCAGAGCCTGGATCCTGCTTCAGATTCTGTGTCTCCCTCTCTCTCTGCCCCTCCCCTGCTCATGCTCTGTCTCTCTCTGTCTCAAAAATAAATTAAATATATATATATATATATATATATATATATATGTATATATATCAACGAAGAGATAACTCTTGATTTGCTTCCCAGTAGCGAGTGGCATTTTGAGCTCCAATGACTGCGAACCCATTAATTCCTCATTTATTGAACACCTGCTATGTTTCAGATACTGCAGAAGTACACAGGACTTGGTTTCTACTCCCAAGGATCTCTCAGTCTAGCAGTTCAATATTTCAACCATTTTATTTTGCGTTGGTTGGACCACTATCAAAATTCAGTTTTGCCGCACCATCCTGAAACTTGACGAGTGTTCTGAGGGCCACGAGGCTGATTAGAGGAATAGAAAATGAGACTCAAGTGAGGGGGAAAAAAAAACCCTCAAGAATTGAATTATTTAGTAGAGAGGAGAGAAAGCTAAAGGGAGATGTATTAATCGTTTTCTGAAGATGTAATGGATGATGACCATCTGGTATAGTGTTGGCCAAGGATGGGAAAAGGAAAAAGTGGATTAAACTGTGAAATCAGGGGCGCCTGGGTGGCTCCATCGGTTGAGCGTCCGACTTCGGCTCAGCTCATGATCTCACAGCTCGTGAAATCGAGCCCCGTGTCAGGCTCTGTGCTGACGGCTCGGAGCCTGGAGCCTGCTTCGGATTCTGTGTCTCCCTCTCTCTCTGCCCCCCCGCCCCTGCCGCTCATGCTCTGTCTCTCTCTCTCTCTCAAAAATAAATAAACTTTCAAAAATTATTTTTTTAAATAAATCAACTGTGAAATGATTTACATTAGACTTGGAAGGTTTAAGACCAAGTGAATTATTTTAATATGGATCCTCCTAATGAATGTACTCTGGACACTTTTAAAAGACGTTTTCAAATTGTAAACCTGTTGTTTCTCTAAGTTGAATCTCGACTGCATTTAGGGATCCACTACAGAAGAACGTTCCAAGTTCTCCACAGTCCTTCAGAACATTATAGAGCCCGGCCAGGAAGAAAATAAACACTTGGTTCCAGGACATACATGATGTTGTGTCCATAAAAATAAATGGTCACATCAAGGGAAGCCCTGCTATAAGAAATGCATGTTACTTCACTTTCATCGTCTTAATAAATCGTTAAGAAAATTGCAACCCGTTTACTCTCAGTAAACTCGAGGGCAAGAGTTTGATCCTTTTAATGATTACAGTTCATTTTTAAACGGTTTCTCCTTTCTTGCTCAGAATGCATATTCCTTGTGAAGATGTGTCCCAAAGAGCCAATGCCTCTCATTTAGAACTGAAAGTTGTTCTTGCTGTTGGCTTGTATAAGAGCACTGTTTCAAATTCTAACAGCTTGATAACTTGGGTTAGGATCTCAACCTTCAAAGAAAATGGAGAGTTACAGTCTATCTGCTTCGTGATTTAACTTATTTCAAAGCTTCTGATTTTAAGCCCTTTCACTTCAGGTGCCAAATTCCCACAAAGCACGAGACTTCTTAACTCAATCTCTCCTCTTTGCCAAACAAACAATTTTGTGTCTCCTCCCTTACCTTACAGCCACTGGCACCCAATATCCAGAATTATGCTTAGGAAGGTGTCTCAGCTTTTTTTTCATCCTAAGAACCTTCTGTATCATATTACTTATGACCAATCTTCAACACTTATATATGTACCTCTGTGGTGCCTAACAAAGAAATTAGCCTAAGGGATGTGAGGAACCCTTGAGTAAAAAGCTATTCATTTTTCTTCTGTGCTTTGGGACAGTAGAGAACCGTTTTAAACATAACAAAGATTTTCTAATGACTAGGCGATTTTTAAGTCTCTTCTTGATCTTTGATTTGATTGATCTTTTCTTTTGAGTTTTTATTCCTTAGTTACAGTGTCACTGCTGTTTGTACTCTTATTCTAATATATGAAAAATACATATTTGCTCAGTTTTATTACATATCCTGACTTTGGCCAAGAGGCAATTACGGTCCCCCTCACATCTAACCACTGACATGCAAAGAGCAAAAAAAAATTTTTTTGGTGTGGTTGAACAATTAGTTGAACTGCATTATCTTTGTAATTCCTATTTTTTTCCCAAGAATTACAGTTTTCTACTTTTTTTTCCTTAATGATAGACACAGGACCATTTATGTCCCCCCAGTTATGAATGTGGGCTTCTCCACTTTCAGAGAAAAAATGTCCTCTACACTTCCTATCATTAACTGCATGTCTTTTCTCTAAGAATGATTTCACCCTGTTCACAGATCAGGAGGTTTGGAATAACAAATGATCCCTTCCACAGGGACACCACCTCCCAGATGGGGTGTAATTTGCCAAAAGTATAACATACTGGAGACATGATGATATCCAAAGATATAGGACCATTAACACGTAATAAGAGAATATGAGATAGATCCAAAAGAATCTAGAGAGGGCATAATTGATTCTACAGTAGAAGTGACATCTACTCAAAGCTTTGAAAAGCAACATTTAAACTAAAGGACAGCAGTGGTCCCAGATAGCTCTACACAGTTGATGCTAAGTGCACATATCTGCACAACTCTTGGCAACCCATTCATGTTCTATTTGAGCTAGTCTAAAATGTGTGGTTAAAAAAAAAAAATGATGTGCAGCCAAAAAATAAAATTCAGAAATCTCCGCATTTGGAGGGCTGGTTAGGAAAGTCAGGCTTAATTCGTAATCTAACATTTAAACACCCAAAATGATGATTAATTTTAATGTTTCTTTACTTTTTCAAACAGGAGTTGTTTAAAAACCATTATTGATTTGAGAAACGTAAGACTTACTATTGTATATGTGTGGCTACGTGTTTATTCAGCTTTGGTGACTTTCCATACATGTCAGTAATGTGAATGTTCCAGGGAAAGGGGACAGGCAACCAACATTTATTGGGTGCCTACTGTGAGCAAGCCAGTATGGCAGGCAGTGCGTGTGTGTGTGTGTGTGTGTGTGATATTTAATTTAATTTTCATAGCCCTGAGGAGGTGCGTCATTAACCCTGTTTTACAGATGAAGAATGTGTAGCATGGAAAGGTTAAATAACTTGCTCAAGGTCATAGGATTATTAAGAGGCAGCTAAAACGCAGACCCGTCTAAAAGCCACGGAGGAAAAAATAATCAAAAGAATTCTGCAACAAAATCCACTTCATCATATCCTGAGTCCTTGGGAGACCAGGAGCTGTTGTCTGATTTGTCTTTTTGCAGCTTGAGTTCTATTTCTCCTGCCCTTTTCCTTTTAAGTTTTCCTTTTTCCTTTGTCATGATTTTACACGTCTTCTTTGTCTTCACTTTTCCTAAAAGCCAAAGCAGTGAACAGCTTAAAAGGTTAAGGAAAAGCGAGACTAGGGAGGCAGAATTGCCGTGGTTGTCTTTGTTGTTTATGCCTCAAGCGTATAATGCCATAATATCCCGGGTCTTCCAAAAAAAAAAAAAAAAAAAAAAAAAAAAAACAGTGAATGTGGTTCTGTTGCTCACATTAACGGCCACGGGAGTACATGCTGAAAATATATGGTATTTGCAAAGTAAGGCCATAATTAACATAACAAACCATTCTAATAGAGTCAGTCGATGACTAAATGAGACAAGTGATTCCAAATGATTCTGTATTGTTTAGTACATACAATTCTCTTTTGATATGAGGTATATACATTTAACTATGTGTCTTACCATTGACAGGCTTAGTTTTTTCTTTTTTTAAATCAAGAAATACTATTTGACTCATGTACCCCCTATTAGCAGTACTGCTATTTAAGACTTATTTCAAGGGGCGCCTGGGTGGCGCAGTCGGTTAAGCGTCCGACTTCAGCCAGGTCACGATCTCACGGTCCGTGAGTTCGAGCCCCGCGTCGGGCTCTGGGCTGATGGCTCGGAGCCTGGAGCCTGTTTCCGATTCTGTGTCTCCCTCTCTCTCTGCCCCTCCCCCGTTCATGCTCTGTCGCTCTCTGTCCCAAAAATAAATAAATGTTGAAAAAAAAAATTAAAAAAAAAAACTTATTTCAAATATCACGCTTACGTTGTAGGCATTCTGTTTGTATAATTCTGAAAAAAAATTTACTTGCCTAGCTGTATAGTACTGGATGCTTTTAAAAAATTATTTTCATTATTTTTTTTTAATTTTTTTTCAACGTTTATTTATTTTTGGGACAGAGAGACACAGAGCATGAACGGGGGAGGGGCAGAGAGAGAGGGAGGCACAGAATCGGAAACAGGCTCCAGGCTCTGAGCCATCAGCCCAGGGCCCGACGCGGGGCTCGAACTCACGGACCGCGAGATCGTGACCTGGCTGAAGTCGGACGCTTAACCGACTGCGCCACCCAGGCGCCCCTTTTTCATTATTTTTAAAGAAAAAAAATTATCTCTGTGGCTTGGGGCTTAAACATAGATTTGGGGACTCACAGTACGTTTAAAACTGCAACATTAGAAATGAAATTTCATGCCTGATTCATAGTAGGTGCTCAGTAAATGAGCACTGAATGAATGATCCAATAAATAAAATATTAATATAAGCTGAACAACCATACTAGTAAATAGCACGTCAGGGAACATTCAGTATGTCAGGAACACAAATGCAGCTATTAATGGCCTGATACGAATTTTAAATTGTTACCCTTCAAAATTCAACAATATTTTCACTGATTTTGATTTTTACTTGCAAAATATTAATAGTTTTATATATTTTCTGAAAACAGATTTAAAAATTTAATTCACCGATTCAGTACACTCCCGAATTAATGTCTTTACAAACATTTAATGCAAAAAATGATAGTAAGTTTTTTTTTTTTTTCTGCGTAGTCTCTTTCTCTGTCCAGATGCATCACGGAGGTCAGTCTCATTGTCCCTCGCCCCTTCAGAACAGCCTGTGTTACTCCGCTTCTCCACCGGCTTCTTAGGAATGTAAAAATCTGGCAGCAAAGGACCACGACTGCCCTCCTTCCTAGTAGACCAAGTATTCCTATTGTCGGATGCAGTGGGCATAAAAGCAGCAATTTTACAGCACAAAAGCTCCAATAACATTTACTTCGGTTGGCTGAGATTGAAATGCACACAGGCACTGCTCAGTCTTGGTTGCTTAAGCACCAGCTTCCCTTGGCTTTTTGCCACTTTGTGCATTTCAAAGAGACAAGTCCTTTAAGGAGAGAGTTCTCCTTGTAACTTGCACTGGAGTAAACAGACCTTTCAGGCAGTTTATTGCCTTCGAAACTCAGCTATGCAAACTATTCCAAACTGAATGCAACAAAGTCATTAGCGAAATCGTTTGGTCCTTAGAATTCATAAGCATGAATTGTCCTATTTAATAAAGTTAAGTTTTTCTCTTGTAAAAGACTCACTAAAAGTTTTATGTTTAGAGAATGATGGCCTGGCTCGAGAAGTTTTTACTTTTCAAGTGTTAAAGTTGAAAGTCCTGCTGGTACAAGCGTCCTTCCCCTTCCCACCCCCCACCCTGTAGCCAACACTTTGTGGAATTAATCTGGGGACTCCTAAGCGTGCACGGGGGATGGCAAGGCTCACTGAGATGAGGTGATCCACTCCTATGGGATGAAGTGTCGACTACAACAGACCCGTGTTATTATGTAACGAATAAGCAGAGAAAGGCATAATTGGTAGACCTAGGGAAACATTTGAATATCCTGACTTCTGCTGAACTAGGTAAACTGCGTACACATTTCCTTCATCAGAAAGTCCCCAGGAGATAGGCAAGGAAAGGCAAGAAGACTGGACCTTAGGAGAGCCTAGAATCAAGTATTAATTTAATCAAGAATGAATGATTTATTCCTACAGCCAAATTGTATCATCCATCGAATGTGTGTGAAGAATGAGTTGCTAAATATGGTTACCAGACTTTATCTCTTTTCTACAGGATTCCTAGCATCTGTATTTGCTTTCGTTGGTTTTTTTTGGGGGGGGGACCTTAAAATTATAAATTGTCACATAATTGTAAAATGAAAGGACTTTTCTCATTTCCATTCAACAGTATCTTCGGTGATTATCTGTGTATCAATTAGTGCTGCTTGTGCTGATGAGATCAAATTCGCAAATTTCAAAAAAGAGCAAAATGACCAACACATTTATTAACTGGGATCCTATTTGCCGTTCAGATGCCAACTCTAATCACTTGTTTGGGTGAACCAAGCAGTCTGAGCTTCATTAAAGTTATTGTCTCTAAGCAAATTAATAATTCTGCAATTATGTCTTTTTTTCACATTTTGTTGAATAAACTGGGGTTCAGTCCTAATCAATATTTTCAAATACTCATTTCCCTTCCTAAAAGATTAGTGTCTTATTCTAACTAACAAGTGAGCCATCATTCACAAAGAGCCCTAAGCCAAGACCTTATATTTTTTTTTATATGAAATTTATTGTCAGATTGGTTTCCATACAACAAACACCCAGTGCTCATCCCAACAGGTGCCCTCCTCAATGCCTGTCACCCCCCCTCCCCTCCCTCCCACCCCCCATCATCCCTCCGTTTGTTCTCAGTTTTTAAGCCAAGACCTTATTAAACCACATGTTACTAGTTTTCCTTATGGATGGATTTGTCCCCTGCTCTGTTTAATCTGCCCATCGTCTCCAACCGCTGATACTCCAAGAGAAGCCGGAGGGCACAAAATTATGGGAGTTCTAACTTCACAGTCTCCCTTTTCCCACCCTGCGGATTCAAATCACACCCCGGGGCAGACAGATGCATACACACTCTTCTCCCCACCCCACACCAGCCTCTGCTCTCCCCCCCCCCGGCCCCCCCCCCCCCCAGCCTCCAGCTGCTGCTCTGTCACCAGTGGGTCAGGGACACCACCTGTGTCCCTCAGGTATGCTTGGGTGTAAAACGGCTTCCTGTGCATCAGAAACATTTTTACCTAGATGTCTGAACCTTCCATACACGTATCTACTTATTTTTTTCTGAGTAAATTTATTTAACTATCAAAATCTCCAGTCCCCAGTTAACCTGCCAGTTGCTAAGTCGCCATTCTCGTTTACCTCTGGCTTGGTCGGATGGATTCCATTTTCTGTTTGTTTGTTTTTTCAGAGTAATTAGAAACAGAGAGAACTTGCAGGTAGGCTTGGTAGGTTTTGCCTGTTGACCTTGCCGCGTCTTCACCCATGGCTACAATCTGACTTCCTGTTAATGTATTCAGGAAGGGCTTAGCAGTGGCCTCTGAGGGAACCCTGTTTCTGGGTTCCTTGTCAGCGGACTGCCCTCGCTCGGAGTGCAGAAGAGGAAAGGACGGGAATAGCCCTGCCCTGTCAGTGCGTCCTGGAGTGCGAACGCTCCAGGAAACAAAGCGAAGCACTCCTGAGGAATTGTGGGTTTGCTTCTTTGAATTCACACAGCATCTCCGTCAGGTTCTTGCAGCTGGACTCCAGCTGTAATCGCTACTGAGATGAGATGCTTAACACGGGGTGTGGAAGCTAAGTTCTCACGGTGTTTCAGTGGCCAACACTACCAAGGCGTGGTTGGAGCGTCAGGCTGCATGAAATTCACACTTGTATATCTTCATGTTGCTCACCCATTTCTGACGTGCCGCTGATTTGCCAGCAAGCACTCTAGATGAAGGTGATAAAAATGGCAAAGCTGAAAGATGTTGCTCCTTAAAAGATACTGTATATCAATTGAGAAAGAGGAAGTTGACTAGGGATGTAAACGTATAAAAAGCCTCTGAGGCTTTTACTTCTTTGGTTCAGTTGATATTAATCTCATCAGCACAACAAAACGAGAAAGCTAATAGTTCTAATCTTATTATAATACGGTACAAAATGGCACACATTAAAGTCTTTCTCCTAATGTAAACAATAATTCCGTATTTCCGTAGCATCGGCTCTCAGACCCCTGGTCCTGATGTGTCATTAGATAGAAATCTGTTTTTATGCTTCTTCCAGAGAGGCTTCAAAGCCTAATGTTTTCTTATTGGAGACATTATAATTCTAAAGAGGGTAAAATTGATAGTTTCGCCAGAGAAAAGTATCATATCCAAAATTATAATGTACGAGAATAATCCAAATGTCCACGCCACCCACCCTTATGGTTATTTAAGGCATAATCAGGCTGGGAACTTAATGCAATTCAGTTGGCTTCCTAATTCCCCAGGGTGTCAGCTGGGACCACTGAGTCTCCAATCAAGTTAGGTAATCCTTTAATAAAGTTCCTCTCTGCATTTTCTATTTCATTCTCTGTTTTCTTCCTCACATCTGAGTTTTGTTTTCTGAAAGTCAGCACTCCCTATGCCAAACCAGTGCGGAGTTTTCATGGTGCTTGCATTAACTTGTATCTTAAAAAGCAGTTGATATGTATATATTAATTATTCCCAAGAATAATGCAGTACACGGATTGAATCATTTAAATTAGTCAAATCGGGTGTAGTGCAAAGAGTTCCCTAAAACCTCTGACAGGAGTAACTTTCCTTGTTGCCATAGAAATAAGGAGTTCCTTCTTGTTTGGGCCTTACTCAGATCACGCTACTTTTGTTTAATTACAATAAAATACCAACCACTAATCAAAAGGTCCTTTGTTCTATTTAAAGTTCAAACTTCTGTCCCTCTGAACATATTTACCTGCCTTCCTAGGATTGCCTTCCAAGAGCAAAGTCAGAAAATGCTAATATGATAGCCTAAATGGAGAAGAAAAATGCATACCTCTGGCAAGTACCCTGTAATAAACTTTAGGCTTTTTCTCTTGATCTTTTTAATGCCCCAGCTTTGCTGTATTCTTTCCATAAAATATTTTTCACTTCACTGGTCACTTTAAGGTTTATTTCATTCAGATTTACGTTAAAGCACAGGCTTTTGTGTATGTACGTTAAATGTACGTTAAAACACATTCTCATTTGAGAAATGAAGAATTGAGATTCCTCACACAATACATCAGTGGTAACTGCCCCACAATATGATACAGCGCGCACACACACACACACACACACACACTCCCCTGAATCCTGGCCACATTGCAGTGCACGAGAGCAAGTTATTAGAATTGCGATTTCCAAAGTATTTTAATGCAAACACACACTATCAGATGTAGCCCCACGCACTTCTATGTTACAAACCCGCGAGGAAAGCCAAAAGACTGGAAAATATAAAAAGAAGTGGATACACTAATACATATTCCACAATATTTTTTAAAAATTTCTTCTCTAATCATTCGAGAATGGATTCAATTTGAAGGCGATTCAGGCATTTCATGTTTCAAAACTTGGGTTATTCCCTGGAGTTGACTTCCTTTGCTGCTTCGCCTACAAACAGTGATTTCCTAGTAATGCCCGCGGAAGCAACAGAGTGAAGCTAATGCAGTCTCTGTGTAAGGGAAGAGAGATTTTCAAGGGAAGCAAAGGCTCTTTCACTCCTTCTTTCCTACTGGTTAATGCCATCAGTGGGTGGTCATGCCTGCTCTGTTCTTGAACAAAGGACTTCCTTCTTGGGAGCAGCAGGAGTGAAGCTGACAACTATCACATCTGTTTCATGCTGCTTCCCCAGTTCCCAAGGGCTAACACCGCACATTCAGCACCAGTTGGGATGGGACCACCAGCGAAAAAGGCAATAGGGCATCATAAGTGAACATGTCTTGCCTGAGTGAAAAAGGGAGGGAAAGAAAATATTATACAACATTAAAAAAAAAAAAAGCATTACAGAGGAAAAACAAATGGACAGAGAGATACAACTTGTCAGAGAAGACTGTTTTAGAGATAGTCTCTCCCTTTGGTATAAAATGCTAATTTAAAAAAAAAAGTTTATTTATTTATGAGAGAGACAGAGACAGCACTGAGTGGGGCAGGGGCCGAGAGAGGGGGAGAGAGAATCCCAAACAGGCTCTACCCTGTCAGTGCACAGCCCCACTCAAGGGTCAAACTTAGGAAACCGTGAGATCATGACCTGAGCCAAAACCAAGAGTCGGATGCTTAACCAGCTGAGCCACCCAGGCGCCCCAGAAAATCCTAATTTTGTAAAACAGTATAAGATAGGACACATCTCTCTCCCCTTTTATGTGCAAAGGTCTGGTCCTGTAGAAAGAAAGCGTGGTTTGATCTGAAGGACATTTCCACCTGGTTGTAACCTCTGGCCTTTGCTGTCACTGTTTACAAATGGGAAGAAAATGGTAGGCATATTTAAGAGCCAGAGGGGATTTAACGTGAATAATTGAACAAATGGAACATCGGGAGATGGGCTCAAAACAGCATTGATGGAAATGTTCTAAGACTGGATTGGCTGATGGGTATAAAATTCTAGCAGTTTCTTGAAAATTGTCGAATCTACTTGTTCACATTTCGGAAATACAGATTTTACGGTACATCAGTGATACCTAAAAGTGTTTACAAAACTGACTCATAACTTCATGGTCCATGGCAGTTTTAAAAATTCTTCCAAATATTTAAGGACATGGGAAAATGCTTATGACGTGATGATATGTGGAACGTAGCAAAACAGAACTATATAGTATGATCTCAGTGGTGACTGTATTTGTATAAGGAGAAGAGGACAGGAAAAAGGTAAACAAGACTGCCTCTGGGTATATGGATTACAGATGATTTTTGGTTCCTTCTTTTCCTAGTTTTCTTTATTTTTCTATAGTTTTGTTTTTCCTAGTTTTTATAATGAACATGTGATACTTTTATGATGAAAAAATAAAATTAACGAGGAAGTGTTTTGTCAGTATCTACCAAAATTGTTTATGTGGCTACAATTATCAACTCAGTATCTTATTTGTCTGGACATATCCTATAGAAATAGTCATAGAAGTGATTATAGAAATACTAGAAAGATTTTAGAAGCAACTTAATGCCCACCAAAAGAGAATTCATGCCATGCAATAATACTATTCAGTTGTGAAAAAAGAATTTTAAAAAGTAGATATGATATATTGTGTATATAAATGTATATAAACAAGTGTGTGTGTGTGTGTGTGTGTGTGTGTGTGTGTGTGTAGATATATACACCCTAGCTTGCAAAGACACCTATAGTCTGTTGTAGGATGGATAGAAAAACAATTTGTCAAACTAAATATGAAGACTGATTGCATTTTCAAAAATATATATGTATACAGTGCGTCCAGACAAACTTGGGCTACATAAGAAATGAAACTCTTTATTCTTTTAAATAATAAGTTTTCGGGGCGCCTGGGTGGCGCAGTCGGTTAAGCATCCGACTTCAGCCAGGTCACGATCTCGCGGTCCGTGAGTTCGAGCCCCGCGTCGGGCTCTGGGCTGATGGCTCGGAGCCTGGAGCCTGTTTCCGATTCTGTGTCTCCCTCTCTCTCTGCCCCTCCCCCGTTCATGCTCTGTCTCTCTCTGTCCCAAAAATAAATTAAATAAATAAATAAATAAATAAATAAATAAATAAATAAATAAAATAAATAAATAATAAGTTTTCATTTTGAGACTCCATCCCAGGCGGAGGAGGTAGAAACTCTCCAGACAGACATAGTCCAATCAAGGTTTCTTATCACTTTCCTAATGCCATTTTCGGAGCACGATGATAGTTAGGTCACGTTATGGTGAGTGCTATGGACTGAATTATTTCCCTGAAGGTTGTGTCTTGAAGCCCTAAACCCAATGCCAATGGTATTTGGAGATGAGGCTTTTGGAAGATACTTAGGTTCGGTTGGGGCCATGAGGGTGGAGTTCTCACGTTGGGATTAGTCTGTCCTCATCGCTACACCTTTAACAATTCTGACCCTTTGGAGCACCCGGCTGATGCAGTCGGAAGAGCATGTGACTCTTGATCTTGGGGTTTGTGAGTTCGAGCCCCACGTTGGGTGTAGAGATTACTTAAACGAGTAAATAAACTTTAAAAATAAAAATGAAATGTCTGACCCTCTCTCAGTAGTTTCCATGACCCTTTTGATTCATAGAAGATGTATGTCTGCCCCGTGTGACAAAGTTTCTTCTCCTTCAGTCACACAATCTTTGTCAAAGACTCTGGGGGTGTAAGGGGTTTGGTGCTGGAAAAATTGTCTCTGAATATCCAAGAATTCTTCTAGAACCTTTTTGTTTCTTGCACAGGCCTCATCTTTCGAAACTCAAAGATTAAGAATGTGTTTCTATGTACTCTGCTTTAACAGCTTTTTTTCTGACGCACCATGTATTCACTGAATATGGGGAAAGATACAAGGGGAAAAGGCAGTGGTGGGTGATGGTCGGGAATTTGGATTAATGTTTCAAAATACTACTGTGGTGTACAACTGGTTATCTTCAAAATCTAGGATTCGAGAGGGGAAGGGAATGCTTTCATTTTTTTGCTTTATAATATTTAAAAATAGTAAGCATCCCTTTTGAATAAAAAGTTAACCACTCCCATAAGTTGCATATCAGTTGATCCTTGTTGCAATGCCATGATCTAGGCTGGGCAGTTCCTATTATTTTTTTAATATTTATTTATTTTGAGAGAGAGAGAAAGTGAGCAGGGGAGGGGCAGAGAGAGGGGGGAGAGAGAGAGAGAATCCCAAGCAGGCTCCACACGGTCAGCACAGAGCCCAACACGGGGCTCAATCTCAGGAACCGTGAGATCATGACCTGAGCCGAAATCAAGAGTCGGAAGCTGAACCAGTTGAGCCCCCCCAGGCGCCCCAGGGCAGTTCCTGTTATCCCCGTCTTAACAGATGCAGAAGCAAAGTCATCCACACAAATTATAAACCTCTTTAATCTTGGACAAGTAACAAGAAAGAGAGGCAAACGTGTAATGAGTACCCTCAGTGTGTAGAGCATGTGCTAGGAGAGAAGCTGTTAAAAATGTCTTAATGCATCGTGTTTCTCTAAGTCCTTATTGATCAGAAAGCATTTCCAAAGTGACTTTTCTGATTGATTTTTCCATTGAAATAGCTGTGTCCATCCTGCATTCCCAGAGGCATCTCCTTCATTCTGGTCTTCGTGGTTTCGTGTTTCTACTATGGCCGTATCCGTCCCTGCTGCCGTACTTTCCTGCTCTGATACGTTTTCACACCGACTGATCTTACTAAAACGTTGCTTAGGTCATAGAATCATAAGGGCCTGAGAATTGAAAGAGCCTCACAGGCAGCTCCTAAGGGACCTCAGGAGTCTTTTCTGGAGGATCCCTGGCACGTGATTTTCCAGCCTTTCCTTCAACCATCGGAAAGGGATTGACCAGTCTCTGAGGCAGCCATCCTGTTTTTGGCTTAAAGTGTTGGAAGGTCCCCTCTTATTGCTGTACTGAATGTGTCCCTTTACCGACTACCCGGGATGAGTTCAGTCTTTCTTTTAAATGACAGTCTTTCAGACAAGAACGAGAACGCCTGTCTTCCTGGCTCAGCTCACCGGCTTAGGTATCCCCAGTTCCTTCCTTGTTTTATTTGTTCCTGTCTGCCCGAGACACCACACTTCTTGACCCGTGGGGACCATGCACCGCGTGCTTGTTTCGTGGGTTAATGATAAATGGTTAAAATGCCCCGTCATTACCATACTGCTTTGGTTCCGGTTTTGTAACCTGTAAAGGAAACCACCAGTACGTTCCCTCCATCTGGTAGGTGATGCGTAGGAACTCCTGCGACGGTAGAACATCTGTTTCTTCTTTTAGCTCCGCAGAAATGTCAGCTACTTCTCTGCCAGGATAATTTTTAAATCCGTTTTCAAATCCACACGTTTATTCCCTCTTTTGCTTTTGTATCTGTTGTTTCGGGGCAGCGCATTCCAGCACGAGAGTATAAATGTCTCGGAAGAGTACGTACAGTCTGACTTATCTCTATTGGAAACATGTCCCATTCGGTTTGAGTTCTTACCCACCGTGTGTGAAAAGTTCCCATTTTCCTCGGTACTCATATATAATTAGGCCATCACCAGAATGAAGCAGTACAGTTTTATTAATCTGTGCAGTTCTATCATTAGTCAAGACACCGTGCTGCACAATTTTATGAAGCGCACATCCTAAAGGAATAGGAACTAAATTATAAGAGATATTCCTGGTGAAATCATAGTCTTGATTACCACTTACTTTTGCTTATTTATCCTACTGTCTAGACTTTTTTTTTTTAACCTCCAAGATAATAAAACCAAAAGAGCTGAGAAAGTAAGAAATCAGCTAATTCTCGTCTTGGTATGGGTGTATGGGCTGTGAAGATAGAAGCATCAAACTACATGATGTGGACTTTTCATCCTAGCCATACCCAGTGATCACAGGTCAGCAAGACTCTTCTGCAGGTGAATTTCTTACAGTTCTCCAGAAACAAGCCCTCTCCAAGACTACGAGGTAGTGTTATAGCCTGTGTCGTCAGTTCAACAATAGAATTTCCTAAAGAAAAACATGGGGGCAGATATCGCCAGAAATGATTTTAAATTATTATCACCTTCGAAATCCCCACCCCCTCCCACCCACTGCCATTTATGGGGACAGTTTTAAACTTTCCGTCTTAAATGCCAGTGTCTTTTTTCTGTAGTGCCCCTGTATGCATCCAGATAAGATACTCAGAAAACACATTTCCTGCTCGCATACATAAATGGATTAGACATCTAGAGTATGTTGCTTGAACCGAAATTTCTTCCTGGCATTCTTTAAGAAGGACGGGAGAGAGTGAACAGTGGGATTTTCACATCTGTTAAATAGTCATTAGCATTGAAGATTGAAACCCTATCTTCTTTTTCAACTTAAGGCCAGCTGTTGAAGTAAACTTGAAGGGCCCCTTAATTATTGCATATTTCAATAGCTTGCGGAGGATTCAGTTACCCCGTTCCACCACTCCGATCAAAGGAACTCATTTACTTGGTACACCATTGTTATTGAAAGCATTCCTCATGTGATTGTTTTGCTTCTGAAATGTTCTGTAAAAGGTCAGACAGGGTGTCCTTCTCTGATTTCATCACGCCTCTGAGAATAACCTCTGCTACCAATTATGTGTTACTTGGATGGGTGCTAGGATACCCCAGGGCTTCTTTTTCTTGGCCTCAGTACGTGTTTGCTTTTGTCACTTATATCGCGGAGTCAAAGATGTTTTAATGTCCGTATGATATTTAGAGCCCGTGAAAAACAAATTCAGACAAGTGAACAGATTTTTTCTGTCTGTGACATGATTCGGTTGTGTTGCCAGAGACATATTCGCCATGAGCTGTGCATCCTAATCAAAGGCTTTAATGACGTTGAAGGTTTCTTCATGGTTGTTGGTTTCATGACTTGTTGTAACCATGGGATAAAATCTTCTCCAGATACAACACGTGGCTCAGGGAATGAACAAAAAGCTAACCCAATGCGTAGAACTTTGGCCCTTCCGTAGGAAACACGGTATGAATGACTGAATATGAAAATCAATTCTTGACTACTTCCAAAAAGCTCACAATTCTGAGTTATCATGCTGGTGTTACATGTATTGTTTCTTTCTCCCAGAGCAAAATGTACTGTGTCAAATTGGCAAACGGTGTAGCTGGCCCGTGAGCTCTTGCATTTGGCATAAAAGGTCGCTCTCCCTTTGTCGGGAGCCTATGGACTGGTGTCGATATAGATTTACAAAGATATACTCTGCTTGGAATATGCTCTCATGTCTGCACAATGAACAAATTTTGGATCTGAAGTTATTTTCTCAAATAGTGGATGTCAAAAATTTTTCAAAATCCCTTTATAGCAGATGTACAATAAACTGCTTACCTGGGCACGTTTCTTTTCTATAGTATCTCACTACTTTCAAGATTAAATTTATTGGGATATCTGGTGACATATTTTAAGACTTAGAAAGACCATAGGCTTCTTACTGTGATGAAAGCTTTTTTTCGCTAAAGATGTATGAATGAAATGGAGCAGTGTTACTACTTTGTACTACAAAGAATGCATGGAAAGGAAATAAAATAATAATAACTTTTAAATAAAGAGCTAAATATAAGAGACACAGTCTAGTCTAAGCCCTTGAAACCAAATTTAGGCAGTGAAATTCAACATGGCGGTTGCTTTTAAAGATTTAACTTTTTTTGTGATGGAACGACTTGTATGTTAAAATTTGAGTACGTTGGCTCTGTTGGCAAAATACGCTCAGAAGCCAACAATTTCCTTTCCTCTCTGCCGCTAGCCTGTTAGCCTTAGCCAGCAACATCTCGCATCTGGATTTATGCAAAAGTTTCCTCTCTGGTCTTTCTTCTGCCTTCACCCTTGACACCCGTTTGCCATCTGTTGTCAACACAGTGGCCAGGGAGATTCTTTCAACGTGTAATTTAGGTTATGTCACTAATCTCAAAATTATCCACTGGCTCCCCCTTTCACACAGAGCAAAAGCTCACCTTCGTGATGGCTTACAGGGGGTCCCTTGTCATCTGGCTCCTGTCATCTCGGAACCTCCCGTCTCACTCCTCTCCCCGCCGTGCTGTACCACCCTAGACATGTGGACCTTTCTCCTGTTCCTGGAACATACTAGGCGTGCCTTTGTACCAGTTAGCCCTTTCCTGGAACGCTCTTCAACCAGATTTCCTCCTGTGTAACCCTCTCATCTCCTTCCTTCAGTCTTTGCTCAATGAGGCTTCCCCTGCCCTTGCTGTTCAGAACAACAGCCTTTGCCCCTCACACCATCCTACTTCTGTTTTTCCAAAGCACCAGTTGCCTACTGTGTTACCGTGTACTTTGCTTTGTATTTGTGTTTATTACTTATGGTCTCCCCTCCAAAGAATCCTCAAAAAAAGATTTACTCTTGTTTTGTCCACAGAAGTAACCCAAATGCCTGGAACGGGGCCTACCACATACCCAGTAAGCCCTTAAAAATAGGTATTGAGGGGGCTCAGTCGGTTGGGCATCCGACTTTGGCTCAGGTCATGATCTCACGGTCCATGAGTTCGAGCCCCGCGTCAGGCTCTGTGCTGAGAGCCCAGAGCCTGGAGCCTGTTTTGGATTCTGTGTCTCCCTCTCTCTGAACCTCCCCCGTTCATGCTCTGTCTCTCTCTGTCTCAAAAATAAATAAACGTTAAAAAAAAAAAAATAGGTATTGAGCGGGCGCGCAGGTGGCTCAGTCGATGAAGTCTGACTCTTCGTTTCGGCTCAGGTCATGATCTCACGGTTCAGTGAGTTCAAGGCCCGTGTCGGGCTCCGCACTGAGGGCGCGGAGCCTGCTTGGGATTCTCTCTCTCCCACCCTCCCTCTGTCCCTGCGGCGCTCTCCCTCTCAGAATAAACAAACTATAAATAAATAAATAAATAAATAAATAAATAAATAAATAAATAACTAATTGAGAGAATGAATGACATCAAAAGAGCCAGTAAGGTTGGAGAATTAGTTTTCAGAGAAAGCCGTGAATTGACCATTATCCTGTTGACGCTGAGCAGTTAGCAGCAGAGCTTTGGAACGGTAATCGCCACAGATGCGGTTATGGGAGTAGCTGCCCATCTCGTTCACCGGCAAATCCCGTCAGCTCTGCCTTCAGAATCCGGTCAGGATTTCCCACCTGCTGCGGCTTCTGCGGCTTTCACACTCCTGTGGGCCACCACCGTGTCTGACCTGGATTACAGCAGCCGCGGCCCACAACGGACCGCCTGGATTCAGCCCTGACCCCCTCCGTCTTTTAAGATCAACACAGCGCGTGGGGAAGTCAGGATCCAGGGAAGAGGAACACCAGAAGCTGAAGAAGGGAGGGAATAACTCACGATGGGGTGTCCGAAAAGAGGCTGGAGAAGCTTAGGGTAAGAGGAGAAGTGGAGCCAGGAGGAGCGGGCTGTCTGTCCCGCTGGGGAGGGGCTTCAGAAGAGCAAGAAAGTCTGAGTAGTGTCACGGCACTGCAGTCACAGAGACTAAGGACGCCAAACATCAGGACGCCCGTAAAGCAGCGGGAGCTCCCACACACCGCCTTCGAGGATCGTGTATGGTGCAAACACTGTAGAGAACTGTGTGACAGCTGTATTGTAGGTTAAAAATCTACTCTGTGACCCGGTAATTGCAGTCTTAGATATTGACCAAAAAAAAGATATGAAAACATACATTTAAAAAGAATCGTACAAAAATGTTTATAGCGGCCTCGTTCATCGTAAACTAAAACTGAAGTACGCCTGGTGTCCCTCAAAAGGAGACCAGATTGCGGTGTGGTCATACAACAGAGTACCATTAGACAATAAAAACGGGGCACGTGGGTGGCTCAGTCGGTTGAGCATCTGACTTCGACTCAGGTCATGATCTCACGGTTCGCGCGTTCGAGTCCCACGTCCGGCTCTGTGCTGACAGCTCGGAGCCTGGCGCCTGCTTTGGATTCTGTGTCTCCCTCTCTCTGTGTCCCTCCCCTGCTTGCGCTCTGTCAGTCTCTCAAAAACAAACATTAAAAAATTAAAAAACACACACACAAAAGAACAAACCACTGCTTTCACAGCATGATGAAGGCATCTCAAAAACATGTTAAGCGAAAGAAGCCAGGCATGAAAAAGAACATGCTGTAGGATTCCAATTACATGAATATATATGAAACCTAAGAACACACACAAAAAATACAGATGATGACAGATCTTAGAGAGGGGTTCCATGGAGTGGGGTGGGGGGTGGGGAGGAGGAAGGGAATTATCTGAAAAAGAGGGCAGAAGGGAACTTTCTGGGTGAAGGCAACATTTACCATCTTGTTTTGGGTGGCGGCTATCAATGGATGTGCGCTATCACCAGACTCGTTGAACCAAACACTTAAGACCTGTGCACTTTATTGTATGTTATTTCTACCTCATCAACAACATAATAAAAAGGTACGAACACATATCGTGAGATTCTGAGACGAATAGGAAGGGGGAAGGTAGAAAACTACCATGGCTCCAATCTTAGGAAGTAAGATACCAGAGTCATTTCCTGAGCTTGATGCAAGAGTGATTCGATTTGGGGGATTAAAAAATGCTTGCGCAGCTATTTTAAGGAATGTGACAGGAAGTCGACAGGAGGAAACACAAGTATTAATAAGCAGAAGGGAGTGAGGTGCTATAGCAGACAGTACAACTGGGCTGCTGGGGAACAAGTCAGTGACTGGAGGTGAATAATTTAGGCAAATGCTAGTTAGGAAGTCAGGGGGATAGTTGGAAGTCAAGGGTGTTCGTGTCTTTCTGGAAATCCTGTCAGTGAGGTGAGGTTTGACTCTGCCTCAACGAGTGAGTTGAATTCTACCCGGTAGACAAGGTGCACGTAGGCTATATTGGGTTAAGCAGGATGTATTATTAAAGTTAACTCCACTTGCTTCCTTTTGCTTTCTTTAACTAATAGAAAATCTAAAATTATATATATATAGCTCACATTATATTTCTTCTGGACAGAGCTGGCCTTGAGGCATGGAGAGATGTTAAACTATTTCTATAATCGAAGCAAATGATGATGAATGTCTGGCCCAGGACCATGGCAGTAGGGAAAAAGAGAAGCCGTGAAATTCAAGAGATATTTCTTCGGACAGAGTTGACTGGCTTGGTTAGTGATTGAATTTGGCAGGGCCTGGGTAATGGAGTGGGATAAATCAGAGATTGCTCTAAGATTTCTAACTTGGATAATATTGGCCGGGATGGAATACCATATTTAACATTAGGGGAAACACAAGGGCAAAAAAGAATCAGAGTTGTAAGTTTAGGAAGAAGGAGAATAATGTCACATGTTGAGTTCCAAGCCCTCGTCATATATTTAATCATTTTAACATCTGCACACAGGTAAGAAATTAAGACCCAGAAAGGTTAACTTACCCAAGGATCAGTCAGCTGGACGTGATAGAGCTAGGATTTGAACCCACCCCAGTAGTGGTTCTAAATTATTTCAAAATTTGGGAAGCAAATGATAGGTTGGCTTCTGTAAGTAGTGATAGATGTGTTCATTCTCAATCATACTTCAAGAATGCCGGGTACCGATCATTAGAGTTTACTATAAGAACTGACAGACTAACCTGGAATACAGTCCTCAGAAATGGCAAGAACCATTTGGGCAGATGATTGTTAACTAAGTGCAAGATGACGAAATCTGTACCATTGTATACGGACAGTTCCAAACACCTGTAAAGGACGATGCCTATAGTAAACACTCAATAAATAATAACTTTATTACTGTCTTAGAGGTGTAAAGGCACATGCTACGAAGATGAATCTGTTATTCTCATAAAAACAGGCCCTAGTCATGCTTTTTAGTATTGCTAAATTGTACTTTATTTTCTCTCTGTTTCTTTGTCTTTCAAAAGTTGAAGGACAGGAAAAATACCAGCTAACTATAGTTATTTTGGTTAGTTTTTCCTGGCGATACACTTTGGTAATATGGCCTGTGTTTTAGACAATATACATTTCCACTGTAGAGTAACTATATAAGAAACCAGTGGTATGAGCATTTTAAGAATGCATATTTCGGGGCACCTGGGTGGCTCAGTCGGTTAAGTGTCCGACTTCAGCTTGGGTCATGATCTCGTGCTCGTGAGTTTGACCTCCATTTTGGGCTCTGTGCTGAGAGCTCAGAGCCTGGAGCCTGCTTCGGACTGCGTATCTCTCTCTCTCTCTGCCCCTCCTCCACCCCTCAAAGTAAATGAACATTGAAAAAAAAAGATGCATATTTCCCCCCTCCAAGTATATAACTAATACACAAGACTACAGATTTTCGAGCAACGTAATGTAATTATAAACTGCTACAAAAGAGAAACCAAAGAGCGTTGGCACATAGCAATTAAGATCGGTATAAACTGCTTTAAAACAAAGACTTTGGACTGACTATGAAGTGAGTGGTAAATTTGCACACAACAGCATATTTTCTGTACAACCACAAACTAAAGATTGGTCTTAAAATGAGAACATTGTTGTAAAGACAGATGCTTATCTATCAAATCAGCCTTTCCAGGCACACATAAGTAGCTGTCTATCTGGCGGAGCATGTATTTATTTCTTTATTTTAAATGTTTATGTATTCATTTGGAGAGAGAGCAACAGGGGCAGAGAGAGAGGGAGAGGGAGGATCTCGAGCAGGTTCCACGCCGTCAGCGCAGAGTCTGACACGGGGCTCGATCTTACAGACTGTGAGATCATGACCTGAGCTGAAATCAAGAGTCGGACGCCTAACAGACTGAGCCACCCAGGCGCCCCTGGAGGAGGATGTAGTTAAATGCCAAGGATAGGGGCGCCTGGGTGGCTCAGTCGGTTGAGCGACCGACTTCAGCTCAGGCCGTGATCTCACGGTTTGTGGGTTCGAGCCCCACGTCGGGCTCTGTGCTGACAGCTCGGAGCTCGGAGCCTGGAGCCTGCTTCGGATTCTGTGCCTCCCTCGCTCTCTGCCCCTCCCCCACTCATGCTCTGTCTCTCTCTGTCTCAGAAATAAATAAACATTAAAAAATAAAGAAAAGAAAAGAAAAATAAATGCCAAGGATAGCAACAGAATACGTCAGTGCCCTGAGCTACTTAGTACAGCACTGTCTGGTAATCTTGGGCATGGGTTTGCATTTCATTAGTAGTACCTTCAGAAACTCAGTAGCCTTGAATAATTCCAACAATAGGACTGACTGTGTGACAGAGTCAGCATTGAGGAGCCTCCATCCTTCCAGGTGGGTGTACCTATTCTCAGTGACCTGTGACTCTTCCTAAATTTAACCAAACTGGTGTCTCAAGAGCTAGGTAGAAAACCCAAAAGGTATTCAAGTTGACGAGTCTTCTTTTAGTGGCTTTAAAAGACACTAGAAATTGGTGTCCCTAGGTTTGATAATGAGGGTCACATTCACGTGCTAACTCAAACACTGCTGGTAACTTCCTGACTCAGGGTTTTGAGAAATTTTTAGGGCCTCACTGGGGGCCAAGAGTGCCACACACATTAATAATACCTGTTAAGGTCACAGACCTAGCATGGGCCTGAGGGGATGAGAGGGAAGTGATGAGGGCTTCATATGGTTCACCTCGATTCTAGAGCATGGCTTTGCTGATTCTGCTTGGGTCAAGCAGTAATTAAAAAGCTATTATTTATTGATCATCTGCTATCAGTTACACGCTGTGACAGATACTGTCTCATTGAGTTTCATTCTCCTTGGACCTCCAGGGTACTGGCTGTTAATCCACATTTTCTGCCTTAGAAAAATGAGACGCCGAGGTTCAAACCAAAGTTGACCAGATCCCAAAGACAGTGCATAGCTTTTGTGTATCCGTATTGTTGAGATTAGAGTAGATGGACTGACGTGAATAATAAGACTTTTTGGAATCTAGCCAATAGCGTGTGCAGATACACAGGAGCTACATGTGTTTCAGATCCTGACAACACAGATTTATCAAGTCAATTTAAAATGTTAATTTTGAAGAAATTGCTTTTTTTAAGTTTTATTTATTTGAGAGAGAGAATGTGTGTGTACAAGCGTGAATAGGAGAGGGGCAAAGAGAGAGGGAGAGAGAGAACCCAAACAAGCTTGCAGTGTCAGCGCAAAGCCCGACGCGGGGCCCAGGCCCGTGAACCATGAGATCGTGACCTGAGCTGAAACCAAGAGTTGGATGCTTAACCGACTGTGCCACCCAGGCGCCCTGAAGAAATTTCTGCAGAGAATTACGATAAGTTTTCAGGCGTGTTCCTCTGAATAGACATTTAAGGGAGTTTTTGACATGGGAATCAAGCCTCTGAATTCTGTTTTTGGGAAAGCATCACAGGAACGCGATGATGCAGTTTTGTAGACACCATCACGAATATTAAGAAGAAGAGGGGCGCCTGGGTGGCGCAGTCGGTTAAGCGTCCGACTTCAGCCAGGTCACGATCTCGCGGTCCGGGAGTTCGAGCCCCGCGTCGGGCTCTGGGCTGATGGCTCGGAGCCTGGAGCCTGTTTCCGATTCTGTGTCTCCCTCTCTCTCTGCCCCTCCCCCGTTCATGCTCTGTCTCTCTCTGTCCCCAAAATAAATAAACGTTGAAAAAAAAAAATTAAAAAAAAAAAAAAAAGAAGAAACAGGGATATAATAGAAGCGAAAGGGAATATTGAAAATCCAGCGTGTTTGTGTTTCAGCCTCGTTTCCCGGATGGAATGAATGCCACAGATACTGATGACTTCCAAGCAGGGAATCTGTTGACGTTTCTAAAGATTTTCTCAAGGATTTGAGATGGTTTATAGAGAAACCGATAGAGGAAAAGGAAGTACTGAAGCTTTATATTCGAATTGGATTTTTTGTGTGATTCCATATTTAAAAGAAAGTTTATTCGTAGTTTGCTTCTAGATCTTCGCAAGTGTTAAAATGTTTTATTTAGTACTAAGGAAAGCGCATCATTGAAAGGAGTGTACTTACGCAGAGGTTCTTTTACGTGTGTCATAATTTATTACTACTTATTTTTATACAGCAAGAAACACATAGTTCATTGTTTAGGAATAAAAATAATTAGCTATAATACCATACCAACAACTAAAAGGAATTCTTTAAATTTTTTTTTCAATGTTTTTTATTTATTTTTGGGACAGAGAGACACAGAGCATGAACGGGGGAGGGGCAGAGAGAGAGGGAGACACAGAATCGGAAACAGGCTCCAGGCTCCGAGCCATCAGCCCAGAGCCCGACGCGGGGCTCGAACTCACAGACCGCGAGATCGTGACCTGGCTGAAGTCGGACGCTTAACCGACTGCGCCACCCAGGCGCCCCTAAAATGAATTCTTAAAGGCCTTTAGCTCAAAGTTGTTTTCACTTGAAGCGCAGAAAAATATTTTAATTCACAAAAACTTAGTTCTTGGGCATGCTGCCTTCTGCCTTTCTCACCGTGTATCCAAAGTCCCATAAACTTAGAAATTTAGGTTTGCTATGTGAGGCTAGACATTTGTGTTCTTTCCTATGCCTTTTTTTAATCTTTTAAAAGTGACCAGTCAAGGGGCCCCTGAGTGGCTCAGTCGATTAAGTGTCTAACTCTTGATCTTGGCTCAGGTCATGATCTCACGATTCATGGGATCGAGCCCCATGTTGGGCTTGGCACTGACGACATGAGGCCTGCATGGGATTCTCTCTCTCTCTCTCTCTCTCAATATAAATAAATAAGTAAACTTTAAAAAAATGACCAATCAAATCAAATTGGTGATTCCAATAAGATGCAGATTTCTACTCTTATAAGAACTGCAATTTACCACAGCTTTATTATTTCTTATTTATCTATTCGTTAATTTCTCCTTCACAGTATTCCAGAAAGGATACTCCTAAGAAGGGTTTAACTTACCGATTGTTTTCATTTGGTATGCATTACTTCATGAATTTATTTATTGCCCTCTCTTCTAAATTGTATTTTAAAAACTTCTGCAAGTTCCTTGCTTTAGAAGTGAAGGAGACATCTTTAAGCGAAGGGATTTTTCTGAGCTACTGTACCAAGAATTAGTTAAAATGTTAAAGCATTTCCTTGAGCCATTCATAGGTGCTATCTATTGTATACTTGAACTCAAATGAAAACAGAGTAAAATCTATTATTTTTGCCTTCTTGATAATAATTTCAAATGATATGTGATAAAGCTTTAGTTGTAATTGACAAATGAACAAATGTTCAAATGATAAAGCTTTAGTTGTCATTGACAAATAACCAATTAATACACCTAAATTCGATTACGTATTTGTTCCACTTTTTCTCTTCCTGGCCACTGCCCTGCAAATTCCACACCGCGCCCCCACCCCCCACCCGGCACCTGTCATGCCCACAGGATTGGGTGGTAATAAGGTATCAACTTCTCAATAAAACTTATTTCAAAAAGGAAAACCTTTACAATGCAATTGCAGATGGTAAAACAATTTATTCTGCTCACAGATATAGAACATATGTTTCCTTTTTCTAAAATAACTTTACGGATAGGCCTTAAATCTGGCTATCTTTACAGATTATCCCACCAACTTCTGCTAAACTTCAAGATAACACGAACTACAATTTTTGGTTTTACAACTGCAGTTTTTATCTTATAAACAAAGGCTCTTATAAACAAAAGGTTCTAATTATCGAAGAAGCAATTAACAAACTTATGTTTAAAACTGGTCACCACAGACATGTAGTAAAATTGTAGTAAAACACACACACACACACACACACACACACACACACACACACACACACATACCCCCGCCCTCCCCCCTCCCCCCCGCCACCAACATACACCCAGGACTTCAAGTAAAATTGAGGAAATCTGAATAAGAAGGGTGCATTTTATCAATGTGAATATCCTGGTGTAAGATTTGCAAGTTCCCGTTGAGAACCAAGCAGAGTGTCCACATACCTCTCTGTTTTATTTCTTAAAATTGCTTATAAATCTACAATTGTCTCAAATGTTTCAGTTAAAAACACTGGTTAACAGGGGCACCTGTGTGGCTCAGTCGGTCAAGCGTCCGACTTCAGCTTGGGTCATGATCTCATGGTTCGTGGGTTCAAGTCCCGCGTCAGGCTCTGTGCTGACAGCTCGGAGCCTGGAGCCTGCTTTGGATTTTGTGTCTTTCTCTTGCTCTCTGCCCCTCCCCCGTTCATGCTCGCTCGCTCGCTCTCTCTTGCTCTCTCTCTCTCTCAAAAGTAAATAAACATTAAAAAATTTAAAAATAAATAAAAATTTAAAAAGACAGGCACTTTTATTATTCTATATCCTACTCCCTTCCAAAATGGTAACAAAAGCAAATTATAGGTTTAGAATGCTTTACTTTGCGACTTATCTCTGTCTTCATGATTGTCTTCATTTGCATAAAAATTTATACATAAAGTATACATGCACATGTACACTTAGGTTTATTTTAAATATTCTATAAAGCACTTCTTGGGGACCATGTTTCTGTATTTTGGGAAATCAAAATGAGTTAAAGTCGTTGGACTTAGAAAAGCAAGAAATCCTTTTTAGACAGAGCACTATATTAAAGTTAGATATGACATGGAATTTCTATCCTCAAATCCTCATCTACACATGTGAGTAGTAATCCGTTAAGCAGTAAGAGTCTCCGTGTAAAAATAGCCACTTTCCTGTGCTTTCCTTTGTTATTATCCATTATGTCCAAGGTTTGGGCACCGTCTGCGACAGTCTAGGCTGTGTTCAATTCCTTTCACTTTCAGGGTGCAATAAAGCATTACCGTAAGCAGAATCCAACTTAAAATAAGAGTGAACCCAGGCTTATGTTTCAGCCAATTTCCCAAAAAATCCACTATCCAAGATTTTGACATTTATTCCATAGATTTTTTTGGTTACCTTTTTCTTTGTCTCCACCCTGCCACATCACGAGCATCATTTTATTTTTGTAATATAATTTACTGTCAAATTGCCTTACTTACAACCCCAATGATGAGCATCATTTTCAGAAAGCAGGTTCAGTTTCCATTGATTCCATTTGCTTCCTTCCCATGGTTCTTTTTCCTTCTGCCTCTTCGTCTGTTTTTATATGAGTGGCTTGTGTGGAAAAGCACCTTGAATGTGGGAGAAAAAAGAAAAGCATTTGGTTTCCAGAGACTTGTGTATTATGTTTTCCTCAACACCGTGGAGGGTTACAAAGATAGACTTTGCAATTTCAAATAAGAGGCAATATAAATACTACAGTGCACTGGTGAGGAAAAAATTGTAACACCCACAGTTTAGCAGAAATATAAACCCGTTCTGGATAGATTTTTCCAGAATGATGAGAGGAGGGAGAGCAAAATAGGGTTAACGTGATGAGATTGTGTGATTTTAAGTAATTTTAAAAGATAAGAGATAATTTTTTTTAAGTTTATTTATCTTGAGAGAGAGAGAGAGAGCAAAAGTGGGGGAGGAGCAGAGAGAGAGGGAGAGACAGAATCCCAAGCAGGCTCTCTGTGGTCAACTCACCCCAAAGCGAAGCAGGGCTCAAACCCAGGAACCGTGAGATCATGACCTGAGCCGAAGTCAAGGGTCAGATGCTTAACCGACCGAGCCACCCAGGCGCCCCGAAAGATGAAAGATATTTCTGAAAGTATTTTGAAAATCCCATGCACATCTCTCTCTTTTTGCCTACCCTGCATTTAATCTGTTGCTAAGGTAATCAGTTTATTCTACCTCTTAATTATCTTTTAAATGTGGCCCCACATCTTTATCCCCGTCATGGGCTTGGGTTTATGGACTCCATGCAGTAGTGCGAACAAATATCTACTAACCTTCATCCCTCACCACTCGTGCAAACATAACACACACACACACACACACACACACACACTCACTCACTCACTCACCCCATATCCATCCCCCATGCTGGTGCCAAAGTGATCTTCATAAAATGCATCTCAGACCTTGTCATTCATTTGCTTCAAACCACTCAAGCACCTTCCTGGTGCCAGTACAATATGTCTGTGAATTCTGAAACCCGTACACAAGGCAAGGCTCATCAAAATCTTTCTCCGTCCTATGTTTCCGACTTCATCTCCTAAGTCATTTGCCTTCCGCCTGCCCTCTCCCAGCGCCTCCCCCACCCATCACGCCCTAGCCAACGTGAACTACTGCTTTTCTGCACATCACGTCGTCTTCTTGCTTTTGCTTCTTTCTCAGTTGTCCTGGAATCTCCTCTGTCTGCTCTTCTGCCCGAAATATGCATGCCTCGGGATAACTCCAGCATTGTTTTATCAGAAAAGCCTCGTGTGACTCTTTCAGAAATGAGCGTATTTCATCTCTTCGATAATTTACCGGATAGTGTTTAATCTCTTTGTATGGGTATACCCAAGAGTGGGAGGGCAGTGTAGGAAAAAAGCTTTGGAGTCAGACACAGCGGGAGCTGCCAAAGAGCAGGAAACTATCTGTTTAACCGAACATTGAATCACTAGTACCTGGCAGGTACCTGAAATACTGGAGGCATTCAATGTATATGTCTTTGTATGAATTATTGAATGAAGCGATCAATAAATAAATGAAGGAGGTAATTTGTGTCTTACTCGTTGGAATTGGATGGAATATCAGCCCGGGAGGCATTTCTAAAGATATTAAGCATTTGAATGAAGACCCCCGGGGGGGGCCCCCCCCGGGGTGGAGGATTGCTATAATGAAGGAATGAATATCTACAAGGAATTTTTAAGCCTTCAGTAGGTTACATAGGAAACTGTAATAGTTAATTTCAGAAATAGCGATGGAGTCATCATCAGGTGGATCCACTACATTAACGACATAGAACATACGATGAATCCAGAAGAAAATATATATAAATTTGAGGAGTGTAATCTGCTTTAAACACTAATAGCTATGTTTATCAGGCAAATAAGTAACTCACTTCTTTCTTTCCAGTTTCAGCTCTCCTTTCAATTCCTCAAATACTCAGCAGCCTCTAAGATATCTCAACAAGACATCCTAATGTGTAAAAATTTCTAAACCATTATCAACCTAGCGAAAACCTACTTTTTTTAACTAACGTGTCCCTCATTCTGTGGTAAGTGCCCAGTAGGTATATGTGGAATGAATGAATGAACCATTACCAAATGAGTCTGTTCAGCCCCCACACTTACAAAGACAGTCATCACTTCAGCCAAATGCTGTCACAAGGTCCTTAGACCCTAGGCGAGTCCCCGGGTTAATCATCCTTCGACTTCTTTCCTCGTAATAAATCTCTTCCGAGGAACCTCTGCATGGCCTTGCCATATCAAGTAAAAATTCTCCTACTTGGATTTTAAAGTCATCAGTTGGTCTCACTTTGTTCTTCACTTATTTTCCAAACCAGTGTTGCCTCTCATCTCCAGGTGTTCTTCCTCATGGCCGATTTGACTTGCTTATATCTTTGCTTCTCCCTTCGGTTTACCTAAGGTTAACTAACCCCAGCACAGAGCAAAGGCTTCCATATTTGTTTTCCCCCGATAGTTTGGGTTGGTTTTTTAAATTATTTTTTGGCACTTGCCTGAGATCTGTGTTGTAGCTGCTTCAAGGATGGAAGTCCTATCTCCAAAAACAGCGTAAGCTCCTTCAGTCCAATCAACCTGTCTTCTGTGTCCGTCTCTCCAAAGTACTGGAACGTTATTGGGGAGATAAAATTTGCACTTGTGATTGGGCAGCAATGAACCATTGTTGATTCAAGAAGAATGCACTTACGAAAACGAAGTTGTCTATTGTAAGCGGGATAGACCGGCCTGGAGAGAGTCAATAGACAAAAATGTCAGCATACACTTTTTTGCAGGGTTTATACTTAGTCAGCAGACGAGGGTTTTTATTTAATAAATGAGAGAGGGAGGGATGATAAGGGTAATGGGAATCAAGTGGAGGACACATAATCAAGGTATGGTTTTAATCAGCTAACAGCAAACTCGTTGATGATTAAATACAAACGATCAAAGAGGGTAAAAGCCAAAAAAATCATCAAACCTTCAAGTAGAAAATGGTGACTTCAGTGGAGAAGTGAAATGGTCGAGAAGGAAATGATGGGTTGGGCAGGGTATATGCACGAAAGGGGATGACTTCCGTTTTGCGCAGATTGGCAATGCACATGGAGAAGACAAGAAATATGATTCCTTTAAGGTGTGTTAGGTCAAGAATCATGACATTACGTTGGCTAGAATGGATTTTTAAAGTTGTGTCCACGCAATAGAGATGTGCTATCTGTGTTCATTTTCAGAGCTCATACTTGACGCTGATTTTTTTTTTTTTAAATCTCCTCGGTTTATTTTGAAGCAAACTTGTTATGGTAATCTGGTATAGAGAAAGTTAATGGAAACACTCATACTAGTATACTTGTGTTGTAATGTTTCAATGTCATGGATCGTTTCAATGTAATGGATCGGTGCCTGCTGGAAGGAAGTTGGCACACTAGGAACTAATTTATCTGTGAGAAAGGGAGAGGGGCAGAGGCTGAAATCTTCGCTGTCTTGGGAAAATTGCTTGATGAGGTTTGTTTTTGCCGCCGCTGTTTCTATTGCTTTGAATAGGATATAACTGTGCTTGAGGACCATTAGAGGACAGAAATCAAATCTTAATCAGTCGTGATGTTTTTTTTTTTTTTTTTCTTTTTAAAAGAAAGTTCCAAATTTGCTTTAAAGCCTAGGGAGTTTAATTAAAGTAAGTAGAGACAAAAGTACTCTTTTGAGAGCCGTCATTTCTCTTAATATGACACTATTAATAATGTAGTGTAATGCTATTTTGGAAGTTTGGTTCTTTCCTTGTCTTTTGTCTTGTTCTGACTCCTTTCTATATTCTAAATGAAAGGGGAATAAAGCCCTTAAAGGAAGGTACTCTATCTACTAAATTCACTGTCTCCTTGGGCACCACATCATCTCTGATCTCTTCTGTAATTCTTTGAAGAAATCACCCCTGCAAGCACTATTTTTTTTTTCCTTTCCCTTCCTCTTTTGTTGTGAGCCTCTTTTCCCAACAACATTTGCCAGGTTCTTCACAAAGATTTTTTTTTTCTTTTTTTCCCAATTAGGATGAAAACTAGATCATTAGGTGACCATTTCATTGTGAGTGTCACTTCCCTTTTTGACAGCTCCATTCGCCGTACCCCGTTATAAATCTTCAAATTTCTGACCTGCCTTGAAATCAGAAAGCGCTTTCATTAACGCTGGTCTTTGTGAGCAGCAAACATGAATGAAGGCATGGCAGACATCACAGCCTCATCGTCAAACTTACCTGCTTTGTCACTCAGTGCCACGGCAACGTGCTTACCGCTTAAACCCGGTGAACTCGCTTTGAATGCTGATTATGTGTGGTACATTTTTGAATTTTAAGAGTGTTTCTGAGGTCACTTTTCGTTTTTGTACGGTGATGTGTTACCTCTAGCTTGGGTTTCGTGATCTTCGTTGTTTGAAAGTTAATCAGTGTTCTTTGTTAGAATACCTTCCGATTTGCTTGAGGAAGCGTTTGATGTCACGTGTCTTTGTCCGTTGATTCTGGTGAACATTTTTTAAGTCAAGTGATGTATGTAAGGTGTGATCCCTCTAATTGCGCTATCATGCCAAAAAGACAGTTCTTGAACGTGATCACATAAATTGGACTTTTACCCTGTTTTCATACTCTGTTTTTATTACATGCATACAACTAAAAAAATTAGAATTATCCTGTGTTTTCACATGATAGGTAAGAAGCAAGAAATTATAAGGGAAGCAGATATTATTTTGTTTTGACTGTCACGTATGAACTTGACCCTATTTTGATGTCCTCACTAAAAGGTAAACACGGAAGTATATAATGAAGGTTGGAAGTTAAAGAGTTAAGTCTCCAGCCATACTACCCTGAATGATCTCAGAAGCTAAGCAGGGTCGGGCCTGGTTAGTACTTGGATGGGAGAAGTTAAAGAGTTAACAGTTCTTTATAAACCAGAAGGCCATTAACTTTTAATAATGCTGTCTCAAATATTTGGCTGTAAATTGTGGTGATAATCAAATAGGAGCCTATGGGATTGTGCTTTGTAGTACTGTTTGATTTGATAACTCTGGTAATCCCTAAAGTACGTTAGGAAAAATATTTTATGCTTACATTAGCAACTGTCGTGAGTTTGTAGAATAACCTGCCAACCCCAAGATGTATTGTGAGGACAAGAAAAAAAGGAATTCTGTCTTGGACCTTGTTTCTTTTTGTTTTCTTTTGTTTTTTGAATGATTACTTTCAGAAAAATTTTGTAACCTAATACATTTTGGTTTCTTACCATGAGAAAGAGACGAACTAGCTTCAGAAAATTTCAAAATGGGACAAAATACTGCCTACCTACTAAAAAATGTTGTCTTTATAAAACTGGAAGATAACGTCCACATTATTTTTTTTTTATCTGTGTTCCTCATTTAACATGCTGTGTAGTTTCAGGGCCCCTGGGTGGCTCAGTGGGTTACGCATCTGACTTCGGCTCAGGTCATGAACTCATGGTTTGTGAGTTCGATCCCTGCTTCAGGTTCTGTGCTGACAGCTGGGAGCCTGGAGCCTGCTTCCGATTCTGGGTCTCTCTCTCTCTGTCCCTCCCCAACTCGTGTTCTGTCTCTCTCTGTCTCTCTCCAAAAATAAATAAACATTAAAAAAAATTTTTTAAGTTGAATTTCTAAAAAGTTAAAACTAAATTTCTGCAGTACTATTTACGGGGGGGGGGTAAAATTGCTATATAACATTACAGAAGTTTCAGGGGGTCAGTATTCTAATTTGACGTCTATATGCACTACAAACTGATTACCACTAAAAGTCTAGTTATCACCCACCACTAGAGTGGATCACCTTCCCCCTTTCCAGTCACCCTTTTCCCCCTTCCCCAACTGTGACCACCAGTGTACAAGTTTTTGTTTTGTTTGTTCCTTTGTAATTTTTGAGATTTCACATACAAGTGAACTCATACTTTGTCTTTCTCCATCCGACTTATTTCACTTAGCATAATCTCTTGAAGTCCCATCCATGTTGTTGCAAATGGTAAGAGTTCATTCTCTTTTATGGCTGAGTAGTATTCTATTTACAATACATGTTATGTTTTATGTATATTGTGAGTTCGATCCCTGCTTCAGGTTCTGTGCTGACAGGTTGGAGCCTGGAGCCTGCTTCCGATTGTGTGTGTGTCTCTTTCTGTCCCTCCCCTGCTTGTGTATATGATGTATAATATACATAATATAATAATAATATAGTATTATTATATTATTATAATAAAAGTATTATATTATTATAACATTAAATCATTATAAATTATAATTTATATAATTATTGATATATTATAATGATAATTAACATAATTTATAATAATAATTTAATATTATAAGGTTGATTGTTGTTGGTATGAATTTTGTGTATACTTTGGATATTAATCCCTTGTCAGATATATGATTTGCAAGAATCTCCCACTCAGTAGATTGCCTTTTCATTTTGATCGTGATTCCTTTCATTGTGGAGAAGCTTTTCATTTTGATGTAATCCCGTTTATTTATATTTTTGCTTTTGTTTCCCTTGCCTTTGGGGTCACATCCACAAAATGTTGCTAA